>NC_142794.1:36785642-37149616 GCF_049724085.1 Artemia sp. Qi Xiang Cuo
ATTAGGATGCAAATATTTTCTTTTGGTCAGTTCAACGTCCCTTAGTTTCAAATTCGCACACCAAAACTTCATTTCACCAAAGTCTTCAACTTCATTTTCGAACCCTTATGCATAGTTGTAATAGTAGTGGTCACAGTAGTAGTATTGGTATTACTAGTAGTAGTATTAATAGTAATAGTAGTGGTACTATTATCAGCAGTGGTATTAACATATTGTCTTTACAAATAGTTGCAATAGAAGTAGTGTTTGATGTAGTAATAGTTATGTAGCAGTGATAGTAGTATTGGTAGTAGCGTGCACATAACAATGTACAGTTGCATAACATCTTTAGATTTAATTAAAATTTTCCCTAAATATGGTAAATGGAGTAGTATGTCAGTAGCAGTAGTAGTGGTAGCAGTAGTAGTTGTGGTAGTTTTAGTAGCAGTGGTAGCATACAAATATTGCCTTTTTGATCATCTCCCTTATCATTTCCTGAAACTTCCGGATGGATATACCCAGTAATTCCTGAATTCCGCCCTTTTGACAGTCCTTATACACATAACGTGTTTTGGTTTAGTTCAACACCCCCCTCAAAATTCTCTGAAACGCTCACCTAAATGCTCTTGCTCTTCCTGGAAAGTAGAGTTCAAACATGCATATATTTCTCAATAATGTATACTATATGTAAGAAATGAGCGAATTACCTAACTTACAGTCCTTGCCCTGAGGACTCTGGGGAGATTAACATCCCAAAAGACATATTTAATAGACCTTTCAAAAATGCTGAACAAAATGGCCCTCTTAATATTTTGATCGGATGAAGTTTGAGGAATGATAGGATTTTAGGGGAGGAACTGGTTGCCCTCCAATCACTTTTGACTCTTAAAAAGGGCATTAAAACTTCCGACTTCCAATCCAATGAAACCCATCCGATCTAAAGTTTAAACGACCACCCGTTCCCTAAAATCTTTAATGCCCTGGGGAATATCTTAGAACCCTTGCCCCTATGATCAGGGGGTGTCCACACTGAAGGCATTGTTATATGCTCTTTCGACTATCGTGAACAAAATGGCTATCTCACAATTTCGATTGGATGCATTTTGGGAAAAGAGAGTGTCAGAGAGGGGAGGGTGGGCTAGTTGCCCTCCTTCACTTTTGACTCTTAAAAGGGAGCTAGAACGTTAAATTTCCAATCAAATGAGCCTCCTCTAAAGTTCACACAACCATCCCTTCCATAAAAAGCATATATGCCCCCTGGGCATAACTTATAACCCTTGCCCTCAGACTCTGGGAGATTGTATTAACCCCAAAGGCCTTGTAATGTGATATTTGGACTGTTTTTGAATAAATGGCTATCTCAAAATTTCTGTCGGATGCATTTTGGGAAAATAGAACACGAGGGAAGGGGGGTATAGTTGCCCTCCACTTACTTTGACTCTTAACAAGGGCACTAGAACTTCTGATTCCCAATCCATTGAACTCCCTCCGAAGTTAATGTGACCACCCCTTCCATAAAAAAAATTATTTGCACCCGTGGCATAGCTTACTACCCTTGCCCTGAGTGTTATTCGGGGGGGGGGGGGTTCATCCTCAAAGCCATAATTGCTCGACCTTTCAACTATATTTAACAAATTGGCTATCTAATTTTTTTTTTTTTTTTTTTTTTTTTTTTTTTTTTTTTTTTGCCAGGTGATTACCGTAATACACTATATATATATATATATATATATATATATATATATATATATATATATATATATATATATATATATATATATATATATATATATATATATATATATATATATATATATATATATATATATATATATATATATATATATATATATATATATATATATATATATATATATATATATATATATATATATATATATATATATATATATATATATATATATATATATATATATATATATATATATATATATATATATATATATATATATAGTAGAGAGAAAGAATTAACCGGTAAAATATGATAGACAAACGTAAATTGATAATTTCCTTTACACAGACTGTTTTCTGCTTTTATGCGCACAATATTCCCTCCTTGAGCCAAAAGATGACTCTCATGTTAACCAAAAGTTTCCAGGGAATCGAGCGCAGGGAATATTGATTTTTCTTAGCACTCTCTAGTTCTAGCTATTTGCGTTATGAAGGCGAAGGCTTAGAAAATTGACAAGATTGTGGTGAAAGTTTATCTCTGAGTTCTGTGGATTTTAATGATACCGTGTGTGATCTTTTGTGTTGTGGGTATATTTATTGGATAGAATGAATATTTACTTTATAATGGATACTCATCTGTAAAATATTGGAAAACAATGTGTAAGTATTTTTCATGTTAGGAGATTGCCATATGAATCATGTATAGAATAGCCAAGGCTCAGGGTGTTTTTTCACAGTTAAAAAAAGTCTGGAAGAATAGGAAGATAAGTCTGCAAACCAAGATTAGAATCTTAGAAGCTACAGTGATGACAGTGGTCAAATATGGCTCTGAAGCATGGACGCTCCGAAAGGCGGATGAAGATTTACTGGATGTTTTCCAGAGAAATTGCTTAAGGATTGTTCTGGGTACCCGGCTGACTGACCGTATTTCAAACAATAGGCTATACAAAAAATGTGGTTCAACACCGCTTGCTAGGTCTATAATGAAAGAAAGGTTGAGGTGGTTAGGGCATGTTGTACGGATGAAGGATGACAGATTGCCGAAGATTGTTCTTTACGGCCAACCATCTAGGGCTAAACGGAAAGCAGGTCGTCCCCGTCTGGGGTGGGAGGACCTCATTAAGAAAGATTTAAAGGAAATGGGGAACTTCGTGGGAGGGTGTAAAAAGGGAGGCTTTGATTCGATTGGGGTGGAGGAGGAGCGTGCGTAGCTGTGTTAGCCTCAGGCGGCTTGGTGTTGCGATGAGTTGTTAGTAGTAGTAGTAGTAGTTTCAGCAAATTAAAAGCTTCAGGACAGTTTAAGAGGGACTTCGAATTGGCATTTAAAAGATCCGAGCAGATTAATTCACCAGATACTAGGCTTTAAATAATTGAGGTGGCCAAACTCATAGACTGTTTTTGGCATATTGCAATTCACGCTATACATTGAAAATTATATATTTCAACCAGGTTAGATTCTTAATATTCGGTTTTTGAGATTTTGTTCTACATGCATATTGTTTTTAAACGACTTATACACAGTTGCATACCATATTATTACAGCTTAGGTCTAAATTAGATAAGTTCAATTTAGTTCAGGAGGGAGGTTCTAACCACAGGGAAGTCTTTTTGAAGCAATTACCGCATACCATGATCATTATAACAAAGAACACCTATCTTTTATCTTTTTAAATATTCATGGGGGTTAAGCCCAAAGCTCCTGTATTTTTTTTGTAGAAAAGCCATACTCATAAATTAAAATTACTACAAAAACAGGACATGTCTTTAGGTGACGAAGTAGACCTACTTCGTCATCTACTTGGCTGGCTCTTGGTGTCACCAAGAACCCACCAAATAAACGGTGTCACCAACCTACTTGACTGGTTTTTGGTGTCACAAACTTTAAATCTGGTTTGTGTCCAGTGTTGATTGGGTCAGGCCTCCCGAGTTGTCCGTAGTATTGAATCACAAACCACAAAATACTTAAAGCATCTATATAGGCTGAACCAAGGTTTTTTGTCAGGTATCCTATATTATCCGGCCAATAGCTGTCGAAAGGACGCATAGTAATTTTTCAAGTATTATGCATCCCTGGTCTAAACCTCCGTTTAATTTGGGTTTTTACAGACAATTTGTAAAGCAAATCAACCGAAAAACTACGAGAAAATGTTTTTTCTTTTACACAGCATAAAAAACAGGTTTCTGATTGGCTGATTATAAGACGTTCTGCCGGTAAAACGCTAAATAAAAACCTATCTCAAAATTTTAAACTCTTTACAGTTTTATACATTTTTTTCTCTCCGGCAACCTAAGCCTCTTAAGCCCGGATAATTTGACACTAAAATAGGCTTTAAATTTTGTCTCACCACACGTTTTTAGCCTGCCTATGACAGTAAAAGACACAGTTCAATCATCTTAATAATATGGGTTTATATAAGTTATATAAGATTCATATCATTTTCATTACCTTTTAAATTCAACATCCTTAGTTTTAAAGCCAGGAAACGTTCTTCTGGAAAAATGTCAAATACAGGCTTCAAACCGCGAGTCACTCTTGCCAAAAATAATCGGACATGAGCCGGCATTTCCGGATTTTTTCTGTTAGTGTTTACCGTGCTAAAGGGCCTCTTTTAATTATAATAATTATAATTGATAATTAGTAAAACTCCGTTTTTGGGAAATTATAAGAAAAAAATATTCTCCTTTATAAATGAAAAAATTAGTTTAAGCATTCCACTGATAATTTTTGTCACTTAGCCCTTTTTTCACCTCTTATAATCCTTTTTCTTGGTGTCATCTCCCCACTACCCTCTAATTTTTCGCACGCTTAGTTTTAAAGCCAAAAAGTGTTTCCCAGGAATAGTGAAGAGTTCAAGCTTTAAAACGCAAGCTGCAGTAATCTTGGCAAAAATAACTCCCCGGCATTACAAGTTGTTTCTGTTAGCATTGATGATAATTTCCCATGTTGAAGAATTTTTATTAATGATTATAATTATGATTGGTAATTAGTGTATAGTCAGTTTTTGGAAAGTTATAGGAAAAAATATTGTCTCTTAAAAAAGAAAAACTGATTTAAACATTCCACTGATAGTTTTGTCACTGGAACCTTTTTCGCCTCCCACAATCCCTTTCTTGGTGCTACCCCCCTCCCAGTACCCTCCAATTTTTTGACGGGCTTATATTTAAATCCAAAACGCGGTAAGTTTTATGACAGGTCTTACAGAGAAATGACAAGCTTTATACCGAGAGCTAATGCCAAAAATAACTCCGTTACAAGTCGGCACTATAAGTTGTTTCTGTTTGCACTTGTAATAATTTCCCAGTTGAAAGATTTCTTTGAATAATAGTTTTTCTCTAAGATAAATATTTTTGCTTTGGGTGTTTCAGTTGTCAAACGGATGAATTTGTTAAAACAAACAATTAAGGAAATTGATAAAGCTGATAAATTATTGATTTTACCTATGATGTTCCCAAGGCCGTATCAAGGGAGGGGGGGGGGGTACCAGTTTTAACCCCCCCCACCAAAAAAGGGAAGAAAAATTATAAATGTAACAAACATAAATGTAGTAGACATAACTCATAAGAATGTATTACAAATGCAAATAAAAATGGTGATGCGTTTTTGAAATTTTTTGTCTAAAACATTCCGCAGAAAAAATATTCCCCCTCCCCTCAAACAAAAGTTTTGCGCTTTGTGTAAACACTTAAAATAGAGTGACAAAGAAGGGAAATGAATTTGTATATGTTTCACCAGAGTTAATAGACACTATTAAAACTCATGCTTATTAATTCCTATTAGTTCCGCTGTATCCTCCTCGTCGTCCCTTTTTACACAATTATTATAACTAACTAGCAGCTTTCCTGTCTTACGATCACCAAAAAAAGAAGAAAAAAGCATAGTGCATACGCTTTTGTGAGTGAATATGGCATAAAAATGGTGTCACCTCCTCAAAGCAAGTTTGAAGTCACCTTGCCCTCCCACATTAAAAAAAACTACTAACTCGATCCCCAAGTCGTGAGAAAAAACAAGGTAGCCTCAACAAAACTGTAACTCAGGAAATACTTATCGAGAAGAGATAGTATTTAACCCCTCCCCCCGCGCCTCTAATCAAATTTGTATCCATAATTCTGCGTAAAATGCTCTAATTTAACTTTTTTGTTTATTATGCAAACATAACTTTTGCTCAACTAAGAATATATCCTCCTCATTTTACTTTTCATCGACAGAAAAGCCTAATGCCAAATCCAAACCCTTGATCTCGAAATTAAGAGGCTGGTGCTATTCCAATGAACTAAATGAGCTTGATTTTGCACCATTGGCGTACCTAGACCTCGGCGCCGCGCCGGCGGATCGACCGAACGCCGCCGACGCGAGGCCCGGTCGAACGCCGCCGGAGTGTCGTAACGCCGCCAGAGGGCCAAAGATGCGCCACCGTCGACGGAGGCGGTGGCGTTCGGTCGAGTTTAAATTAATTTTGCGGCAATTCTTCGTTGTGTCAACCGCAAAGTTGGAGTTTTTCCTTCTTGTGTGGTTTAGAATTTCTATTTTCCTGATTAGAAATCAAGCAGGGCTTCCACTATCGCTGATTTTTCGAGCATTTCCCCAAAAACATGTGCGTCACCCTGAAAAACGATTTAGTTCCTCGAAAATCACGCAATCACGGTGACACCCCTATCTATTTATCACCTCTGACTTTTCTTGCTAAAGATTACTTTGCATACCATAATTCTTCACTGCTTTCTTGTTCGTTAAGTTTCGTCTGTTTTTTTACTTGCATAAAAACAAAACAGATACAATATTCACTTGCAAATATTGCAATATACACAGTTCTTCATATGCTGACAAAAAACAGTATAGTCTTGATGAAATGAGTTTAAATTATTCCGAACGTAGTTTCCCAATCGGTATTCCTAACAACGCTCGTATTCAAGAATTTAATTTTCAAGTTGAATAGAATTAAATAACAAATTCACTATTATACATCTTCAGCCTTCAGTTGGATTTTGAAATTGACAGCCGACAGATTTTTTCTACAGCTGAATTTTAAGTTTGCAGATTTTTGTTTTTTTTGCTGTTTTTAGATAAGATTTTCTTAATGTTTAATACTCAATTTCAGAACGCCTGAATTTTTAATACTCAATTGTTCGGAAGTTACCTCAGAAATATGACTCAAAAATAAATTATAAATTATTGCCTATAGGGGGGGGATATGGGGCTATCATGTTTAAGTGAGAATACCTTATTTTTTTTATTGAAAGCAGGGAAGCCAAAAGGATAACTCATTTTTTCATCTAAATCGGAGACAGAAGAAAATGATATTAAATTTCCTGGGAAACCATAGAAATATTTTGATAGACCTAAGGCCCCCATTTAGAGCTTGTTCATCGTCTTGTGTATTTTGGAATTTCTCGTAGACTACTGGCATAAATTGACTTTTGTGTGTGCTCCCTTTTAATAGATTCATTGGATCCTATTGAATGTCGCGGCGAATCTATGACTTAGTTTTCCAATAATTTGAGGTATATCTGAACAATTTCCACATTTTTGTTGTTGTCTTTGTATCCCTTTACTCATACCCTCAATTTTTTTCAAGGAACACTAAGCTGTTTAACGTTATTTTGCGTGTTTGTTTGAACCATATAGTGACCTAGTTAATTATTAAGTAACTTATTTTTCTAATGAAAGTTGAGACGGTATCCTATCAAGGTGGTATCCAGAGGCGGGGGGGAGGTAGGGGGGTATTACATTTAAATGATAATATCTCGAAACTTTTTTATTGAAAGCAGGGATCCCAATTTTTTTTTTAATTTAAAGCAGAGACGGTATTTTATCAAGGTGGTATCCAGAGGGGGGGGGGGCAAGGGCGGATCCAGGATTTTTTTTTTCGGGGGGGGGGGTTACTAATTTTTGACTCAGTTTTTGACTAATTTTACTGATTTTTACCTAGGTTTTACTAATTTTTGACTTATTAGTAGAGGAGGGGGTACCAGCCGTGTCACGCACCCCTGCTGCCACCTACAACTTTTTTTGCATCCCAAATAAGGGCATAGCCTCCCTAGGGAGAATGATTACGTAATGGGGTCAATGACCTCTTTTTCCAAGGTCGATTTATTTGATGTTTCTATGTGTAATAGCTCCGGGGCGAAGGTTGCACAAGCGCATTGAATTCTAACGAGAACAATGTTATTGATCTGGGACTCGAGGGGGAAGTGAATTTCCGAGAACTTGATTGCATAATCGAAGGGGAAGTGGATTTCCGAGAACTTGATTTACATAATCGCTAGGGGAAATTATTGATTCACGAAGGGGAGAATTAAGAAACATTAAGGCTTCTTTAATCTTAGGTCTGAGGAAGGGGGAATTAAGAAACAAACATGGCTTCATTGTTGTTTGGTTAGCTTAACCTGAGAAATAGCACCTGTGAACTAGATTTACATAATCGCTAGGGGAAATTATTGATTCACGAAGGGGAGAATTAAGAAACATTAAGGCTTCTTTAATCTTAGATCTGAGGGATAAACATTCTTTAGGACAGAGAAAAAAATTAATATTTTATTTTTAAATAGGGCTTCATTGATCTGTAGTGTCAGGAATCATAATTGACATCACATGTTATCTTGGAATTATGCGGGAGTCTAAAGAGATAGAAATTCTATTTTTAAATACGGCTTCACGGAGCTTTAAGTCGGAGAGATAAATTGATATTCTAACGAAACCCTAATAGTTTAGCTAGGAAAATTTATGAGATGAAGAGATTAACGTAGGAAAGGGTTTCCTAGAAATTTGAAATGCGTTAGCGCAGAGATGCCAAACAAAAGGAACACGCTGAAATTACGTTTAGGGATTATTTGGGTGAAACCGTTTTATCCATTTTACGGGATTATTTTGGCGAAACAGTTTGAGCCATTTGAAAGAAGATTTTAAGAAAGGTTTTAGAAGAGAATTTGAGGGTGAAACTCTGTGGTCGTTATAATACACAAGTTCCATGTGAACAGTGTTGTGAGGTCCTCTACCCCAACCCCAAAGGGTTCCGATCCCCCACCCCAACCCCGAAGGAAGCCCCCGGTACTCAAAGGCCCCCCAAGCTCCCAAAGAGTCCCAGCCCCTCACCCGCCCTCCTCAGACCCTCACAGGCCCTCCTCTGTTCCTCACCGGGCCCCCCGGACCCCCACAGGGCCCCCCCGGACCACCGAGGCCCTCTCCCCCGGCCTCCATGGGCCCCCCGGCGCCCAAAGAGCCACCGGCGCCCCCAAAGGCCCACCCAGACCCCCAAAGGCCATCCCCGGGCTCCCCAAAGGACCATCGAGCTCCCAAAGGACCAACGGGGTCCCAAAGGCCCTACATCGGCCCCAAAGGTCTCCCAAGGTCCCATAGAGCCCCAGCCCCCAAACGCCCTCCTCGGACCCTCAAAGGACATCCTCGGGCCCCCCCCCCAAAGGCCCATCGAGCTCCCAAAGGACCAACGGGTCCCAAAGGCCCTCCACCGGTCCCCAAATGTCCCCCAGGCACCCAAAGGCCCTCCCTGTGCCCCCAAGGCCCCCCCCGCTCCCCAAGGCCCCCCGGCGCCCCCCAAGGCCCACCCAGACCCCCCAAGGACACCCCCGGGCCCCCCAAAGGCACATCGAGCTCCCAAAGGACCAACGGACCCCCAAAGGCCCGCCCCCGGCCCCCAAATGTCCCTCCGGACCCCCAAAGGCCCTCCCTGTGCCCCAAAGGCCCACCGGTCCCCAAATGTCCCTCCGGACCCCCAAAGGCCCTCCCTGTGCCCCCCGTGCACCCGTCTTTCGTTGATGTGTGTTGTCTGAAACCTATGATTTGGGATGTGTAGTTTGCTACTTCAGGCTTTTCTGAGCTAAGGTTTCCTAGTATTTCCTAGGTGAATGTTGTCTGAAACCAATAGTTTGGGATGTGTAGTTTGCTATTTTTGACTTTTCTGAGCTAGGTTTCTTAGTCTTTCGTTGGTGTATGTTGACTGAAACCGATGATTTGGGGTATGTAGTTTGCTATTTTTGACTTTTCTGAGCTGGATTTCTTAGTCTTTCATAGGTGTGTGTTGTCTGAAACCTATGATTTGGGATGGGTGGATTGCTACTTTTGACTTTTCTGAGCTGGATTTCTTAGCCTTTCATAGGTGTTTGTTGTCTGAAAGCTATAGTTTGGGATGACTAGTTTGCTATTTTTGACTTTTCTGAGCTAGGTTTCTTAGCCGTTCATAGGTGAGTGTTGTCTGAAACCTAGGATTTGGGATATGCAATTTTCTATTTCCGACTTTTCATACCCGGATTTCTTAGTCTTTCGTAGGTGTGTGGTGTCTTAAACCTATGATTTAGGATGTGTGGGTTGCTATTTTCTGAAATTTATGAGCTGGATTTCTTATCCATTAGTAGGTGTGTGTTGACTGAAACCTACGATTTGGGATGGTTAATTTTCTTTTTTTGACTTGTCTGAGCTGGATTTCTTAGCCATTCGTAGGTGTGTGTTGACTGAAGCCTATGATTTGCGAGGTGTAGTTTGATTTTTGGACTTTTCAGAGCTAGGATTCTTAGTCACTCATAGGTGTTTATTGTCTGAAACCTCGAGTTTGGGATGACTAGTTTGCTATTTCAGACTTTTCTGAGCTAAGGTTTCTTAGTATTTAGTAGGTGAATGCTGTCTGAAACCTATAGTTTGGGATATGTAAATTACTATTTCGGGTTTTTCTGAGTTGGATTTCTTAGTCTTTCATAGGCGTGGGGTGTCTGAAACCTATGATTTGGGATGGTTAATTTGCTATTTTCGACTTTTCTGAGCTAGGTTTCTTAGCCTTTCATAGGTATGTGTTGTCAGAACATTACGATTTGGGATGTGTAGTTTGCTATTTCAGACTTTTCTGAGCTAAGATTTTCTAGTATTTCGTAGGTGAATGTTGTCTGAAACCAATAGTTTGGGGTGAGTAGTTTGATATTTTGACTTTTCTGAGCTAGGTTTCTTAGTCTTTCGTTGGTGTGTGTTGACTTAAACCTATGATTTGGGATATGTAGTTTTCTATTTTTGACTTGTCTGAGCTTGATTTCTTAGTCTTTCAGTGGAGTGTTTTGAATGAAACCTTTTATTTGGGTTGTGTTGATTTCTACTTTTTACTTTCCTGAGCTGGATTTATTTGCCTTTTATAGATGGTTGATGTCTGAAACATCTCGTTTGGGCTGAGTAGTTTGGTATTTGTGAATTTTATGAGCTAGGTTTCTTAGCCGTTCATAGGTGAGTGTTTTCTGAAACCTATGATTTGGGATATGTACTTTGCTATTTTTGACCTTTCATAACAGGATTTCTTAGTCTTTCATTGGTGTGTGGTGTCTGAAACCGATGATTTGGGATGTGTGGGTTGCTATTTTTTGAATTTTCTGAGCAGGATTTCTTAGCCATTCGTAGGTGTGTGTTGACTGAAACCTATGTTTTGGGATTGTTAATTTGCTATTTTTGACTTTTCTGAGCTAGATTTCTTAGCCTTTCATAGGTGTGTCCTTTCAGAAAATTATGATTTGGGAGATATAGTTTGCTTTTTGGACTTTTCAGAGCTAGGATTCTTAGTCACTCATAGGTGTTTGTTGTCTGATACTTCGAGTTTGGGATGAGTACTTGGCTATTTCAGACTTTTCTAAGCTAAGGTTTCTTAGTATTTCGTAGGTGAATGCTGTCTGAAACTTATGATTTGGGATATATACATTACTATTTCGGGCTTTTCTGAGTTGGATTTCTTAGTCTTTCATTGGTGTGTGTTGTCTGAAACCTTTGATTTGGGATGAGTGGATTGCTACTTTTGACTTTTCTGAGCTGAATTTCTTAGCCTTTCATAGGTGTTTGTTTTCTGAAACATATAGTTTGGGATTAATAGTTTTATTTTTAAGAGTATTATTTTCTATGTTTTGCTTAGCTTTTCTTAGGTGAGTTTAGTCTGAAACACATGATTTGGGATATGTAAATTAATATTTAGGGCTTTTCTATGATAGATTTCTTAGTCTTTCGTTGGTGTGTGATCTCTGAAACATATGATTTGGTATGGGTGGATTGCTACTGTTGACTTGTCTGAGCTGGATTTCTTAGCCTTTCATAGGTGTTTGTTGTGTGAAACCTATAGTTTGGGATGACTAGTTTGCTATTTTTGACTTTTCTGAGCTAGATTTCTTAGCCTTTCATAGGTGTGTCCTTTCAGAAACCTATGATTTGGATTATGTAGTTTGCTATTTTTGACTTTTCTGGGCTGGATTTATTAGCCTTTCATAGGTGTGTGTTGACTGAAACCTATGATTGAGATGAGTGGTTTGCTATTTTTGTCTTTTCTGAGCTAGTTTTCTTCACACAAAAACTTACACACACACACACACACACACACGAAAAAATACACACACACACACGAAAACAAAAAAACACAAAAAAGAAAAGAAACACCCACAAAAAAACACACACACACACAAAAACTAACACCCACACTCAAAAACTAACATACACACGCAAAAACATACATTCACACAAAAACTAACATGTACACAAAAACTTACACACACACAAAAACTTACACACACACTCAAAAACTTACACATACACACAAAAACTTACACACACACACTAACACTTATTCACACACACACACACAAACACACACATACACACAAAAAACTTACACATGCACACTAAAACTTACATGCACATAAAATCTTACATGCACACAAAAACTTACACACACACAAAATCTTACACGCACACACAACAACTAACACACACACACGAAAACTTACACACACACACAAGAAAACTTACACACACACACACACAAAAACTGACACTCAAACAAATTAACACTTACACACACACACACACGGACTCTTACAAAAACAAATTCCAAATCTTACATGCACAATAAAACATGAACATACACACACACACACAAAACTAACAAAATAAAGCGACAACATAAATGCACATGATAACTAAAATGCGAGACCAAACTTACACACACACAAACAAACAGAAATACACACCCAAAACAACACAAAACACACACAACCCCCATCCAAAACAAACACCCTCCACCCCCCACACCCACAAACCCCCACACAAACAAAAACAAACAAACACAGAAACACAAAAAAAAAAAAAAAAACAAACAAAACGAAACACAAACAAAAACACACAAACCAACACACAAACAAATTAGCATACAATCAAAATAACAAACACAAACAATTTCACTCACACAAAAAATGACTCTCACCCACACACACACACTCACACACACACACACACTCACACACACGCACGCACACATGACACACACACACACACACACACTAAAACTCACACACACACACAAAAACTCACACAAACACACACACACACACACACACACAAACTTACACATGCACATGAAAACTTACATGCACACAAAAACTTACATGCACACAAAAACTTACACACACACACACACACACACACACACACACACACACACACACACACACGAAAACTTACATACACACTCCAAAACTTGCACACACACACATACACACACACACACAAACGTACAAAAAAACATACACATGAACACACAAAAAAACTCACACACACATACACACAAACATGAAAACACAAAAACAAACACACACAAAAAATCAACAACACACACACACTAAAAAACACGCTCACACACACTAACACCAACACGACAACACTTACACACACAAAAACTTACACACACACACACACACACACACACAAACACACACACACAGAAAAACACAAAAAAATAAAACACAAACACAAACACACACACAAACTTACAAACACACACACAAAAACTTACACACACAAAAACAAGAATCGATACAAACAAACTTACACATACACACAAAAACTAACACCCACATGCAAAAACTAACATGAACACAAAAACTTACATGCACACAAAAACTTTGTGTGCATGTAAGTTTTTGCGTGTGGGTGTACGTTTTTGTGTGTGTGTGTGAGTTAGTGTTTGTGTGTCTAAGCTTTTGTGTGTGTTATTATTGACGTGTGTGTGTGTGTGTGTGTAAGTGTTTGTGTGCATGTAAGTTTTAATGTGAATGTGTAAGTGTGTGTGTGTGTGTAAGTTTTTGTGTGTGTGTATGTTTTTGTGTGTGTGTGTGTAAGTTTTTGTGTGTGTGTGTAATTGTTTGTGTGTGTGTATGTTTTTGTGTGCATTTAAGTTTTTGTGTGAATGTAAGTTTTTGAATGTGGGTGTAAGTTTTTGTGTGTGTGTGTAAGTTTTTGTGTGTCTAAGCTTTTGTGTGTGGGTGTAAGTTTTTGTGTGTGTGTTTGTATGTTTGTGTGTGTGTTTGTGTGGGTGTGTAAGTTTTTTGTGTGTGTCTGTGTGTGTGTGTTTGTGTGTGTGTGTGTGTGTGTGTGTAATTGTTTTTGTTTTTAAGTTTTTTCGAGTGTGTGTGATTTGTAGTCTTTGTGTGTGTAAGTTTGTGTGTGTGTGTGTGTGTGTGTTTGTAAGTTTTTGTGCATGTGTGTGTGAGTTTTTGTTGTGTGTAAGTTTTTGTTTGGTGTGTGTGTGTGTGTAAGTTTTTGTGTGTGTGCTTGTTTTGGAGTGTGTTTGTTTGTTTTCGTGTGTGTATGTGTGTGTGTGTGTTTTGTGTGTGTGTGTGTGTGTGTGTGTGTGCGTGTATTTTTGTGTGTGAATGTTAGTTTTTGTGTGCATTTAAGTTTTAATCTGAATTTGTAAGTTTTTGTGTGTGTGTGTGTGTGTGTAAGTTTTTGTGTGTGTGTGAGTTTTTAGATGTGTGTTTAAGTTTTCGTGTGTGTGTGTGTGTGTGTGTGTGTTTGTGTTTGTGTGTAGTTTTTTTTTTGTTTGTTTGTTTTTGTTTGTGTGTGTGTGTGTGTTTGTGTGTGTGTGTGTGTGTTTGTGTGTGTGTGTGTGTGTGTGTGTGTAATTTTTTGTGTGTGTTAGTTTTTGTGTGCATGTGTAAGTTTTCGTGTGGATGTTTAAGTTTTTTTGTGTGTGTGTGTGTAAGTTTTTGTGTGCGTGTTAGTTTTGGGTTGTGAGTGTGTATGTGTCAGTGTGTGTTTGTGTGTTTAAGTTATCTTTTGTTTTTGTGTATTTTTTTGTGTGTGTGTGTGTGTAATTTTTCGTTTGTGTGTGTTAGTTTTCGTGTGTGTGTGTGTGTTTTTGTGTGTGCGTGTAAGTTTTTGTGTGTGTGTAAGTTTTTGTGTGAATGTAATTTTTTATGTGAATGTAAGTATTATTGTGAAGGTGTAATTGTTTTGTGTTTAGTTTTTTGTGTGTTTTTGTGTGTGTGTGTGCTTTAGTGTTCATGTGTGTGTGTAAGTTTTTGTGTGTGTGTGTAAGTTTGAGTGAGTGTGTGTAAGTTTTAGTGTGTGTGTAAGTTTTTGTGTACATGTAAGGTTTTGTTTGCATGTAAGTTTGTGCTTGTGGGTGTAAGTTTTTGCGTGCGTGTGTAAGTTTTGTGGGTGTGTGTGTGTATGTTTGTGTTTGTCTTAGCTTTTTGGTGTGTATTTTTTTACGTGTGTGTGTGTGTGTGTAAGTGTTCGTGTGTGTGTGTGTGTGTGTGTGTAATTTTTTGTGTGAAGAAAACTAGCTCAGAAAAGACAAAAATAGCAAACCACTCATCTCAATCATAGGTTTCAGTCAACACACACCTATGAAAGGCTAATAAATCCAGCCCAGAAAAGTCAAAAATAGCAAACTACATAACCCAAATCATAGGTTTCTGAAAGGACACACCTATGAAAGGCTAAGAAATCTAGCTCAGAAAAGTCAAAAATAGAAAACTAGTCATCCCAAACTATAGGTTTTAGACAACAAACACCTATGAAAGGCTAAGAAATCCAGCTCAGAAAAGTCAAAAGTAGCAATCCATCCATCACAAATCATATTTTTCAGACATAACAGACATATTATAGACTAAGAAATCTATCTTCGTAAAGCCCGAAATAGTAATTAACATATCCCAAATCATAAGTTTCAGACAACATTCACCTATGAACGGCTAAGAAACCTAGCTCAGAAAAGTCAAAAATAGCAAACTAGTCATTCCAAACTATAGGTTTCAGACAACAAACACCTATGAAAGGCTATGAAATTCAGCTCAGAAAAGTCAACAGTAGCAAACCAGCCATCCCACATCATATGTTTCAGACAACACACACCTACGAAAGACTAAGAAATCCCACTCAGATAAGCCCGAAATAGTAATTTATATATCCCATATCATAAGTTTCAGACAGCATTTACCTACAAAATACTAAGAAACCTTAGCTTAGAAAATTCTGAAATAGCAAAGTACTCATCACAAACTCGAAGTTTCAGACAACAAACACCTATGAGTGACTAAGAATCCTAGCTCTGAAAAGTCCAAAAAGAAAACTATATCTCCCAAATCATAATTTTATGAAAGGAAACACCTATGAAAGGCTAAGAAATCTAGCACAGAAAAGTCGGAAATATCAAATTAAACATCCCAAAACATAGGATTCAGTCAAAACAAAACTACGAATGTATAAGAAATCATGCTCAGAACATTAAAAAAATAGCAACCCACACATCCCAAATCATAGCTTTCAGACACCACACACCTATGAAAGACTAAGAAATCCGGTTATGAAAGGTCAAAAATAGCAAATTACATATCCCAAATCATAGGTTTCAGACAACACACACCAAAGAAAGACTAAGAAACCTAGCTCAGAAAAGTCAAAAATAGCAAACTAGTCATCCCAAACTATAGCTTTCAGACAACAAACACATATGAAAGGCTAAGAAATCAATATAAGAAAACTCAAAAGTATAAATCCAAAAATAACAAATCCTATTTTTCATACAAAACACACCTATGAAAGTCTAATAAATCCAGCTCAGAAAAGTCATAAATAGCAAACTACATATCCCAAATCATAGGTTTCAGTCAACACACACCAACGAAAGACTAAGAAACCTAGCTCGGAAAAGTCAAAATAGCAAACTACACATACCAAACTATTGGTTTCAGGCAATATTCACCTACGAAATACTAGAAAACCTTTGCTCTGAAAAGCCTGAAATAGCAAACTACACATCACAAATCATAATGTTCTGACAGCACATACCTATGAAAGGCTAAGAAATCCAGCTCAGAAAAGTCAAAAATAGCAAATTACACATCCCAAATCCTAGGTTTCAGACACCACACGCCTATGAAAGACTAAGAAATCCAACTCAAAAAAGCCTGAAATAGTAATTTACATACCCCAAACTATAGGTTTCAGACAGCATTCACCTACGAAATACTAAGAAAGCTTAGCTCAGAAAAGTCTGAAATAGCCAACTACTCATCCCAAACTCGAAGTTTCAGACAACAAACACCTATGAGTGACTAAGAATCCTAGATCTGAAAAGTCCAGAAAGCAAACTACACCTCCCAAATCATTGGTTTCAGTCAACACACACCTACGAATGGCTAAGAAATCAAGCTCAGGAAAGTCAAAAATAGAAAATTAACCATCCCAAATCATAGGTTTCAGTCAACACACACCAATGAATGGCTAAGAAATCCAGTTCAGAAATGTCAGAAAATAGAAACCCACACATCCTAAATCATAGGTTTCAGACACCACACACATACGAAAGACTAAGAAAACCGGTTATGAAAAGTCGGACGTAGCAAATTACATATCCCAAATCCTAGGTTTCAGACAACACTCACCTATGAACGGCTAAGAAACATAGCTCAGACAAGTCAAAAATAGCAAACTAGTCATCCCAAACTATAGGTTTAAGACAACAAACACCTAGGAAAGTCTAAGAAATCAAGATCAGAAAAGTCAAAAATAGAAATCAACCAATCCCAAATCATAGGTTTCAGACAACAAACACATAATAAAGACTAAGAAATCAATCTCAGAAAAGACAAAATTAGCAAACTACATATCCCAAATCATCGGTTTCAGTCAACATACACCAACGAAAGACTAAGAAACCTAGCTCAGAAAAGTAAAAAATAGCAAACTACACATCCCAAACTATGGGTTTCAGACAACATTCACCTAGGAAATACTAGGAAACCTTAGCACAGAAAAGCCTGAAGTAGCAAACTACACATCCCAAATCATAGGTTACAGACAACACCCACCAACGAAAGACGGGGCCCCGGGGGGGGGGCACAGGGAGGCCCTTTGGGGGTCCGGAGGGACATTTGGGGACCGGTGGGCCTTTGGGGCACAGGGAGGGCCTTTGGGGGTCCGGAGGGATATTTGGGGGCCGGGGGCGGGCCTTTGGGGGTCCGTTGGTCCTTTGGGAGCTCGCTGGGCCTTTGGGGGGCCCGGGGGTGTCCTTTGGGGTTCTGGGTGGCCCTTTGGGGGCACCGGTGGTCCTTTGGGAGCTTGGGGGGCCTTTGTGGCACAGGGAGGGCCTTTGGGTGCCTGGAGGACATTTGGGGACCGGTGGAGGGCCTTTGGGACCCGTTGGTCCTTTGGGAGCTCGATGGGCCTTTGGGGGGGGCCCGGGGATGTCCTTTGAGGGTCCGAGGAGGGCGTTTGGGGCTGGGGCTCTATGGGACCTTGGGAGACCTTTGGGGCCGGTGTAGGGCCTTTGGGACCCCGTTGGTCCTTTGGGAGCTCGATGGTCCTTTGGGGAGCCCGGGGATGGCCTTTGGGGGTCTGGGTGGGCCTTTGGGGGCGCCGGTGGCTCTTTGGGAGCCCGGGGGACCATTGAGGACCGGGGGAGGGCCTCTGTGGTCCGGGGGCCCTTTGGGGTCCAGGGGCCCTTTGAGGACCAGAGGAGTGCCTTTGAGGGTCTGAGGAGGGCGTTTGGGGGATTGGGGCTCTTTGGGAGCTTGGGGGACCTTTGAGTACCGGGGGGCTTCCTTCGGGGTTGGGGTGGGGGATCGGAACCCTGTGGGGTTGGGGTAGAGGACCTCACAACACTGTTCAAATGGAACTTGTGTATTATAACGACCACAGAGTTTCACCCTCAAATTCTCTTCTAAAACCTTTCTTAAAATCTTCTTTCAAATGGCTCAAACTGTTTCGTCAAAATAATCCCATAAAATGGATAAAACGGTTTCACCCAAATAATCCCTAAACGTAATTTCAGCGTGTTCCTTTTGTTTGACATCTCTGCGCTAACGCATTCCAAAGTTCTAGGAAACCCTTTCCTACGTTAATCTCTTCATCTCATAAATTTTCCTAGCTAAACTATTAGGGTTTCGTTAGAATATCAATTTATCTCTCCGACTTAAAGCTCCGTGAAGCCGTATTTAAAAATAGAATTTCTATCTCTTTAGACTCCCGCATAATTCCAAGATAACCTGTGATGTCAATTATGATTCCTGACACTAAAGATCAATGAAGCCCTATTTAAAAATAGAATATTAATTTTTCTCTCTTTCCTAAAGAATGTTTATCCCTCAGACCTAAGATTAAAGAAGCCTTAATGTTTCTTAATTCTCCCCTTCGTGAATCAATAATTTCCCCTAGCGATTATGTAAATCAAGTTCACAGGTGCTATTTCTCAGGTTAAGCTAACCAAACAACAATGAAGCCATGTTTGTTTCTTAATTCCCCCCTTCCTCAGACCTAAGATTAAAGAAGCCTTAATGTTTCTTAATTCTCCCCTTCGTGAATCAATAATTTCCCCTAGCGATTATGTAAATCAAGTTCTCGGAAATCCACTTCCCCTTCGATTACGCAATCAAGTTCTCGGAAATTCACTTCCCCCTCGAGTGCCAGATCAATAACATTGTTCCCGTTAGAATTCAATGCGCATGTGCAACCTTCGCCCCGGAGCTATTACACATAGAAACATCAAATAAATTAACCTTGGAAAAAGAGGTCATTGACCCCATTACGTAATCATTCTCCCTAGGGAGGCTATGCCCTTATTTGGGATGCAAAAAAAGTTGTAGGTGGCAGCAGGGGTGCGTGACACGGCTGGTACCCCCTCCTCTACTCTTATTTTCGACTCGGTCAAAAATTTCAGGGGGGGGGGCAAACCGGGTAACCCCTCCCCCCTGGATACGGCCTGGGGGGGGGGGTAGTGCGCTATCATATTTAAATGATAATACCTCGACTTTTTTTTAAAGCAGGGGTACCAATAAGTTAATTACTTTTTTTTTATATAAAGCAAAGACGATATCCTACTAAGGCAGTATCCAGAAAGGGATGTGCATAGGGAGCTAAAATATTTAAGTGATATTACATTGATTTTTTCATTGAAAGCATGGGTTCCAAAGAGTTGAATAGTTGACAAAAATTATCAAGATTTTTGTTAGTTATACTTGATACAGCACTTGCATGGTTTTATCGTCCAAAGGGAAAGGGACATATGCGTCCAATCCGTTTTTTTTCTTATTGATGAAACGGGTTTAATTTGAAAACATTCATTCATAAGTACCAGGCAGATTCACACTAAAACGAATTGGTGTGACGAAAGTTATATCGACATCCCTACCTAACGTTGCGCTCGAGTGACAATGCCGCCCTTGGTCCAGTGCCCAAGTTACATTAAAAGGCCAGGTCTTAATAAAAGCTTTCAATTTGGGAGGTTCAAGGAAGAGTCTTTGACAGTCTTATGACCTCAGGGTACTAAATTTTGCAACGTTCTTAAGTCTCTACAGTTGTTTGAAAAATTCGATCACCCCACAAATGATGACCAAAACCATTAACAGATGTAACGTTTGTAATATTACAACACTTTTTTCAAAGCTTTGAAGAAAAGCAAAAAAGGCTAAATACCCCTAACTACGCTTGAAAGCTATTTTAAAAAGAAACTCTTTGGAGATTTCCATGGAAATCACAGGCGACTTATTGTTGCGACTTTCTTAAATTTGGTAATTTTTGTGAGCATTTGGAAATCAAAGCTTAAACTTAATAACTGATACTAATTGTCCTAACATTTTGTTTGGATTAAAAGCGATGAACTAGGATGAAACTCTCAACATATTCCTGGAGCTACTTCAGTCTGCATATTATTTCAATTAATTACATTTAAAACGGAGGAGTTTTAATTTTTTACCAGAAAATAGCTGGCATTTAATTTTTCTTCATACCGAATAAACCATTAAGTGTTTTTTGTTTCATTGTAATTGAAGTATTGTCATGTGAAGTGTTCATCATGTATTTTTCAATTTGATAAATTTACTCCTTTTAGATGCAGTTTATAATTTGACTGACATTAGGTATTTATCAATTTATTATTTGGAATGAATCCCCAAAAGAAAAAAACGAATAATATCCAAAAGAGCAGCCAAAAGTAATAAAAAAGCAGCAGCTCCGCCTCAGCCTACATGACACATATTCTATAAAAAAGCCAAAAAACTTTAAAATGCATTTTTTTTTAAATTGTAATTAAAAACCAATTTTTAATACACTAAGTCTTTTTAAGAATCTAAAAGAGATAAAAAAAACAATCAATATCAAATTCGCCCATTTCAACTGTTTTAAAGGTGACAAAACAGATATAGGCAAAGGTCATTATAAAAAAATTAAGCTTCTAAGTTCAAGTTACAATCTAAGTTTTTACCCATATAACTGACGAATTTTGTGATACGGTATTTGAAGTTTTGTAGACAGTATTGCTCGATGAAAAAACTACTAATTTTATAATTATATATGTTAAGAAAACATAACTAATGGGTACTTCAACTACTCGTATTATGCAAGGGTTCTGAAACGCCACAGCCATTTCTTTTCTAGCACATTTCTACTTCTCTTGATGAATAACGAAGAAGACCAGTTTCCAGCCAGCGACTTGTGAATTTTCGAACTTATGAATAGGCTCGAATCTGTTGTAAATTTAAGCTGTGATTTGAGAAAGACTGATGAAAACATTAATGTTTGCGGTCAACATTGATCACGACGGCGGCACGCCGCTGACATCTTAGCGGTGGCGCGCCGCCAACATCTTACCGGCGGCGTGGCACGGCGTGCTGTTTTTGGCCCCGCTGCCGCCGGTCTTCCCTCATCGGTGCGGCGCCGGGGTCTAGGCGTACCTAAGTTTGAAATCAGTGACTTGTTCTCTAGAGTTAGAGACACGTATGAATTTAACAGTAAATTGATACGAGGATAGTCGAACTTCATGTCTAGAACTTAAACGACCAAACTTTTTTTTAGGAAAAATTATTTCTTTTCATTATTTGTCTTTGATTGTAAATTTTACTTTAAGTAAATTGAAATTCTTGATCAGTAAAGAGCGATCCACACCATTTGTAACAGGCACTCTAAAAATAGGAATTTTGATTAAAAAAGTTATATAGCCTACTTCACTACAATTTACCTTTCGTGATGGTTCTGATTACGTAAGTCATTTCGTTTTCAAGCTCCGATCGTCAAAAATACGAAATTTGGTATTTTTCAAAAAACTAGCAGAAACTGAAAGTTTTGGTGCCCTTGTTAAGTAAAAAATGTGATACTGCCACATCAAACTGACGATTTTTTCTGTATATTCAGTCCATGCCAAATAAAAGATTCTTGCGCACAAATATCGATAAGATTTATCTGACTGGACAGGTTAATTCGAGGTTTCAATCATTCATGTACAGTAATGTATAAGTAAGCAAAAACTATTACGGGGGGCTCAGTTGATCTTTCTGTAGGTGAAAGGGTGACCTTAAGTCTCATTAAGGGGACTATTTACAGATCCACATTTTCTAACTTTCAGTGAGAGTTTTTTTTATATAAATATGAGGGGGGAGTATCAATACCCTAACCTGCCTTCATTCTGAAAAATGTATTTGAACTTAATCCGTAAAATAGGGGCTTCGGGCTGATAGCCCTTCTCTTACTTAAGGAATAATTTGAGTGTAACATATATGATTACATTTCTATCCCTTACTGCATGGAAGAGGAAGGTAATAGGTGGGCATCTGCAAAGAATAAGATTTGTCCTTTAGAAAATAAACATTATAATCTTCTTCTGACTTCAGACTTCTTCATCTCCCTCCCTGAGAAATAATATTGAAGAGTGGAGTTTTCCAGGAGTAGAGTCATTCTCGAAGCATTGTTTTGAGAACGTAAAAGCAATGATTAAGAAGCATAATTTCAGTTCTTTTTAGACGTTAACCTAATACTGAGTCTTGCCTTTTTGTGTTTTTTTTTTTAAAGGTGGCAAATAGCGCTCTGCTATTTGTTCTTCATTCAACCTCAGCAGAGTAAATATAGCAACCACCTTGTAAGTCCCTAGTCACCCACCGATAAACTCCCATATTCCTTTATAACAGCTTCTTTTCAGCATAATTGATTTATCGTCATTGTGCCCCTCCCCCCCCCCTGACCGCAACATAAGAAACAAAAACACTGCAGTAAAATATAATTTTAATTCTGCCTATCTCGGCCAAAAGAGATTCTATAGTTTCTATAGCCAACAATAACTATCATATATTTTTTATTTCATTCTCATAGTGTCTATCTCTTCTAGGTTGCTTTCATAAAGTCACGTAATGCAGTTTGTTCAAAAAAATGAGCGAGCCCGACCGGGTAGACAACAAACTCTGGAGAGGACGAAAAGACCGCAGGTTTTCGTCCGAGAGAGGAAGCACTTTGAACTACTCTTCTTCTCCTATTTCTCACACTACTTCGGCCTCTAGTGTCTTGCCACCTCCTGTCGGCTTAGAGCTTGTTAATCGTCCAGAAAATGAAGTTTTTACAACATCATACGTCCCGTCACCTGAACCAACTATCGAGAACTATTCTGGATGGCAAAGAACATCTTTCTCAGTAAGAGACGCTTCAGACCTATGTGACCCAGTCTGGAACTACCGACCAAATATGTCTCGGAATCTAACTGGTGATGTAGACCACCAGCTTGATCCTCCTGAAGGCTTTGGGAATGATCCTATATGGAGTCCGAAAGTAAGGGGAGAAAGAAGTAAGAATGACCGACTTTCTTCTTTTTCAGATGATAGAAAATGTACGTGTGGACAACGAATGCGACTAGGAACTGCGAAAGTGAACTCGTTACATAGCAGCCGAAACTCTTTGGATGATATTCTGCATCCAAGGTTTCAAGTGGAGGATATCAACCATCATTTGACTCCAGTGCATGCATACGGCACAATTAGTCGGTCCCATAGAAGAAACATGTATGATAGACCAAAAATTGACCATGCACTTCTGGACTACAACGCCCAAGAAAAAATATACAGCGATCCAGCAAAACTACGATTACAAGATGGTTCCCTGCGTTCCCCATTTGGAAAATACCCAGAGAGGAATACTTATGGGAATTCAGAACACGCTCCACTCCACTCTCAGAATCAGCGTGATAGGCTACGTCTGTATTCTGAGCCAGAAACTGCAAAGGTCTCAAAAGCTAGCGACACTTACGTTGCAGCAAAAGCTACAACTGCCACACGAACCCCTTGCCCTTGTTTATTAGCTGCAATGAGTGTTGTTAGACAAGATGACCCTACAAACCCATCCGTATATGCACATGTGGAAGGTTGTCCTCATTGTGGTGGAACACATACAACAAAAATAAATAGTGACTGGTCCGCTGGCATCCAAAATATTCCTACAAAAAGTGCACTCGAAGTTCTTCCTTATCAAAACCAACCCTCTTCTAGTAATTCAAGTAGTGGTAGTGAGGTTGGAGGATCTCAGACATTACGTAGTGAAAATATGCTGAGCTCAAAACAATCCCTTTTACCAATTCAACGACGAACTGAAACATCGTCAGTTTATAGCTCATTACCAAGGTAAATTCTTTTGCTTATTTTCATATGTGATTTAGATAAAGAATTATTACTACAACTAACAACTCACCACAGCGCAGTTACGCACGTTCCTTCTCCAACCGAATCTGTACAAAGCCTGCCTCTTTACACCCTCCCTGAAGGATCCTATTTCCCTTAAATCGTTCCTTACGAGATCCTCCCACCTAAACTGGGGACGAATTACTTTTTGTTTAGTCCTAGACGGTTAGCCGAAAAGGACAATCTTTGGCAATCTGTCATCCTTCATCCTAAGAAGGTACCTAAGCCTTCTCAACCTTTTCCTTAGTATAGCCCAAGAAAGCGGGATTGAACCACACTTTTCGTACAGCCTACTATTTAAAATACTGTCAGTTAATCAGTAAAAAAAGAACTGAATAAAAACTTCCATGACCTTGGACGTTCTCTGTTATAATGGGAGGTCTGGTAAATAGGGATTTCAATTTAGAGCAAAACAGAAAAAAAGTAAAAGCAAAAAAAAATCATATCTTCATAGGCACTTGAGAACGAATATGCATGAGCTGGTTAAGTGATACTTATAAATTATTAACCACTCAATAGAAACAGCGCACACATGCGTAAGATACTTACAAACTGTGAATTTTATTAGACTTCGCCTTCCCAATTAAAAATAATTTCATTTTTTACTTCCTTATACAAATAGAATTATACCAGGTTTCACCTTTTGGTTAAGACAATTCCTAATGAGCACTCCCAGCAATGTTCACACACATCAAGTTAACCTTAAATGTAATTGAAAAACCCTGAAACTTTCTTAAACTCTCTTCTCCTGTTAACAGTCTAAGGGTATCCCATCTAAGAATAATTATGAAAGTATCGTGATTATTTGGCCTTAGAAACTCGGGTTTTTAAAGGATAAGACCTACGTTACCCCCCCCCCCTCAAGAACTATCAATTTGCGCTCCCATACATAATTACAATTTTAGTTGCACTTAAGATAAACTTTAATTTTTGTTTATTTTTCAACTGTGTAGTCTAAATGTGTTGATAAATTCGAATTCACTTGTTGTTTTTTCCCCTTAAATAAGCTGTTTTTTATCATTCTGAATTGGGATAAGCTTTCGATTGTCATCCAAAAGGAAAATAAAAGCTGAATCATTTGACATGACAAACAGTTTCCACTCTGCGAAACTAGCCAAGAAATTAAACGAAACAATCAAAGAGTTTTGAAACAATGGTAAAATCCCCGCTTTCAAAATGTGGATGAGTTTAGATTGGTAAATAATTCCATATTTAAGTTTATTTATCCTTTTTCCTTAAACATATTTTTTAATTCCTGGAGTTTTGGACTTGGCTTGTTAAATTTGAATCCTCCGATCACAAAAAGGGTTGCAATTACAGTTTTAAAGCTTATTATGAAATGACTAACTTTCTTGTAAGCTTCACTTCCTAGATGAAGTTGACGGTGACCTTCAAGAAGAAGAAGAAGAGGCTGATGTAATTCTTTTAAATTTACTATAAAAAGAAAGAAATTGTGCTAATATACATTTTTAGTACGAAAATTTTACCGAAGAAATAGTGATCTTAAAAAAAGAAATAACCAACATATTAAGATAAAATAAAAAAGAAATAAAAATAAAACAAAAAAGAAGTAATCAGCACAATTACATAAAATAAAAAATAAATAAAAGAATAGAAAGAGAAATAATCGACATAATAACATAAAAAAATAAAAAAACGAAATAATAACACAAAAAACAATAAAAAAATAAAAAATAAATAATTAACATAATAACATAAAATAAAAACCAAATAAAAAATAAAAAAGAAATAATCAACATAACTAATGTCAGGTTTCACTGGAATGTCTGGCTTTGTGCCGAACATTATTACATTTGTTTCAAAACACAGGCTGCAATCATACTTTGGAATCCACTTTTATGTAAAATTACCGTTTTGATTCTTTTAGAATTGCTCTGTCTGCTGGTACGGTTACGTACTTAAATTTTTAATTACGAAAGTGTTTTAAAAAACTTTCAAAAAAATTCAGTAAAATTAAAAGGCCACACTAATAGCTCTAATGAGCAGAAATAAAGTCATACAGTAAGTTAAACTTAAAACGGGCAGCAACAACGAACGAATAATTAAAACCCAGAGTAAACAATCACATCAATCTTAAAAATAAAAGATGTGTTCATTCAAATAGAATTAAAATTTCTAGTACCCTTTTTAAGTGATAAAAACTATTGGAGGGCAACTAGGCCCCCTCCCAAGGTCCTTTTTTCTCAAAATTGTTCGATCAAAATTTTGGGATAGCCATTTTATTCAGCATAGTTGAAAGGACGAATAAATATACCTTTGGAGATTTCATGACCCCCACTGCCCCAGGGAAAAAGTCTTTAAGTTACAAAATTTGCCCACTGTTCACTTGAAGTATTTGCTATTGGGAAGTATGCATACATTTTTCGGATGAGGGGGCCGAATTTTCTACAGGGGGAGATTTTTCACTGCGACAATTTTTTGCGAGGAGGAAAGTTTTCAAGGTGTGAATTTTTCAGGGAAAACTTTACTCTGGTAAAATTTTCCAGAATTCCTATACGAGATTCTGCTTATGTCTTGCTTTCTCTTTGTCGATTCAGTTTTACGCGCGGAGATGTTAAGGGTAGGTGTCCGGGGTAAATTTTCACCAGGATTGAATTGTCTAGAGCAGTGTTTCTCAAACTTATTTAGACGCTGTACCCCTTTTTACCCACAAAACATTTAGGCACCCCTTCTCAGTTATCAGTACTAAGTAAACTATAGCTAAAATATAAATAAAATTTCCAGTCCTAGAGTTAAAGGGTTGTTTTATTTGTTTGGCTGGCAGTGTACCCCCTAAATATTTTTTCATGCCCCCAAAACGTACGTGTACTACAATCTGAGAACCACAGGTCTAAAGAATAAATCCGGTCAAGAGGAGGGATTTTTCTGCGGAGGTGTAGCCAGATTTCCTGGCATTATTTGAAGAAATTGAAAAAAGAAGTTTTTTCAACTGAAAGTAATGAGCCACATTAAACCTTAAAACGAGCAGAAACTATTACGTATATAAAGGGGTTCACCCCCTCGTCTATACCTCGCTATTTACGCTAAAGTTTTTTTAGTACTTTCATAAGAGCTATTTATTCTAATTAAATCCTTATTGATTCAGGGGTCATTCTTAAAGAATTGGAACAAAATTCAAACTTTAGCGTAAAGAGCAAAGTATTGACCAGGGGGTGAACCCCCTCATATACGTAATAAAAATATACGAATATAGAAGTTTGTTACATAAGTTAATTCGTAAGTTACGTATATTTATTACTAATAAAAACGTTCGTAATCAAAATTAAAAGTTCTCATGCCCTTTTTAAGTAACGAAAAAATTGGAGGACAACTGTGCCCCCTCCCCTGCCCATTTTTTCTCAAAATCTTCTGATAAAAATTTTGAGAGAGCCATTTAGCAGAAAAAGATGCAAATTTCATTTTAATTATTCATGTACGGCGAGCCAAATCATAAGCTGCATTAATTCAAAAACGTTCAGAAATTAAATAAAAAAAAAGTTTTTTTACTAAAAGTAAAGAGCGACATTAAAACTTAAAACGAACAAAAATTATTCCGTATATGAAAGGAACTGTCTCCTCCTCAACAACCTGTCTTTAGGCTAAAGTTTGACTTTTTCTCACAACTCTACTTTATAAAACAATAAAAAAAACTTTAGCATAAATAGTGGGGCGTTGAGGAGGGGACAGCCCCTTTCATGCACGGAATAATTTCTGTTCGTTTTAGGTTTTAATGTCGCTCTTTACCTTTAATTAAAAAAACTTGTTCTTTTTATTTAATCAACATAATAGTCCATAGTCGGATAGTGTGGTTTTCATTTGTCGAGACATTTTGTGCGTTTTAAGTTTGAACTTGCTTCTGCTCATTTTAAGTTCTTTCTGAAAACCTTTCTAGAAATATTTTTTTAATTAATTTCTGTTTTTCTCAAATTAACCATTTTAAAAAATTAATTTCTGTTTGTTTTTTTAATTGACATAGTTTTGTTACAGTTAATTGTAGGAATGTTATTGTAACTATTAGAAATTAAGTTATATAGTACATCAAACAAACTAAAGCAACTAAATTTATTTTCCAAAGTTTTACCTTCACTTAGGTTTTCTTAGCTCAGTCTGCTTACCTTGAAAGTTTCAAGTTGATCGGAGAAAAACACTGTCTGGCCCATTTTGGGGTCGTCTTAAATAAATACACCCGTTTTTTTCAAAATATTTGCTTTCTCTTAGGTTTGTTTTACCCAGCAGGCTATATAAACCGAATATATTGTAGACAAATAATAAAAAAAAAAAAAACAAAGTGCGGCCCATTTCAGTTATCGCAAAACAATACAACAATTTCTTTTACCATTTTTTGTTTTCATTTGTTTTCTGCTTCCTGTTCACGTATCCAATAAAATTCAAGCCAATCCGCGATAATTTTTTTTTTTTTTGAAATTCTTATACAACAAATGCCTCTTTTTTAACTTGTTGTCTTCATTTGCTGGACCAATTGATTTTTTCCTGGTCCAGTCTATATGTCTTGTACATCTAAGCCAATAAATAAATAATGAAAGATTACATAAAATGTCATAAAAAGAAACACATCGGTACAACCATCTTAAAATGGTCTGTCTTTAAGGAGGTCTAACTGAACCTGTCTAGATATCCCTTTAGTTTCATCCTATCAGAGATTAAATGAAAAAAACAAGTATTTTTAACTAAAAGTAAGGAGCGATAAGGGCAAGGGTTGTAAGCTATACCCTGGGGGCTTGTAAGGTTTTTATAGAAGGCGTTGTCATAGAAACTTCAAAAAAGGCTCATTTGATTGGAAATTCAAAGGTGCTGTGTGCTTTTTAATAGTTGAAAGCGGACGGTAACTAACCCCCCTCTCACGCCAATCTTTTCCCCAAACACATCCAATCAACATTTTGAGATAGCCATTTTGTTCAACGTAGTTAAAAGTTCTGGAAATTAGGTCTTTGAGGATGACAACCCTTCACAGCCCTCAGGACAAGAATTGTAAGTTATGCCCTGGGGGTATATAAAGTTTTTATAGAAAGTGTTGTTGTAGAAACTTAAAAAGGGCTCATTCGATTAGAAATTGAAATGGCTTGTGCCCTGTTTAATAGTCGAAAGTAATTGGAAGGCAACTAACACCCCTACCATGCCCACCATTTCTCCAAACACATCCAATCAAAATTTTGAAATAGCCATTTTGTTCCACGCAGTTAAAGTTAATGAAATCATACCTTTGAGCAGGACACTCCCCTCACAATCTTCAGAATAAGGGTTATAAGTTATGCCCTTGGGGCATATTAGTTTTTATTGAAATCTTTGTCATAGAAACTTGAAAAAGGGCTCATTCGATTGGAAATTCAAAGGTCTAGTGCCCTTTTTTCATAGTTGAAAGTGATTTGAGGGAAACTAGCCCCCCTCTCTTGACCACCTTTTCCTCAAACACATCCAATCAAAATTTTTAGGTAGCCATTTTGTTCAGTGCTGTGGATTTCCAGATAGAAATTCTGTTTTTAACGAGGATACTCCCCCACAGCCCTCAGGGCAAGGGTTGTAAGTTATGCCCTGGGGGCATATAAGGTTTTTACTGAACGCGTCGTCATAGAAAAATCAAAAAGGGCTCATTCGATTCGAAATTGAAATGGCTAGTGCCCTTTTTAATAGTCAAAAGTGATTGGAAGGCAACTAACACCCCTTCCACGCCCACCATTTCCCCAAACATATCCAATCAAAATTGTTAGATAGTCATTTTGTTTCACACAGTTTAAAGTTCAGGAAATTATATCTTTGAGCAGGACACTCCCCCAGAATCTTCAGGGCAAGGGTTATAAGTTATGCCCTGGGGGCATATAAGGTTTTTATTGAAGTGTGTGTCGTAGAAACTTTGAAAAAGGGCTCATTCGATTGTAAATTCAAAGGGCTAGTGCCCTTTTTAATAGTCGAAAGTGATTTGAGGGAAACTAGCCCCCTTCTCACGCCCACCTTTTCCCCAAACATTTCCAATCAAAATTTTTAGATAGCCCTTTTGTTCATCGCAGTTGAAAGCTTTGGAAATTAGGTCTTTAAGGATGACAACCCATCCCCCCCAAAAAAAAACCTCAGGGGAAGGGTTTTAAGTTATGCCCTGGGAGCAAGTAAGGTTTTTATTGAAATGGATGTTGTAAAAACAACCAAAAGGGCTCATTCAATTGAAAATTGAAAGGGCTAGTGCCCTTTTAATAGACGAAAGTTATTGAAGGGCAACTAACCCCCCTCTCACGGCCACCATTTCCTCAAGCACATCCAATCAAAATTTTGAGATATCCATTTTGTTCAACATATTCGAAAGTTCTGGAAATTAGATCTTTTAGGATGATAACCCCTTCAGAGCTTTCACTGCAAGGGTTATAAGTTATGCCCTGGGGGCATATAAAGTTTATATAGAAAGTTGTTGTAGAAATTTCAAAAGGGGATAATTTGATTGGAAATTGAAATTGCCCTTTTTAACAGTCGAAAGTGAGTGGAGAGTAATTAACCCCCCCCCCCCCCTCTTACGGCCTCCATTTCTCCAAACACATTCAGTCAAATTTTAGAGATAGCCATTTTGTTTAACGTAGTTGAAAGTTCTGGAAATTGTGTATTTAAGGATGACAAACCCCCCAGAATTCTCAGGGCGAAGGTTGTAAGTTATGCCCTGGGGGCATATAAGGTTTTTAATGACAGAGACTCTATGATTAAAACTTCAAAAGGGGCTCATTCAATTGAAAATTGAGAGAGCTAGTGCCCTTTTTAACAGTTGAAAGTGATTGGACGGTAACTAACCCCTCTATCACGCCCACCATTCCTCCAAACACATCCAATGAAAATTTTCAGATAGTCATTTTGTTCAACGTAGTAGAAAGTTTAGGAAATTAGGTCTGTGAGGATGACAACCCCCCCCCAATATGGGTGAGGGTTGTAAGTTATCCCCTGGGGGCATATAAGGTTTTTATTGAAAGCGTTGTCGTAGAAACTTCAAAAGGGGCTCATTTGATTGGAAATTCAAAGGACTATCGCCCTTTTTAATAGTCGAAAGTGATTGGTGAAAGACTAACGGTCCTCTCACTCCCAGCATTTTCCCAGACACATCCAATCAAAATTTTGAGATTGCCATTTTGATTAGCGGTGTTGAAAGTTCTGGAAATTAGATCTTAGAGGATGACAACCACCCTCACCGGCCTTAGGGAAAGAGTTGTGATTTATGCCCTGGGGGCGTATAAGGTGTTTATAGGAAGTGTTGTAGTAGAAACTCAAAAAGGGCTCATTTGATTGGAAATCGAAAGTCCTAGTGCCCTTTTTAATAGTCGAAAGTGATTGGACAGCTTGGCATTTTTATAGTTAAGATCGATGTGGGTATAATGTATTATTTTTTTGTTGTTGTTTAGACCAGGGCACTTCGTATTGAAGGAGTTGTCGTTGAAACTTCGAAAAGAGCTCATTCGATTGAAAACAGAAAAGGCCGATGCCCATTTCAATAGTCGAAAGTAATTGAAGGGAAATTAATCCCCCTCCCACGCCCACCCTTCCATTTGCTTGTATGTTATAAACTAAATGTTGCCATAAGATTAAATCAAATTGCACTGTGTTAATGCTAATTCCCAATAAGCCATCTCAGCAGTATACCAAGAACGACTGAGGGTTTTATGTTCAAACTTTTGGGGGCTGCTTCTGCTCTTAATATTTAAACAAATCAAAATAGCGTAAGTATATCCAAGCTATCAAAGAAAGTATACAGATTTGTTTGCGAATGGTATCAAGTTGTCCATTTCAGGTCAACTAGACGAGGTATGAAACTAAATTAAACACTTGTATTTGTGTCGAGATTTTAAAGAGGGTGTATGTTGTTAAAAATTGCTGAAAATTTTTCTCCAGCATACAAATAGATGGCCAAACTTTAAATCCTTAAAAAAAACAAAAAGATTGAAAGTATTATTTTCTTTTTCTCCGAAAAGACTATTTCAATATAAAACTAACAGAAATTAATTAAAAAAACTTTTTCCACAAAATAAGTTTTTCAAAGAAAAGTAAAGAACTCCATTAAACAAACAATGTGCAAAAATAAAATCGAATAATCTACCAAGCGTGAAATTACCACAAATCAGCATCGATAAATAAATTAAACTCAAAACGAACAGAAATTACAATAAATAACCGAGTCAAACTCAAAACGAGCAGAAATTAATATAAGTTGGGACAAATGAATGTGCATTGTCAGTTTAATATACATATACTGATATTTAGTAATAAAAATCTTAATATTATTTGATTTATTAAAGTTATAAAAGTAAAAACATTTATATTTTTTTCAGTAAAGTGCAAATTATGTTCTGGCCTTGGGAAGGCATAGAGGTTATGAGCCCAAATTATGTTAATTTCTGCTCGTTTTGAGTTTGACTCGGTTATTTATTGTAATTTCTGCTCGTTTTGGGTTTCATTTATGTATCGATGCTGATTTGTCGTAGTTTCACGCTTGGTAGATTATTTGATTTTATTTTTGCACATTTTTTGTTTAATGGAGTTCTTTACTTTTCTTTGAAAAACTTATTTTGTGGAAAATGTTTTTTTAATTAATAATATAAAAATCATAGTTATGAAGCTTCTTAAGGTAAAATTAAATGCTAAGATTGGCCAGAAAATAACACAAACAAATTATTACTTATATCGGCCATTATTTAACAAAATTCGAATTTTTGCGTAAAGAGCGAGGTATTGACAAGGAGGCAAACTTCCTCCCATAGGTAAGATGAAGGGGTTCGCCCCTCGTCAATATCTAGCTCTTTACCCTAAAGTCCAAATTTTGTTCCAATTCTTTAAGAATGACCCCTGAATCACAAAAGCCGTTTAATTAGAATAAATAGCTGTTTTGAAACTACTTAAAAATACTTTAGCGTAAAGAGCGAGTTATTCAAGAGGGGACGAATACGTAATAATGTCTGTTCGTTTTAAGTTTTAATACTACTCCTTACTTTCAGTTGAAAAAACTTTTTTTTCTATTATTATTTTTTAAATAATGCTGGGAAATCCTTCATGGAAATTCTCTTCCCACATAAAAAATTCTTCCATAGAAATATCCTCCCACGTAACCCAATCCCCCCCACCAGAAAAATCCCTCCCTGAAAACGTCTGTATACTTACCAATAACCAATACTATATATCACTGTATATAAATAATATAACAGTAAGATCATGACTCAGTGATTTTTGGCTACTACATCCTCGACGCGTACAAACAGCTCTTTCCATTTAATCTGTCATCACCGGTTCATTGTATATTACCCTGGAACGCGTATTTTCGCAGAAATTTTCTCAAAATGCCTTTGAAACCAACTCGAGACTTCGGAACCTACTTGTGGTTCCTAATTACATCTAACAATAGCATTGCACAATTAATTACTGATTTTTATATATGTATTGGAATAAATTAGTTTAAAATTAGATCCTTTAAAAAATAGTGTTACAATGGTGAAGCCAAGTTTTGCGTTCGAGAGAAATCTGACTTGTCTAACCGTGAAAATATGAAATGTTGCTAATGTTTAGTCTTGTTTTAATGTTCTCCGGTGCACTTGCATCTCAGTCCGGCTTTGTATAATGGTTGAGATAAGGATGATCATATTGTAGTATATTTATATTCAGTGCTATATATAAACAATGGGCATAGTTCATAACTTAAAGCCCTTCCCCTGAGAACTATGAGGATTAAGTCGTCCTCAAAGACATAGTCATTAGATGCTTCGACTGTGTTAAACAAAATGCCTATCTCAAAATTTTGGTCCGGTGACTTTGGGGAAAAATTGAGCACAGGAGGGAGCCTAGTTGCCCTCCATTTTTTTGGTCACTTAAAAAGGGCACTAGAATTTTAATTCCCGTTCTAATGAACCCTCTCACGAAATTCTAGGACCGCTGGGTCGATGTGAGGACCCCTGGAAAAAAACAACAAAAAACATAAAAAAAAAAAAAAAAAAATAAACACGCATCCGTGATCTTCTTCTGGCAAAAAATACAAAATTCCACATTTGTGTAGATAGGAGCTTGAAACCTCTATCGTGGAGTTCTCTGACACGCTGAATCTGATGGTGTGATTTTCATTAAGATTCTATGACTTTTAGGGGGTGTTTCTTCCTTTTTCCAAAATAAGACAAATTTTCTCAGGCTTGTAATTTTTAATGAGTTCGACCAAACTTGATGAAACTTATATTTTTAAAATCAGCATAAAAATCCAATTCTTTTGATGTATCTATTTGAATCAAAATTCCGTTTTTTAGAGTTTCGAGTACTATTGAGCCGGGTCGCTCCTTACTTACAGTTCGTTACCACGAACTTTTTGATAAAAAAATCTTTCGCCAATTCTCGGGAGTTGTGATTCAATCCAGCCAAAATTTATTTTTCCTGCAAAGGGGTCCACCGTCCTGGCACAGAAACTTGCAAATGCGGTTTCTAAGCTCATTATAGACACAAAATTGATCGCCCTGTTTCCAGATAATGCGTTTTGAAAACTTGACTATACGAAACATTTTTGATTCACTCAGGTGCGTGTGTCTTTACAGAAGTGTATTTTTTGGAAGCTTCGGAAAGCTTTAGCATATCAAACTATTCCCAGAAGCTCCAAGGTGCTTAAAAAATTAAGACCAAACATATTAGTATTTTCTGTTAAAATCTTTTTCTGAACAATGACTAACTTACATAATTTACAGACATTACTCCTGAGTTGGTAGGGGCTGTGTCAAAAACAGAGTTATACCTATTAGAACCTTTGACTACTTGAAAAATGGCTGTCTCTTTTAATCTGATATAACGGGGATCCCTATTGGTATATTCAATACTCTTGGCCCTTCAAACGGACACAAGATTTTCTCATTTCCGATTAAATGAGACTCCAGCAAAATTTCTAAGGCCTCGAATTCAACTAGAAGTGGTTTTGAAAAATAATACATAGGATGCCCAGGGCTCTATCCTAAAATAACACCAGTTCCTACCTTTGATATGAACTACTTTTTTTTAGACCAGTGATTTCAAAACCAAAATGCTTGTAAAGTCCAAACTAGGCAGCATAAACACAAATGCTAAACCTGATATTGTTTTGTTATAAAAAGAAACAAAAGAGTACACCTTCACAATTAACAGATTATAACACTTCATGAGTGATATTCTACTTAGAAAGGGGGCGGGGAAGGATAATTATTAGGAGAATTTTCCTCCAGGTCCCCTAAAACAAAATTGACTGAACATCCCGTTATGGATTCTAAACTATGCTTAAATTGAATATATTCCGTGGGATTAATTCACATAGATTTCTGAGCCACATTAAATTCAGTATTTGCAAAGTTGACAAACAGTTGACACCTTGTCGACATATTGCTTTTTTGCATTTGTCCCTTATTGTGTCAACATTGTGCATTTAGTGGGCTTAGCATAGGAAACACATCTTTAATTGAAAAAGTTAATTAATTGATTCAATTGTCCCTTAGTATTCCTGAATGCAAACATACAATCATTTTATACCTTTTTCTGTCGTCAAAGACAACAACATATTGACTGATCTAAATATTTTACAATCAAACTTCCATCATGTCGACAGTGAAGCGGACAATTTCTTGCCGTGTTGACAGAAACGCTCGTTTAAATCCGGACACCTCAACGCCCTATCAAAAAACTGAGTCTTTCCCAAAATACTTTAAATTGAAAACACGCCTTGTTTAACAAGTCTGCTTTTGAAACCTTATAAACTGGGATTAAGCAAAGTTGTGAAGCTTAGAAGCTTTCTTGTACTTCATTTAAGCAGAAGATCTGTTTTTCAAGGTTTCACTTTCGTAACACTAAGATTTTCAAAGGTCACTTCCCTCTAGAGAGAGAAAGACTGGAGGTAGGTACTTCAGAATACCTCTTCCAGGAGCAAACTTTAGTATGTAGACCCATCCCTGAAAGTTTCATTTTACCAATCTAATCCCTTTACAAGATATCAAAAAGTAGCAAAACTAGAATTTTGTTGCATATATCTGCTCCTTTCCCCTTTAAAGGGTATTGACCTTTAAGCAGCATTCACAAGCATATCTAGCTAGAATCCCATGTCTAGACACATGTCTATCCAGAAGTGAATGTCTAGGCAACGACCCTTCACAAGTAAAATTTGGGGCTTAGCTAAAACTCAAAATTTAGTTTCAAATTGTCATTTCTAGCCAATCAAGAGAGCTTATGCAGGCAAAACTTTCCAAATTGTATTCCCTATTTTTACTGTCAAAAGATAATGGATAAGACAAGGCAAAACAATGCCTTAGATATGCTTCACTATTATGTCTAGTGTTGTATATTTGCCTAAAATGAAAAAAAAACAATTAATGAGAAAACAAAAAAATTAATTTCAGTTTAAAAATGTAAACATAAATGATGAAAATAGTGGAACTTGACACATTCTGATTGGCTGTAATTGAAAATCCTAGACATTGAATTCTAGAGTCTAGAACTCAATGTTCTAGCCAAGCACTTTGTCTAGTGTGTCAAGCTAAGCCCCAAATTTTACTTGTGAATGGTTGTTGCCTAGATATTAAATTCTGGCTAGCCACATGTCTAGACATGGGATTCTAGCTAGACAAAGCTTGTGAATGCTGCTTTAATATCCCTTTACAATCATTATGATATAAAGGTGAAACTTCAAAATCCAAATTCAGCATATCCTAGCCTACTGCTCAAATAAGGCACTAGAAAGTTGTTTTGAGCATCATACCTTTGCTGAATTCTGATTTATAAGATCTTAAAGATTTGTATAGCCTACTTTTATCTTAAATTTAGTGGATTAACCTTGTTATGGCTTAAAATTCTTCTGAAATAATTTGTATTAGGTTTTCAAAGACTATATTGAATGAAAGAAAGATAGTGAACCCAAATTAAGGTATTTTTTGGTCAAACTTTAGTTGTAAAATTGATCATTATTTCAGTAGTTAATTCACTATAAAATTTTGTGGTAAAGTTCTGCTTTAGCTACTTTTGGCTACCTTGGAAAGGGGTTAGGTTAGGAAAATGAAACCTTTCAGGGATGGGTCCAGACTAAAGTATGCCCTGGGAAGGTACTTTGAAGTAGTTAGCTCCACTTCTTCTCTCTCTAGAGGGTCCTGACCTTTGATGACCTTTAAAAATATGTGTGTTATAAAAGTGAAACCTTTGAAAAATAGATCTTCTGCTTAATTGAAGTAAAACAAAATTGTTTTCAGCTTCACAATTTTTCTCAATCCTAATTTATAAGGTTTTAAAGATAAGTAAATACATTTCCTAACTTTTGAAAAAAAAATACATTTATATGGCTTAAAATTTTACTTAAATAAAAGGAGTTGCATTTTCAAAACTAAAGCCAGAGAAAAAGAAACTGATAACTGAAAATTAAGGTAAAATGTTGTTTTGTCAAAATTTTAATAAGTATAGATCTATCATGTAGGCAAATTTCAGGACCCTCTAGAGGGAGATGCAGTAGAGGTAGGTACTGCAAAATACCTTCCCAGGGCATACTTTAGCCTGTAGACCCATCCCTGAAAGTTTCATTTTCCTAACTTAACCCCTTTCCAAGATGGCCAAAAGTAGCTAAAGTAGAATTACCAATTTGGTTTTATTACCTATAAATTTGATTTTTTCACTAACCTAGCCTATGCAATTTCCTAAGTTCTAGATTTAAAAAAATGGTAGAGAGAATAGCTTGATAACACTTTTCCCAGGTATATTTTAGGCCCTGAATTTATTCCTGAAAGTCTCATTCACCTAGTTCTACTGCTTTCCCAGGTAGCAAAAAAGCCCTCAACTAGCTGTAACCTAACTAAACATAGACCTAACATAAAAACTAACTACAATAGTTAGACTCCTGTATATGGTTGCCTCTTTAGGCATAATCATTTCTCAGGCAGTAGACTAGGCCACTTCTCCTGGACACATAATGGTCAATAAAAGTATATACATGCTAGTCATTATTATAGCCTCTAATGATACATAGAAGAGTATAGCCTATGCCCTAAAATGACAAAATTGTTGGCAAAAATTTCAATTATTGAATAAGTTGGGACAATTCCTAAGGATAGGGGTTCATTTGATCAAAATCTAATTTATGACAATTATAAATATTTACTTAGGTTTTGTTGTTGCATTCCCACTCTCCAGAAGGAAAATTCTTGAATTGCTATCATCACTATGAAATGGTAAAAAGTGCTTCAAATATTCTAATATTTGCTTTAAGACACAATCATTCTTTAAGACACACCAAAAAACTCTCACCACCAGGTGTATTTCTGTTGTATTTTATATTAGATAACAGTTGAAACACTCAATTGACAAGCACAATTTTAGCAGCTGACCACTTCTAAAGGAAATATGTTAATCAAATAAAAGTTTTACCATTTGGTTCCGTATTTTATGCTCTTTCCAAACATCATGATTGCTTTTATGACAATCTACCCTGCTTCTCCCCCAGATGGTCCCTGATATAGCCCAAAATAATATATTAATTTGTTGTTTTTCATCTTATGATACAATACATCAGGACTTTTTCTTAAACTGGTTCCTCATGTTCTTGACCTGGTGAAACCATTTCACTCTAGTACCAATGGCAAATTCCAAAGGCAAGTCTAAAGCTCTCTTTGAGGACTTAATCTGCTAGTCTTTTGACCAACTTTACTTCTATACAAGTTTTGTTGGGGATTAGCCAGCCAAGAGAGGGCTGAGAGAGAGGAAAAAAGCCTTTTTTAATGGTTGTTTGATAAAATATTAATTTTATAGGAAAATATACTGATTAGAAAGTATCTTTTGCATTATCAGGGCCCTGCTAAAAAAAGTCCAACAAGAGATGCTACAGTCAAACAGGAAAGACGCAATGAAAACCTTGTTTTTACAAAATAATTCAATACACCACAGTAGAGAAATACATTGTATAGCATGGTTTTAAGATATTTAAAGTGTTGTTCTTTGGTGTTTTTTTGGGGAAAAAGGTACCTAGGTTAGGTTTCATTACATATTTAATGTATGCTATGCTTTGCCCCCACTCCCCCTAATGTGCAAATATATAGCCCAAATTTGTTTCTAAACTATTATATAGCCATGCTCTTTTATTTTATTTCATTAGCATTAACCAAACTTGACTTTTTAGAGAGGCCCTGATAATGTGAAAGTACCAAGTATTCTTTAAGGGGGTAAAAAACAAAAAAAAATCACACATACTATCTAGCAGCCATTAAATAATTTTCTCAAGTTTACTTGGGTAGCATTTATTCTTCATGTTGCATAGTAGTCATGCTGTATGGACTCTCCAGAATTTCTCACATTGAATACTCATGACAACACAAATGGAAAAGATGTTTCTTATGGAAAATTGCTGTGATTCTTTTCAAATTTTTCTTTTTATGATATTAGTCCAAAGGAAGGAATTTTAATATTTTGACAGTATCTGTAACCATATAATTCCAGGGTCATATTTGAATAACTTGAAATCAGATTCTATCCCCCCCGCTTATGCTCAGGAGCCATCTTATTCATAAACAGTTGAGGAAAGAAAAAAGACTCTTAATTCTAAACTTAAAAAAATTTCAGGCCTTATGTCATGTTTAGACTAACTGATTATTTATGGAAAATTATCAATTTGGCAAGGAAAAAAGGCCATTTTTAAGCAATCAGCTGTTTTTCTTTGAACACCTAAAGCCTCCTTTTTGAAATTTGCCATTCACACTAGAGCCTGAGTGGAATGCCTATGAAAATATCTTGTTAGCTAGACTGTCACCCAAGGGGGCAGGGCTGGATAAAGGGCAATTGGGCCCCACATGTGAAAGGGTCCCATGTTACCATCAAGATGAATAGGCTAAAAAAATAAATCAAAACTTAAAGCAAATTGCTTTTGATGATAATGGAAAAATAAAGAATCATTCAAATAATTTAAAATTATATTTATTTTAATCTCCTATTGCTGGATAAAAATTATTAATGTGTATATTACTTGACATTTGATCAATGTGAAATTTGATATATCTATATATATATAATGAGGACCCTGCACTTATTTGATCTAGGCCTGCCAAGGGAGGGGGGTACAGATGCTTGCTAAAACCTCACTAATTACCATCTGTTTAATGGAAGAAAAACAATGACAGATAAAAACAGTGACAATTTGACTGATGACAAAAAACAATTAAAATCTGTCTGATGACAAGAAGCAATTTGCTACCTACAGAGACCAGACTAATGCCTCGATAATTACCACACTCAATTTTATCACCTTTCTTATAAAGTGGCTTAATTAAGGTTTTCCTAAAATCGTTAGGTACTTCCCCTTTTTCAAAAATCATATTCATAATCTTCAATAACTTATTTCTAACCTCAGCGCCACCATATTTAAGAAACTCATTTACTACCCTATCAGCACCTGGAGCCCTATTATTCTTTAATCCTTTTAGTACTGTTGCTAATTCCTCCTCACAAAACAAATCTTCCTTCACATCCAAGGTATCACAAACTTTTTCATTTTCCTCTATATGTTTTCCTGCAACTCTATCTCGGTTCAGCAAGTTCTCAAAATGTTCGGCCCATCTCGCTTTAGCTTTTTCCTTATCGCTAATTGCCACCCCATTCCTATCTTTAACTGGGACAAGTCCGGATTGACTACTAGCTCTCAATTTGTTAACGTGCCAGTACAATATTTTACTATTATGCCGTATAGCTGCATCTTCTAAATCCTTGGCAATTTTATCCATGGCCTCCACTTTACACCTCCTTAGTTCATATTTCAATGCTTTCTCCACTTTCTTTACATTTATTTTGTTTTCATGCAATCTATCACTCAGATAATTCTTGTACAAGTCCTTTCTCCTATCTAATAAACATAAAGCTTTTTCACTAATATTTTTAGCTGCAGTTCTAGCTTTCTTCTCTAATACACCTCCAGCAACTTCACAAATTATTCCAACCATCTTCCACATAATCAAATTTTGGAAATTTTCTCTCAAATTTTCACCCTGGAGTCTACTAACATCATAACTTCCCTGGAGGTAATTACCCTTCCGATATTTCAGCTTTAAATTAACCCTTGACACTACTAGATGGTGATCTTTACTTTTAACATCAATAACAGCACTCCTATATACCCTAGTATATTGTATTGATCCTGCCAGTCTTCAGTTTACTATAGCATAATCAATAAGGTTTGCTGTCTTACCATCACGTGAATACCATGTTAGCTTATGAGCCATTTTATGACCAAACACCGTATTGGTTATAACTAGATTGTTATACCTACAAAATTGCAAAAGTCTGTATCCATTACTGTTTTCTTTTCGTACACCAAATTTACCTAAGCTGGGATACCATCTATCCTTGTTTCTACCAACCTGGGAATTAAAATCTCCCAGTAATAACATCATATTTCTACCTGGGACCTTGTTTATTTGCTCCTGTAACTGTAAGTAAAATTCATCTGAGTCACTAACATCTCCGTCAGTCGGTTCTACAGGGGCATATACCACTATAACTGATACCTTGAACTTTTTAGTTATAAAATGAGCATTGAGTATTCTATTATTAATACCTTAACAGCCTAAACAAGACTTAACAGCTTCTTTGTTCATAATCAGCCATACTCCCTGTCTGGGTGCCCTATCTTTGAAGCCCGAGTAAAAAAATTCTATATCGTCTAATTTCATGCCTCCTACCACTGTGATATGAGTATCTGAGACTCCTAATAAATACAACTCAAATTTTCTGAATTCTTCATTAAAAATTTCGATAAAATAGTCATTTTTTAATGTCGTGACATTCCAAGTTCCAATTTTCATGTTCTTTAAATCATTGAAATCTGTTTCGCCTCAGGAAAAGCAATGATCCCGGATACCAGTGGAGGACGGGAATCACATATCTTCTCAAGTCCACACTGAAGTACTTAAACCGGCTTAGAACCGGACAGTACGAAGTCCCTGGGACGTCCATGAATGGAGGTTTTGTGCAATCCTGGATCCATCTTGGTCACAAGATGGTTTTCAGCACTTGGCGATGCTCTTCCATCAACAAGAGTCGATATCCTGCGCAGACAGTCTCAAGTCTATTACCTCTGACTCATTATATATTCATGCCTACAAATATTATGCTACTATGGGGAGGCAACCCATAATAGATAAATTAGCTAGGAAGAGGTTTTTCAGCCCAAAGACGCCCATCAAAACATACCATTCCTAGAAGAATTGTCCATTAGTCAGAATACCGTGCAAATACTGTGTTGTTTACTAGGCTATAATTTCCTCGAGGGGCGCCACTCCTCAAGTGGGAATAGAGTTGACCGCAAGGTCCCCAGTCTTGCAGGTACCCCGAAAAGGTTGAGGCAGCCCTTTGCAGAGGCTGTTGTCCATAGATCTGGATCGTACGCCCTGCCACAGTTGTCCTCCTATAGAGGATCCTCCCGCGATGGTGTTCTGCATCACCATGCAATTTAACCCATTGCTGGGAGAAGGTTTGCAACTCATGGAACTTGTGGACAAACCAGTGGGCCCTTTTGAGTGTACATTTGAGGGGCCTTCTTCCTCCTCCACCTGTATTTTTGACCCCGGGCAAGGGTGCCCCAGATTCTATTATGGACCCCCAGGGACAAGGTCCCCCTTTGGTCCGTGCCTCCTATGGAGGTACCCTACATATCTGTAGAGCGTTCCCCTATCACCACCTGGAGACACGCTGAATGGCCAGGGGGAGGCCAGATAAACGGATCACTTTTGTTTTGCAAAGGCCATAAGTCAGTGACATATTTAACCTACTACCTATAAATATAAATTACTCATTGACTAGGCCTATATAAGTTATATTCAGAAATATATAACTCAGTGACATATTTAGCCTACTACTTATAAATATGTGTAACTCACTGACTAGGCCTATATAAATTATATACAGAAATATATAACTGAGTGACATATTTAGCCTACTACTTATAAATATGTGTAACTCACTGACTAGGCATCTAAGTCATATACAGAAATATATAACTCAGTTACATATTTAGCCAACTACTTATAAATATGAATAACTCACTTACTACGCCTATATGACTTGTATAAATAAATATATAAACGTGTGGAAAATTATATCTACTACTTATAATTATGTGTTACTAGCTGACTAGGACTGTCTAATTTATAGACGTAAATATATAACTGAGTGACATCTTTAACCTGCTACTTATAATTCTGTGTAACTCACTTTATTCACTAGGCATAAATATATAGCCTACCAAATCATATTGTTGAGTTTCAAACAAAGCGAATACACCACTCGATGCCCCCCCCCCCCCTACACCGATTACAAATATAACAACCACTTCCATCAGAAACGAATCTCAGCCCCCCCCCCTAGGCTATATATGTCAACTCAGTATATATATTTGCACATATGGGGGTTAGTTTAGGGGGGGGGGGCTGAAAATCACTTCCGATAGAAATGGCTATCATAGGCTACTTGTAATCAGCATAAAAAAAAGGCATCAAATGGCGTATCCAATTTATTCCCAACCCAACAATATGATTTGGTATATATTTACCAAATTTTATTTCTGATGTAAATGAGAGGTTAAGTTTAAACCGGCTGGATTTGTGGTCATGAGCTCGTTCATTTTTGAACCGTATGACTTCTCAGCTAATCTACATTCATAGACCACTTGATTTCTCAGCTTGGAAGCTTCACCTATCTTCCCCCTTTTATGGAGCCTGTTGTGTTTGCGTATCAGCCTTTTCAGGCGTGAATTAACCCAGGGCTTGTCAGCTGAGTTTATTTTGACCGTCTTCTCTGGAAAATACACATCATAAGCTATCCGTATTTTAGTGGAAAATATTCTATACATGTCGTTGACATTTCACTTTTCGTACAAACTTTTTCAGTTTTTCGAAATAGTCCATTTAGAGAATAGCTCTTTTCCAGACTCAGTCAGAGGCTGGCTTGAAAAAATTCGCTTGGTTCCTATTCTCTTTTCCTCCCTAGGACACCGGTGCACACAGAAGTGTATACTTTTACCAAGACTCGGCAACGTCACTGGATCACTATTTTCTTTTTTGCAATAAATACCTCTTTAAGTTATAAACGCTGTAGTAATTGGTACAAAGGGTTCTCTTGGGAAGTCTAAGCTATCAAACAGTCCGTAGTAACGAACTATAAGTAAAGAGCGACGCGGCTCAATAGTAACCAAAAATGTAAAAACGGATACCAATTTTGATAAGATAAGATAAGATATTTATTTCAAAAAATGACTATCACAAGCCCCGAAGGGCCGAATTCGCATTTCGGGGTCATATAATAAAAAAAAACATAGAAACAGCACAACAACTAAAAAACTGGCTAAACAGTGTTAAAAAAGACAATATCAGAAAGGCAAAGCCATTCATTAGTCTAAAAAACAAAAAGTGTCAAATGTTATAAAGTTAAAAAGTCACAGACTAAAACAAAACCAACAAAAAAAAAAAATAGTTCTAAAAAGGTTTAAAAGAGACTATGTAAGAAAAGGAGGGAACGGAAGAACCAAACGGACACAAGCATTGGTATCAGTAGTACAAAAAAAACAACAAAAAACTAGAGGTTTATTTGATCAGTAATGAAGGGGACAAAAGTTTTTTCATATCTGGAGGTTAAACAACGGATGGGGGACAAGATAGGGACGGGTTCAGAAGCAGTACGTGGCAGGCGGTGTCTGGATTGGGAGTGTCTATTGGGGAAAATGTTTTCCGTGCGAGGGTTTATTATTGCATTTTTTGCAAAACGGTGGCACAGCGTTCCTTTCCTGTTCCAAGAGTTTCCAGCTTGGCCTTTTTTAGAAGGAGTGAATATGGTACCAAAGTTTCTTTAAAAATTATTCTTAGGGCTCGTTTTTGAATAGATTCAATTTTATCTGATTCATCACGGGAGATGCCAGGATGCCAAACCGGACAAACATATTCAAGATGCAGGCAGACATAGGAAGTATAAATTCTTAAAGAATGGGATGAGGGGACGTTAAATTTTTTCAAGAACTTAAGGAGAGACAGGGATGCATTAGCTCTACGGACAATATCTTTCACGTGAATATCCTACTTTAAATTAGAGGAAATTGTAACCCCAAGTAATTTAAAGGAAAACAAAGAAATATCTGGGGGGATAGGGTCAAGGAAAGTGGGAGTAGATTTCAAGAAATTTATCGTCATTGTATTTGATTTAGGGGAATTTACTTTCATGTTTAGGCTCTTTGCTTCATCCGAAATGTGGGTTAGGATTTCGAGGGGATCTCTTTATATTCCTGTGACATACTTCGAGGATCGACAAGTCATCCACGTATTTCCACCTTTGGGGAAAGTCCTTACCAATATCGTTAATCATGACTAGAAATAAAAATGGTCCCAAATTGGTTCCTTGAGGAATTTCACAATATATAGGGAGGGGGTTAGAGAAAATATTTTTGTATTTAACAACTTGAGATCTATTTGAAAGAAACAATATAACAATATTTACTAACAGAGGATCAAGTTTAAAGTTAACCAGTAGTGAACGAAATAAGGTGGTGTGGTCAACCAGGTCAAAAGCTTTTTGGAAATCAACTAAGACAAGGTTCAGCCAGACATTTGGTTTATCAAAGTTACTCACGATGGTGTGCATTAAGTGCACAAGGTAATGGGTGGTGGAAGTTTTCTTTAAGTTACCAAACTGCCGGGTGTCAATACGCGGACAAATTTTATCCTTAAGCCAGTCACAGAGGACACCTTCATAAAGTTTGGAAAAAACAGAAGTGAGTGTAATGGGGCGAATGTTGGCGAAAGTCAGACTGGTGCATTTTTTAGGGACAGGTGTTATAAAACCTTGTTTCCAGCAACTTGGGAATTTACCAAATTTTGTGATGTGGTTGAAAATATTTCATAAAGGCTCAGCAATTTTGTCCGAAAAGGTTTTAATTAAGTCAACTGGGATGTCCAAGGGAGAAATACTTGATTTTCTAAGCTTTATAATTTTATTTATAACCTAAGAGGGCGAAATAAAGGGGAAGTAAGTGTTGGGGGGAATAGTTTGACTTGAGCCAGTGAAAGGGAGGATACCTTGAATGATGCGAGCTAGTAACTAGTTTAAAATGATTGCAGTCCTAGAAGAGGGTTCAGGGAGATGATAATTCACTTTGGAATAACTTTTTCCGCAAATTTCTTTAATTTTTCTGTACCATTGCTTGGGCTTGTTAGAATATAGATCTTTGACTTTATTATTATAATAATTAGAAGCTGCTTTTCTTAATTTTTTCTTTAGGAACTTTCTTAGACTATTAGCCTCAGTAATACAACCTGCTTTGAAAAAATTGATTTTTTTTCTTATAAGTTTTTTAAAAGACTCAGTAACGTAAGGCTTATCTGTAGAACGCGTTTTAAATTTTTTCTCAGGGAAGTTGAATTCATAATTATTCCTCAATAAATTTTGGAGGGACAAAGCTATTTAGTCAACGTATTTTGTGTGATACACTGTGGACCAATTCTCCTTAGTAATCCAGTAGCAAAAATTTAAAAGTCCTGAGTCTGTGAGTGGTATATACGGGGTTTCAGTTATAGAAAACGACTGTTTAACTTTAGCCAGCGGAGATAGGAAAAGGCTAAAGTGGTAACTACCCCCTAGAGGGGGCAGAGTGGAGGCGGGTTTGTAAAACTTCGAAAGATTAGTGCAAATTAAATCAAGAGTAATATTGCCTTTTGTAGTAGGGACATTAATGACCTGTTTTAAATTAAAAGCGTTACATGTAGAATCAAGTCTTATATCGTTTGCGTCACCCATCAGGAAAATTCCTGCATTTGGGTATTTTGATAGTACGAATAATAGTACGGTAATTTTTCGATAAAATTTATTTTGTCAGCGGATCTCTGATTATGGGAGTAATAAAAACAACAAAGGACAATTAAATTAAAAGGACGCGGCAAGACTTTAGGTCGAACACACACCCACATAGCTTCATCAAAGGGAGTAAGGCACGGAATTGGGATTTCACTTGGGTATAAATCATTACGGACAAAGAACAGAATTCCGCCACCTTTCTTACCCAGAGGGTGGTTTTCTGGTCTGAGTTTAATAAATTGAGAAAAATTTTTAATCTTTAACATGTGCAAATTTTGAGCTTGAACTTCAGTAATAGCGATTACATCTAATCTATATATTTTAGAAAGGGTGTCTAATTCAAATAAGCTTTTCAAAGTTAATGCTTTCAATGTTGCTCAACAAATGTGTAGGGAATCGGATACTGCTCGTCAAGGTATTGTTTTTATAGTTTCCTTTTTCTATATCACTGATTGGGTCTAGCGCTTTAATAGAATTTCTGATAGGGGCTAAACATGAATAAGGAGATCAAGAAACAGGGGAATCAAATCCATCTTTTTCAAATACAGTTGCATTTAATTGAGCAGGTACTAGTGGAGACTCTAAACAGCGGTAACTATTTGAAATTTTAGAAACTCTGCATGGAGGTGTTGAAAGTGGATCCTTCTGCCAGCTTACTCTTAAACCAGTGTCATACTGGTAGGGTAGCCAGGAGGGATAAAGTGCACGGGAAGAGGGAAAGGTTTCCTAGTGACCTGAGAATAAGTCAAGTTGGGAGTGTTCTTTAAATGGGAGGGGGGTGGCAAGATGATGGGGGGTAAGATGATACCAATAGACATATCATAAGGATCGGCTTATTAAGCTGATTTCAAATATATAAGATTTATTAAGTTTAGTGTTACCCATCAAAAGCTACTAGCCTAAGAACATTTGCCTGATTTTCAAAAAAAGGGGGAAATGCCCTCTAAAAGCGAAGGAAACTTAATGAAAATCATAATAGATTCAGCGTATCCGAGAACACTACTGTAGAAGTTTCAAGCTCCTATTTGTAAAAACGTGGAATTTTGTATTTTTGCCAGAAGAAAGACCACGGATGCGTGTTTGTTTGTTTTCCCCAACTTCAATTGAAAGTTTTTTTCAACTGAAAGTAAGGAGCAACATTAAAACTCAAAACAAACATAAAATATTCCCTATATGAAGGGGTTGCCCCCTCCTAATACTTTTCTCTCTATGCTGAAATTTGACTGTTTGTCCCAGTTTCTTAAGAACAACTCTGAAACACAGGGGCCGTTTAGTTACAATAGGAAGCTTTTTTAAAAATGTTTAAAAATGCTAAAAACTTTAGCGTGAAGAGTAGGATATCGGGGGGGGGGGGCAACCCCTTCATATACCGAATAATTTTTTGTTCGTTTTGAATTTTAATGTTGCTCCTTACTTTCAGTTGCAAAAATGTTTTTTTTAAAATTGAATTGTGTAATAAAGCTTCATTTTTCAAGGATCAAATCCCTTATCAAATAAAATCGTTTGACGTTCTCCTATAAATCCGATCGGTCTGCGCCTTTGCTAGTGATCTACTCAAATAAATCCACACAATTCAAATTTTGTGAACTGGATCATATGTTTCTGATTTTTTACAAGGTTGGGGGCCGTACATGTACTGAAGGAGTATTTCTGTGATACAATTTTATAGTATTCCAGAATAGGTAAGAGAAGCTCAATATAATTTTCCTCTCCTTCCTTCTGTATGAGACTTTGTTCAATTATTAATACCATTTTTATTTATCTGTAGTGTAATTCAACATTTTGCAGGAGTAGGATGACATCATTGAGTACAGTGCCCTTATCCAACACTGAATCAAGGCCTGAGTTACCTCCTCAGAATGTCCAAGCTACTAAAGTGCAGCCACCACTAAGGTCTTCGTCACCAACTCCAGTTCTAAGGAATTTATCAGGCGAAGCTAAGCACAGTAAAAGTGTGGGGGAAGTTATTGCCAATGCTGCTGTAGAAGCTAAAAAGTAAGTTTACTATTATTTTCTTATTTTTTAACCATATTATCATCACAAAAAAATGCTATGACAATATGAACTTTACTATCCTGTACAGTAGCCAATTTAAATAGCTGCTGTTTAGAGTCTGTTCTGCCCGCTATCATGAGTAAAAGAAGCTAGAATTTATTTATATAGCTGTTTTTTTTTTCTTTTTTATTGATATCTCTATACCCCCTGGGTAAAGAGATATCCTGGGCGTATAAAACTTCCAGAAGTAAAAAATATGAAATGTTCGAAAGTATATAAAATCGTAGAAAAGGTTGTAAGTGCTGTGGAGGATAATTTTTTCGTATATAAATATAATTCTTCTAAAAATTCTCTCTAGCCAGGTTTTCTTTTCTTTTTCAAAGCGGGTTTTAAAACTATCGATTACTATGGACTGTGGTTGGCTATTTACTAGGTAGCGGATATCATGATTTTATAAACTTTGTCCAGCCCCTCTTTTTCAGGCGTACTTTCCTATCCTGTATCCAACTATAACTCTTCACTATAACTTTAAAACTTTAAAATATATAACTCTAACTTTAAAAGGCCAATTATAACTTTAAAAGGCCTGTGGCTTTTTTAATGATACCGAGCATCGCTATACTGCTAATGGCACTGGCGTGTTTACCAAACTTAACTCAACACTGGCATGCCAGTTGTATCTATTTGCACCTATGTCAATTAAGATAGATTTAGTACAACTGACTAGAAAATTTTTCTTGGAGACGCAAAAATGCCACCTGTAATTAAGCTAAGACCGGCTACTTTGAAGATGTCTTTTGCTTAGATGTCTTGTTAAGTCAGAGCTAAAAGATTTATTCAGGAATGCAAGGTTTTTTAGTATAAATAGTATTAATTTTTAGTAATAAATTGTTTCCGGTATAGATGGAGCATTGATGTTACCTGTCTTAATTAAGAAAACAGTAATATTGTATACTAGCTTGCCTTGTTATTTACAGTCTGCAAAATGAAAATGGGAATTTTAATTCTATATTAATCGTATTATAATTCTATTAATCTATATTATTAATTATTAATCTGTATTAATAATTCAATATTAATCACCATAAGGAGTAATTTCAGATCCACATTTGTCAAGATAGTGTATTAGAGAAATAAATGGAAAATCTTAGAAATCGTGTGCGCTTTTTTTAAGGAAGGGTATTAGAGACTCCCTTTCCCCAGCATAGTTGCTTTACTAAGATCAATAATAGACATTGCAAATGGGTAACACCGACTGTTTTACTGGTATCTAACTCTTTTCTTTATTTTTCTTCTGAGGGACTTTAGACTTAAGTATTCCCATGGAAATAGTCAATACAGAACTTTGAATTGTAATTCAGTGTGTATCGTTAGTCCATCGAACTTTTAATTCAAGTCGCTTTTTGATCCTAAGTAAAGTTTGAGAAAGTTTTCAACCGTTCAGAATTTCCTGTCTAATTGAATCTACAATAGAAAAGTATTTCATGTCTGGGTAGGCTAATTAATTGAATTTCTCTCTTAGTCAAGGTTTAACCTTATCTTTTACAATGTAAAGTTGTTTTAATCAGATATTTGGATTGAGATTTTGTTCATCATCACCTGATCTGATATTTTTATTTCAAGAACAATCTGTAGGAAATATTCTGCTCTTGCTACTTCTAAAACTTTTTGTAGGCTTGTCTCGTCGTTAACTTGTGTGATTTAAATATTTTGTATATGAACTAGAAGCAATTTTTTATTTTGATAATAATTAGGCCGATTTAGTTGTATAAAGCGATTTAATGGTATAATGGACAATATTTTTCATTCCCCGTTTTGTTAATTTTTGTGGTATCATTTATTAGGTAAATGCATATTTTTGGCTGGAACTTACTATCGTACTAACTTATCATGATTGCAGCGATAGCTGCAGTCAAATAACAAGGGCCCTTAGTAGCAAAGAATTAGAATGTATTTTATTGCACAGTATTTCTAATTTTTTCCTGAATGTTGAAAACTTGTTGAGATTACGTCCTATCTCCTTTTAAGCAAAAAGACAATATTTCGTATGTAGGCCTTCTGAGGGGTTGGTCCCCCTTAAATGAGGGTGGATGTAATACAAGTAAAGAGGCAACCCTAAGAGAATCTACGACCTCCATGTTTCACTGTGTTAGCATGAATCTTTTTAGATATAATATACCCTCGTACTCAGGGTATTTCGATTTCCATAGGAATAAATGATATCAGCATGAAGGTGTTTTTGTTGGAATAAAATCATTTTCTTCTCTTTTCTTTTTTTTCTTTTCTTTTCGTCTTCCATTAGTCTTATCTTTTTATTAAATAAAAAAAACAAGTTTTTTAAACTGAAAGTAAGGAGCGACATTAAAACTTAAAACGAACAGAAATTATTCCGTATATGAAAGGGGCTGTCCCCTCCTCAACGCCTCGCTCTTTACGCTAAAGTTTTTTATTGTTTTAAAAAATAAAGTTGTGAGACAGAGTCAAACTTTAGCGTAAAGAGCGAGGCGTTGAGGAGGGGACAGCCCTTTCATATACGGAATAATTTCTGTTCGTTTTAAGTTTTAATGTCGCTCCTTATTTTCAGTTTAAAAAACTTGTTTTTTTTATTTAATTTCTGATCGTTTTTTAGTTAATGCAGCTTTTATTTGTATAAAAATTTTACTTTTCTTTTGCTAAATGGATGTCTTTACAAATTAACTTACGTAACTAACTTCTATATTCGTATATTTTTCTTCTGGCAAAAAATACAAAGTTGCAGATTTTTGCAGATATGAGCTTGAAACCTATGTAATAGGGTTTTCTGATACGCTGAATCTGACGGTGTGATTTTCATTAAAATTCTTTCACTTGTAGGGGATGTTTCCCCCCTCTTTAAAAAATCGAGTAAATTTTCTCAGGCTCGTAGCCTTTGATGAGTAATACTAAACTTAATAAAATTATATATTTAGGATCAGCATTATAAACACATTCTTTTGATACATTTATTGACATCAAAATTTCGTTTTTAAAAGTTTCGATTACTATTGAGCCGTATCGCTTGTTTTTTTATTTTTTTTTTTATTACGTACATGTTATTACTTATATGAAGGGGTTCTCTCCTTAGTCAAGGCCACTCTCTTTACGTTAAAAGTTAAAAAAAAATTTGATTCACAAACCCCTGAATCACCCAGGCAGTTTAATTAGAATAAATAGCTCTTTTGAAAGCACTAAAAAAAACTGTAGCGTAAAGAGCGAGGTCTTGACTTGGGGAAGAACCCCCTCACATACGTTATAATTTCTGTTCGTTTTAAGTTCTATTATTCCTTCTTACATTTCAGTTGAAAAAACTTGTTTTTTTTTATTTAATTTCTGATCGTTTCTTCAATAATGCTTGGAAATCCGGCGCCCTCTTCATAGAAATGTCCCTTACCCCAAAGAAACATCCTCCACGGAAATATTCTCCAGAGTAACCCCCTCCTCTAGCCCCCCCCTCCAGAAAAAATCCTTCCTGAAAATGGTTGTATACTTCCCAATAACCAATAAATAATGCTGGCAAGTCCGGCGCCTCCTTCATGGCAATTTCCCTTCCCCCATGAAAACTTCCTTCATGAACAGATCCTCCAACATAACCCCGACCCACCCTTCCCTCCCACTACCACAAAAAAAACCACCTGAAAACTTCTGTATACTTCCCAATAACCAATGCTATATGTTAACATTGGGTAAAGTTCATAACTTTTAGCCCTCCCTCTGGGAACTTCGGGGATTAAGTCATCCTAAAAGAAATATTTATCATATTTTCGACCATGTTGAACAAAATGGCTATCTCAAAATTTTAATCGGGTGACTTTGGGAAAAAAATAAGTGTGGGAGGGGGCCTAGTTGCCCTCCATTTTTTTGGTTACTTAAAAAAGGCACTAGAACTTTTACTTTCCGTTCCAATGAGCCCTCCCAAGAAATTCTAAGACCACTGGGTTGATAAGATCACCCCTGGGGGAAAAAAAACAACAAACAAACAAAAAAATAAACACGCATCCGTGATCTTTCTTCTGGCAAAAAACGTAAAATTCCACATTTTTGTAGATAGGAACTTGAAACCTATACAGTAGGGTTCTCTGATACGCTGAATATGCTGGTGTGATTTTCATTAAGGTTCTATAACTTTTAGGGGTATTTCCCTTTTTTTGAAAATCAGCCAAATTTTCTCAGGCGCGTAACTTTTGATTGATAGCACTAAACTTGATGAAAGTTATATATTTGAAATCAGCATTGAAATCTGATTCTTTTGTAATATCTATTGGTATCAATCACGCATTTTCTAGAGTTTTGATTACCATTGAGCCGGGTCGCTCCTTACTTACAGTTCGTTACCACAAACTGTTTGAAAATACAAAATTTTATTTTGCTTCTTTGTCCTTCTTTCTTCTTATTTGTGTTTTTTGAAGCTCAGCTGTAACTGCACTGAATATAAAAATAACTAAATAAGAGCAGAATCACCAATTCAAGAAAATCTACGGACCGGGGAAGATTTTTTCGGTTTTTACAGTGAAATTAACCAAACTTGACTTCTTGCGTGGGTTCCAGCTAATTGACAAGTACCTAATTTTGCGTAGAATATGATAATTTAATAAATTCACAAGCTATAGGATAAAACTGAACATATTGTAAAGAATATTGAGAACAGATAGAGTCCAGCAAGAATATGAACTCCTTCTGTTAATACATTTATCATTTATCTTCTATTTACCATTTGCTTCGGCATCTGCAAAAGTCTTTTCCTATATTATATTAAAGCTGAATAATTAAGCTACAGCAAATTATGTAAGGAAGGCCACTGGGGATCTTGTAAATATATTAGAAACACTAGTAAATAGTGACGTCTAAACTTAAAACATGCCAAAACTACCATGAAGAGGAGCTGGAGAGGAAGGAAGAGGAAGGAAGAGGAAGGAAGAGGAAGGAGAGGAAGGAAGAGGCAGGAGGAAGAGGAGCTGAAGTTAAGTTAAGCGGGGCTCCCATTGGCGTCAATAAAGTTAATAAAGATGTCCACAAAGTTAATAAACCGTTTTCCTCGCAGAACTTTGTTGACTTTATTGCAGTCGGAAAGAAGTTAAACTTAATTTAACTTTTTCAAGAAAGTCCGCAAAGTTCAACCAATAGCAGAAGACTCGCGGAAAATTTCAAATAAACAACATACAAATTAGTTTCTACAAATATAATCGTGTATACTTGTTTAAATATTTAGCTTGGTAAAAGAAACGAAAAATGTTTTCATCTACTTTTAAAAGGAAAAAATGCTTAAAAAGATGGTTTTCTGAGCTCCATGTCTGAGTATTTCAGTTACTTTTTATGAAAAACTGCTGTTAAGTCAAAAAGATGAAATCCTTGTGTGAGTGGGACAAACTTTATGGTTCGTACTTTCATGACAAACTTTATTAACTTTATTCAGGCCGTGGGAGCCCCGCATTAAAATGCTTCTTGCTCTTTACTGCCAACTTCTAACAATACAAGACATGGTCAGTGAGTATTATCGAATTTCTCATTACAAATTTTAATCGACTTTAAAAAAATGAAGTGGTAATTTTCAATTAGCTGATACACACGGGATATATTGTATAGAGAAGATGCTAAAGCTAACTAGTCAAACAGGTATCTGTCAATTGAGAATTGGGTTGCAAACCGTGGTTAGTCATTGTGTTTACAATATTTAAACTATTTTTTTGGGGGGTTTAGTGGGAAAAAAGGTACCTGGGTTAGGTTAGGTTACGTATTTAATATATGCTATGCTTTACCCCCTACCCCCTAATGTGCAAATATATTGCCCAAATTTGTTTATAAACTATTATATTTTCATCATACTTTGTTTTATTTCATTAGCATTAACCAAACTTGACTTCTCGCGTGGGTACAAGCTAATTGAAAAGTACCAATGAAGTAGTTTCATTCTTTGATTAAAATTATTAAAAATGGGTTGTCTTCTGGCAACATTGCAAGGGGAGGGGAAGGGGGTTGAGCATGTATATGTGCGTTATATTTTCCGCTTTTTAGCTATTTTCTCTTGTGCTAAACTTTAGCATCCCTCTTTACTTGTATTAACATAGAAGTAATCTGAAATTATTCATTCAATTCATAAATCTGTCTTCTTTTGAGTATATTGATTTAGCCTGAAATAACCCCAACATAAATGACTCATGTTATTCCAACAATTTGGGTGCATCTATCCTGAATTTATTGCAAATCTCAATCAAATATGTCAGCGCTGTCAAGCCTAAAGGCCTCATATAACGTTTTAGCACTTCTGAGGTAATTGCAACATACGGTTTACTAAGCTGTCCTCAAACGGAGGATCAGCAGAGGTATGTATGGTATGTATGTGTATCAGTATGGTATGTATGGTATGTAGAGTCATGTTTTTATCCCAGTTTGGTTCATTTTAACAAACATTTTGACCATTATTTTGCTCCAGATAGAATATATGGATATAGCTCAAATCGTGCAATAGCAAACCTTCACCTCGTCCAGATCTCGGATTAAGTCCTGCAACATGTCAAGTCCTAAAAAAACGAATAGTGAAATATCACTGCCTTGAATATAAACTTAAAATTTATGCTTGAATGGTAGAGAGCTTCTAGTAGACACACTGATTCTTAAAGCTTTTTTTTTATAGTAAAGTTGTGTCTTGACATCTTCCCCTGAAATAGAGGTTGAATATGGACGCTGTAATCCTGTCCTCCAGATTTGTCTTTCCAGTTAACCATCTCATCTTTCAAAGTGTTCGTCATAACGAATTGTAAATAAGGAGTGACTATCGAGGTGATAGTAACCGAAACACTAAAATAAACAAAAAAATAGGGAGGGGGTGGGGGGGTTTGAGAATAATATATTATTACTACTAAAAACTCACTGCAGCACCAAGTTGCCTGAGGTCAACACAGCTAAGCACACTGCTCCTCCATCTCAATTTATTCTAAGCCCCCCTCTTTACACCCTCCCACGAAGTTCCTACTTGCTTTAAATCTTTCCTGACGACATCCTCCCACCCCATTTGGGTACGACTTGCTTTTTGTTGGGCCCTAGACGGTTGGCCGATAAGGACAATCTTTGGCAATCTGTCATCCTGCATCCGCAGAATTTGTCCTAGCCATCTCATCTTTTCTCTCATTATAGCCCTAGAAAGCGAGATTGAACTACATTTTTCGTTCGGCTTACTGTTTGAGATAGGCTACGTCAGTCAGTCGGGTACACACACACACAAAAGAAAAAAACTCTAGGCTATTTCACTGGAAAATATCTAGAAAAGCTTCCTCCATTTTTCAGAGGGCCCACGCTTCAAAACCATACCATCTGCGGGTTATAAGATAAGCGACGGTGAGAATTACATCGGTTGCAATAAGAAATAATACACAACGAAATTTTCGCTTAGAAAACCTGGGACAACGAGCATCATAACGAGCTGCAAACAAAAATGATGCACAACAAGATCTTCGGTTAGAAGATATGCAACAACGAGAATCGTCAATTTAACAGAAAGTATTTGCAAACTAATTCAAGTTACAATGGAATGAAAGAACGCGTTATTTTTGCACCTCTCATAAAAGAAATAATTAAAATTAATGCTGAGATAGTTTATCGCCTCCCAGGAGAATACAAATTCTATAAAAGTTGTAATTCTGTGGAAGACAAACAAGTAGGAGGAATTGGATTTATACTAGAATTCCTTAATTAAATTGACATTGCTGATTTGCCACCCAGTGACTTAAAACTAAAGAATACCATGATAACTTTGCTAATCTGTAAGTCAAAAATCACTGGGTATATTATTATAATCGAACGGAAATTAAGCAAAAAAAAATTTTTCAAATAAAAGTAAAGATTGGCATTAAAACTTAAAACGGACAAAAATTTTTTCTGCATATTCGGGGGACTGCTCCCTTCTCAACTCTCCGCTCTTTATTCAAAAGTTTTACAGTTCCTTAAAGAAACGTCTTACTCCAATTAAACGACTCTTGTGTTGGAGCAGCCGTTCTTAAAAAAATTGGGACAAAAAGTCAAACTTTAGCGTATTAAATTAAAAAGGAACATGTTTTTTCAAATGAAAGCTACTAGCGACACTGACTCTTAAAACAGAGGGGGGCTGCCTTGCTTTTTACGCTAAAGTTTGACTTTTTGTCTCCATTCTTTAAGAATTATTTTTCAGACAAACGGACAAACAGACAACAGACAAACAGAATTTTTTCAGACAGCTGTTTAATTATAATGAGGAGCATTTTTAAAACACTATTAAACTTTAACGTAGATTGAGGAGGGGTAGACCCCCTCAAATAAGGAAAAAATTCTGTTCGTTTAAGTTTTAATGTCGGTCTTCAATTTCATTCGAAAGAATAACTTGATTTTTTATTTTGTTTTATGTAAGGATAATCCTATAGATATCTTAACAGTTCGGCTGCAGAGATTTGGAACGCGTTATTTGACTTGTCTTTTTGGAAAACATGTAATTAACGCCCCCCCCTCGAAGAAACTCAGGTTTGTCTTTTGTTGAACTATTGAGCTAGCCTTTTGAGTTATTGCAGCCGAAGAATCTTAATTTTGAAGTTTATTTGAATCATTTGATCTCGGTGGTCTACCCAGAGGACTTAATTCTATTGTGTGGTATGGGTGCCTTGGTTCCCTCATAGCTATTGATCTCTCTGACTCATGGCTCCTTAATCTTTCGCATTTTGATCTCAAGCTTGCGATTTTATCAAGGCTGTATCCACGGTTTTTATTCAGGAGGGGGATATTTTTTCCGGGGGGGGGGGGGTAAAAAAATTAAAACAAAAAATTAAAAATTTGTTTATATATATTTTTGTTAAGTTTTTACGAGTAGGATAACAATTATTGGGAAGTTCCAACTTCCTAACTCCTCCCCCCTGGATGCGGCCTTGAATTTTATAACCTAAATATTACTGACCCGTTGCAAGACAGTTCTTTTCGTATTTCTTATTAGGTTCATTTCCCACTTCGCTCCCCCCCGTATGTTTTATATATTGATACATCGTAGTGTTTTAAGTATAAATTCCTTGGAGGGTCGTCAGCGATTCTGTTTTTGAAAATGTACCAAAGCCAGTTAAAAAAAACGATTGTATTGTATATTTAACTTTTAAAATGAAAATTGTTCATTTTACGTCTGAATTTGATGTCTATGTACTTATAATCTAATGCTTCAAATTGTTGTCAGGGTTTTTAAATCTTGTTTAAGCTTAAAAGGCTGACTGGAAACTATAATTTCTGTAAAATCTAAACCTAGATATGCCTAAAACTAAAATATGAAAAAATGTCATCTTGACAGGAATAATGTCTAAGTTGGAACACTGTTTCCGTGTCCCCTTTCTTAACACTTATATTTCTGATTGATAATTTCATTTCCTTATGTACTTTGATAACAAGCCGGTGATGGAATCAGTAAAAATTTAGTTCGAGCTTCTGTAGTTTCCCAGGAATCTTTTCCAGAGAATGCATCGACTAGACTATTTTTATGTGTATTCAGAGAGAGATGTCTGTGTAAATCGATGAATTACTCTCATGGGAACGGACACAGAAATTCTCGATTTTCTTTCAAAATGATGCTGACGATGTTGTGGATGATTAGCGAGAAACCTCAAATGAATTGTGAACCATCACTCGTCGAATACTTCAATCAAACTAATAAGAGAAGAAGCGTTTTTTTACAGTATAGTGATGAAATAGGTTGATATTTCTGACTATTTTGTCCGGATTTTTACTGGTCATTCTCAACGGTATAAAAGGGAAAAAAGTAGAAGGGCGAAATAGGGCATAGCGGAGAAGTATATAAAAGGAGAAGTAGGAGAATGATTCAAAACTAATGGATTAGAAACTTTGCATAAAAGTCCCTGAGGGAGTAAAACCCTTAAAGAAATACGAATGAAAACCCAAAGCAGCAGAATAATGGAAATAATAACACCACTTAAAAACTCTCATGGGAACTGAAACAGAAAATCTCGATTTTCCTTCAAAATGATGCTTACGATGTTGTGAATGATTAGCGAGGACCCTCAAATGAATTGTGAACCACTGATTGTTCTCCAAATATTTTAATCGAACTTTACTGGTCATTCTCAACGATATGCTTTGAAAAAAAAAGTAGAAGGGCGAAATAGGGCATAACGTGAGAAGCACATAAAAGGAGAAGTAGGATACTACAAAACTAATGGATTATAAACTTTTCATAAAAGTCCCTGAGCGAGTAAAGCACTTAAAAATAAAAAAAGACTAAAAATCAAAAGGAGCAGAAAAAAAGAAATAAAAAAGACGCAAAAAAGACCAATCAGAACGAGTAAAACTTCCAAAAGACAGGATGCTGTACCCATCTGAAAGATTATCTGAGAGCGTTACTTCAGATTAGAACGTATTTTTAGTGGTTTGTACCCACAAGTGTGAGTCTCAGAAAACCATTGAGGGACTTATGCCCTCTACTGTATACAGAGACCGATTTTGCAAAAATGATTTTCATTTTGTGATATTAGAACTTCTTTAAAGTACCTAAGGGCGGGGCTTTGTCCCATCTACAGGTCCGTTGCTCTGCTAATTCTTAATGGTGGTATACATAGTTGTCTGTCCTTATTCAGTCATTCAGTGGCGAAATGTGTTGCCAAGCCTGTTGAGATACCATCATTATCACATATTCAAGGTACGTTTTTCTTGTAACAAAGTTTAACTAGAAAGCCTTGTCATGGAAAATTGGATTGTGGATATGATTTTGACGCTTTGATCTTCTGTGACATTGTTATGTTTGAATTTCTTTGGCAACGCCATAATTGAGAAGCTTTCCGGGTTCGCGAAGTTTTTTGAAATATCATCATTATCAAATAGCCGTAGTGCAAGTTTCTTGTAACAAATTTTGTTAGAAATCCTAGGTCGTGGACAATTGATGGCATATCAGTAATTCGATTGGGACGCTTTGATTTTAAGCAACAGTCTGATTCTGTAGCGTTATGCAAAAACCGTCTAAGTCACATTTTCCAAATTTTACACGAGAGTCATTTTTCTGGTTGAGAGCATCTCTTGAATTCGATTATGAACGAAAACTGCCGGAGAAAAATGATATATACAAAAATACATCGAGGAATTGAAATTTGCCATTGGATTTTGCTAAAATGGAGCATATTTCGAGATAATGGACTTAACCGGTTTTCGCGAATTGAATTTTCTCAAAATCTTTCAAAAAACAAATTGCAAATTCATGCTAAGTCAACTTCGTTTATGTAAGAAATGGTAAACAAAAATCGTAAAACATCAGAATATCAGCTCATTCTTCTTCATTTTCATTTTCGAGGTAGTTCACCACTGTATTGTCATAAAGCAAACTTTTGTAGAAGGCATGATAGTCCTCAGGCACAAACGGCAGAAGTGACATCAAGTCGTCATATTTCGCTTTGGAAATCGTCTTCCCATTGGGATACTTTGTCTTCATACCTGAAAATGAAATTTTCTGAGATCCTGTCTTTCTAAAAATCATTGTTGTGAACGGTGCATCTTCATCTAGACAAGTTTTGAGCTTTATGATGCCAAATTGTTTTTCGTACCGCAACCAACGGACAGCTAACCAAGAGAATGGCTGATTTTCGGTGTCCACCGTTCTTTTGACACATCTTTTCCTGAAAAATTCGTTAAAGTCAAACATTTCTGACTTCGACATCTCAGTGGCGGTCATGGGTATTTTTCACCTTGCAAGACGTATTAAGTTCGTCCAGTCAGCTGGAACTCGGATTTCAAAGTCTGTATACTTTTTGGCCTTCTGAATCCTGGCGTGATCGCTGTCGCACTAGAGGTGAGTTAGTCCGGGTTCAAGAAACTTTTGATCTATCAATTCAAAATCCTCCGAAGCAATTTCGGAAACATAATACGAAACCATTCCGGCCACATACATATTCCTATTCTGAGAACCACATGTGTCCGAGTACAAGACTAGCCGTCTTATTCTTGACGGCAGTGCCTTCAGATGCTTAAACAGTCAAGAGACTACCTCAGAGGCTCCCTTGTCACCCATTCTTTCGTGCCAAACGTAATTGTATGACTTTCCCTCTTTCAAATTGCTTATTACGTGAATGGTAAGGTTGTAAGTCCACAATTGCCTTTTATAGAAAGCTATTTTAGTCTGTACAAAGGGCGGAGGAATACACTGCTGGAGATTGAAAACCACAACAGAGTGGAATGGTCGTTCTTTACAACCTCTTTGTCTTTCTGTTTAGACTCGTACGCTGATCTATAGGCTGTTTCATGGCCCTTAAGCTGAGCTTTCAAGACTCTTTTGGAATCTTCAGGATCAGCAAAACTAATTTGTTGCTTAGGATTATCATACGTTCCACAGGAGTCACTGACAGGAGGTTTAAATCCCAGATTGTATTCCTGATTGAAAACTGACTTGTACATTGCAACCGATTTTGCTGGCAGCCCCTTTTCTGCAGCAAATTCTTTGTAAAGATCTTTTTCTTATAGCAAAATTCTGCCATTTTAGCTCATGTTAGTTGACGAAGGATTTGAGTGTTCATCTTAGTCTTAGGACAATCCTTGCCAGGGATATTAGTGTCTATGACATTATCAATACTATTGGGAGGGTTGAAGGTGGTCTGAGTCTTGCAAGAAAATATTAGATTTTTAGGAACACCAATACTATCCAGTAAGGAGCTCAACTTGACAATAGCTGGACTAATATATGGCTTCCAATTTTCACATGAGAATGATAAATTAGTAGAACACTACTTGAAAACGGGGTGGTTATGATTGTTAACTTTCATAAAGTAATTAGAGGATAGTTTCAAGAACCTTTCATAGGCAGCGCGCTAGCGCTGCCTAAGTAAAGAACGATGTGGGCACAATGTGTTTTTTTTTCTCCATACCCTGGCACTTCGTATCGAAGGAGTTGTCGTAGACACTTCGAAAAGGGCTCATTCGATTGGAAATTGGAGTGGCTAGTGCCCTTTTTAATAGTCGAAAGTAATTGAAGGGCAACTAGCCCCCCCACGCTCATCATTCCCCCAAATACGTCCAAGCAAAATGTGGAGATAGCCATTTTGTTCAGCGTACTTGATTTCGAGATAAAAAAGTTCTTTTTTTGGGGGACACTCCCCAACAACCAACGGTGCAACGGTTTTCAGTTATACCTTGTGGGTATATATAGTCTTCATAGAGGATATTGTCGAAAAAGCTTCGAAAAAGGCTCATTTTATTTAACACGACACGGGCTAGTGCTCTTTTCAATAGTTGAAAGTGATTGGAGGGTAACTATCCCCCCCACGCCCATCAGTCCCCCAAATACATCCAATCAAAATTTTGAGATAGCCATTTTGTTCAGCGTAGTTGATTTCCAGATGGAAAATATCTTTTTGTGGAGGAAACTCCCCCACAACCCTCGGGGCAAGGGTTTTAAGTTATACCCTGGGGTATATTAGGTTTTTATAGAAGGCGTTGTCGTAGAAGCTTCAAAAAAGGCTCATTCGATTGGAAATTTAAAGGGCTAGTTCACTTTTTATTAGTCAAAAGTGGTTGGAGGGCAACTAGCCCCCCTCACGCCCATCATTCCCCCAAACACATCCAATCAAAACTTTAATATAGCCATTTTGTTCAGCGTAGTTGATTTCCAGATAGAAAATATCTTTTTGAGGAGGACACTCCCCCAAACCCTCAGGACAACGGTTATAAGTTTTACCCTGGGGGCATATAAGGTTTTTTTAGAAAGCGTTGTCGTAGAAACTTCAAAAAAGGCTCATTCGATTGGAAATTCGAAGGACTAGTGCCTCTTTTAATAGTCGAAAGTGATTGGAGGGCAACTAGCCCCCCCCGTGTCCATCATTCCCCCAAACACATCCACTCAACACTTTGAGAGAGCTATGTTGTTCAGTATACTTGATTCCAAGCTATAAAACTAGCTTTTGATGGGTACACGCAAGTACAACCCCCAGAACACGAGGTTTTCTTTATATACTGGGGGCAGTCAAGGTTTTTATAGAAAACGCTCTTGTAGAGTTTTTAAGACAGCCTCTTTGGATTGGAAATTCAAAGTGCTAGTTCACTTTTTAATAGTCGAAAGTGATTGGAGGGCAACTAGCCCCCCCCACGCCCATCATTTCTCCAAACACATCCAATCAAAATTTTGAGATAACCATTTTGTTCAGCGCGCTTGATTTCCAGATAGAAAATATGTTTTAGAGGAGGACACTCCCCCACAACCCTCAGGGCAAGGGTTTTAAGTTATGGCCTGGGGGCATATAAAGTTATTATAGAAGGCGTTGTCGTACAAACTTCGAAAAAGGCTCAGTCGATTGGAGATTCAAAGGGCTAGTACCCTTTCTAATAGTCGAAAGTGATTGGAGGGACCTATCCCCCTCCCCACGCCCATCATTCCCCCAAACACATCCAATCAAAATTTTTAGATAGCCATTTTGTTCAGCGTAATTGATTTCCAGATAGAAAGTATGTTTTTGAGGAGGAAACTCCCCCACAACCTTCAGGGCAAGGGTTTTAAGTTATGCCCTGGGGGCATATAAGGTTTTATTGAAGGTGTTGTTGTAGAAACTTCAAAACAGGCTCATTCGATTGGAAATTCAAAGAGCTAGTACCCCTTTTAAGAGTCGAAAGTGATATGAGTGCAACTAGCCCCCCCTCACGCCCTTCATTCCCCCAAACACATCCAATCAAAATTTTGAGATAGCCATTTTGTTCAGCGCAGTTGATTTCCTGATAGAAAATATGTTTTTGAGGAGGACACTCCCCCACATCCCTCAGGGCAAGGGTTTTAAATTATGCCCTGGGGGTACATAAGGTTTTTAAAGAAGGCGTTGTCGTAGAAACTTCAATAAAAGCTCATTCGACTGGAAATTCAAAGGGCTAGTGCCCTTTTTAATAGTCGAAAGTGATTGGAGGGCAACTAGCCACTCACCACACCCATCATTCCCCTAAACACATCCAATAAAAATTTTGAGATAGTCATTTTGTTCAGGGTAGTTGATTTGCAGATAGAAAACATATTTCTAAGGACGAAACTCACCCAAAACCCTCAAGGCAAGGATTATAAGTTATGCCCTGGGGGCATATAAGGTTTTTATTGAAATAGTTGTCGTAGAAAGTTAAAAAAGGGCTCATTCGATTTGAAATGCAAAGAACTAGTACCATTTTAAATAGTCAAAAGTGATTTGAGGGCAACTAACCCCCCTCTCTTGCCCATCTTTTCCCAAAACACATCCAATCAAAATCTTTAGATAGCCATTTTATTCAACGTAGTTAAAAGTTCTGGAAATTAGGTCTTTAAGGGTGACAACCCCTCACCTCACAACCCTCAGGGCAGGGGTAGTAAGTTATGCGCTGGGGGCATATAAAGTTTTTATTGAAACCGTTGTCGTAGAAACTTCAAAAGGGCTCATTCAATTGGAAATTGAAAGGTCTAGTGCCTTTTTTAATAGTTGAAAGTGATTGGATAGCGACTAACGCCCCTCTCACGCCCACCATTTTCCCAAACACATCCAATCAAAATTTTGAGATATCCATGCCTTCCCAAGGCCAGAACAAAATTTGCAGTTTACTGAAAAAATACAAATGAATGTGCATTGTCAGTTTAATATACATATACTGATATTTAGTAATCAAAATGTTAATGTTATTTGATTTATTAAAGTTATAAAAGTAAAAACATTTTTATTTTTTCAGTAAAGTGCAAATTTTGTTCTGGCCTTGTGAAGGCATAGGGGTTTTGCGCCCAACTTATGTTAATTTCTGCTCGTTTTTGAGTTTGACTCGGTTAATTATTGTAAGTTCTGTTCGTTTTGGGTTTCATTTATTTATCAATGCTGATTTGTGGTAGTTTCATGATTGGTAGATTATTTGATTTTAGTTTTGCTAATTTTTTCTTTAATGGGGTTATTTAATTGTCTTTGAAAAACTTATTTTTTGGAAAAAGTTTTTTTAATTAATCTTCTAAAGAAGATTAACCTCCTTGTATAGTGCTGCAGTGAGTGTACATTTAAGAGCACCAATGATTAGTCTCAGGCCCTGATGTACTAATGATTCTATTTTAGAAAGTAACTTTTTTTGAACTGAGTAATACACAGGAAGACAATATTCAATCTTTCCATATATTATGGAAATGTGTAGTTTTTGAAGCACATCTCGGCTGGCAACCCTCTTTTGCCCTGCAACAGCACGCATAAAAGTCAGCCCTTTTTCAAGTACATCACTCAGATAAGAAATATGAACATTCCAATTTAACTTATTATCAAGCCAAACTCCAAGGAATTTCACATTCCTGTCAAAGTTAATGAACTGATTATACAGAGTCAAACTAATTGAGGGACAATCCTGCCTATGGTCACTTTTCCTAGAGAAAACTATGCCAGTAGTTTTTGGGATAGAAAAAACAGATATTTTTTTATTAAGCCATATTGACAGTTTATCAAGAGCTCCCTGAAGCTTGGGTCTACAAGTTTCAGGACAAGTGCCCTCGGTCTAAATGGCCAAGTCATCTGCGTACAAGGCAAATTTTACTGAGGGTACATTATAAAAAAAGACAAGCCCCTTAGGCATATATTCCTTGGGGGGGGATTCTGCAATCCTTGTGAACTTGGGACAGGGTAATCCTTATCACAGAAAAATGTTAACATTAGATCATCAGCCAAATCTAGCTTCCTTATCTCCAGAACCTTATTGAACACAGATTGATTCTTGATCTTCAAACAGTTTTCACCGTTGATTGACCCTACCAATATTGAGTCCTTTTGGAGCTCTTTAGTCTGCTTTCTTAAAAGCATGATTGCTTTCATGATTATCCCCAGAGTAGGATTGAGGGGACCAGGATGACTATTGCTTGTTAAGCAGACTCTTATGATTTTGTCCTCATAATAATGGCATGGGTCTGAGATAACAGCAGATGTAGCTGAACCTCCTGAGTCAGGAGGGTCGGTCATTCCTAATGGCTAGCCAAGCACTATAGGAAACACCAAAACAAATGAAGTTCAACACTACCAGTCACAAGATGAAAAGAAGAAAAGGAAAAATGGCTTAAATGCCTTTAACCTTTAAACTAATAAACACAAGAAAATCAAAATTTAGCAAAATACTTTATTAGTTAATCTTTTCACCATTTTCTCCTTCCAGAAATTCCATTTGGTTTGTAAACACTGATGATGGTGATGAATCAAAACACATACAAGTCCAATCCTGTGGCCACAGACAAAAAGCAAAAACAGGCCAAGTCCAGTTACCGCCGGATCCATGAACTTGGATTGTTTTTGCGATTTACAAATTGCTGTAAAGGGACTTAGACTGAAAGTTTAAATTTTAACTCTGACCTTATTTAAAGACTTAGATCGATTCTGACTATACCAAACGACTTGTCGTGAAATTTACATAAGGTGGAGCCCATAACTAAATTTCGTAAAAAACGTGACTTTAGACGGTTTTTTATATAAATCTACTGGATTGTACTTTGGATTTTTTTTGAGAATGTTCCAGTTGAGGATCATGAAATCTGTAACCCTAGTGGAGATCATTTGTAGCTTGAACTATCGAATTATGTGGGAGAATTCACCCTGCTGAAATGAAAAACAAAACTTCCTAATATGGACCGAAAAGCCAATATACTAAAAAAGGTACTAATTCTCTTAAAAAAACTGAAAAAAATCGACAATTGACTGCCACTCGTGCTTTCTTTCGATTTGTCTCCAGTTCAGAAATAAGTTTATGTTCAGTTTCTGTACAAAAAAGTCTTAAGCTGCAAATGTTCAGACTGAAATCAGATGGATGGATGGACAAAAAAAGGCTTATGCAAAACTATTAGCGCAAGTTTTGGGCGAAACTATGCCTAATCATTTTACATGTTTAGCAACAAACCCAGAAAATACAGCGAGAAATAAAATGATATAAAATAATATGCCAATATAAAAATATAAGCCAACCAAACATTTAAATTCTTCCTGCAAAATGAAACCTGTAAAAAGGTTAAGGTTGTATTCCTTTTAATACCTATATTTGTAACCTGTGCAACTCTCATGTTTTGTCTTTATGAATAGAAAATCTAAAAATATGGCTATTATCTTTTTATTACCTTATGATGCGGCAACACTGTTGCGGTTCCAATTACTTCAGTTGGTAAAATGAAGATATAGCGAAGCTTTAGATGTGGTATATTAGACGATTTTGTCATGTAGGATTAACTAATGGTTTATTTTTCATCCTTCATCCATAAAACGTGCCCTAGCTATCTCAACCTTTCCATCATTATAGCTTTAGAAAGCTGGATAGGACCACATTTCTCGCCTAGATTACTATTTCAAATAAAGTCCGACGGGTATCCAATGCAATCTGTTGACAATTCTCTGGAAAACATCAAGCAAATCCTCCTCCATCTTCAGATGCGCCTTTTCTATAATCATTATAGAATATGAAACAATACTTCATTGACTGTTTAGCAATATTAATTAAAACAAACTTTCCGAAAAATAAGTTTTTCAAAGAAAAGTAAAGGCCATTTTAAACTTAAGCTCAGCAGATACAGATAACTGCTAAAATTCAAGCTCAAAACGACCAGAAATTACTATTAAAGAATAAGTGAAATCCAGAACGAACAGAAATTGAAGAAACAATCATAGGTAAAGACATACAACAAGTAATAATATAAATGAATAAATAGATCTTAAAGCGAGTAATGCTTAGATGGGATATGAAAATCAAGCTTAAAACGAAAAACTATATTTTGCTATTGAAGTATAAATGAAACTCAAAACCAACAGAAATTAAATAAACAATCAACGCAAACAAACATACAATAGATATTAATGAAAATGAATAAATAAATTTTAAAACGAGTGAAACTTAAATTGAATATGTAAATCAAGCTTGAAACGAACAAAAATCACTACAGACAAGAGTTCTGGTATCGCCTCCTTCTCTCACTGTAAAAGTCTAAAACTTGTTGCGTCATTGGCGCTTTACTGAAAACGAATTGAATGTCAGATATTTTCTTTTGTACCTAAAACTTAAAATAAACATTAAAATTATAGTAAAATTCTGAACTGACAAGCATTGAGTTATTAATACTGTTATACATCAAATATTCAGTTTAATTTATTAGTTCTTTCTAAAGTTGTTCAAGAGGAATATAGTTTCACTACAAACAAGAGTTTGGATGCTACCCCCTTCCTTAACGGTAAATAAAAACCAAAAGCCTACTACGTCATTGGGGCTTCACTGGAGACGAATTATATTAAAAATATTTTCTTTTCCAGTTCGTACAGCATTGAAAAAAATAAAATAAAAAGAAATAAATTCTTGAGCTGATGGATCTTTCGTTTGGATGCTACCCCCTTCCTTAACGGTAAATAAAAACCAAAAGCCTACTACGTCATTGGGGCTTCACTGGAGACGAATTATATTAAAAATATTTTCTTTTTCAGTTCTTACAGCATTGAAAAAAAAAATTAGAGAGAAATAAATTCTTGAACTGATGGATCTTTCAACGACTAATATCACTATATATCAAATATTCAGTTTGATGTTGTTTATACTTTCCAAGACTGTTCAAGACGCATATTGTTTTCAGTAAAGCGCCGATGACGCAGTAGGTTTTAGACCTTTACAGTGAGCGAAGGAGGCGATACCCAAACTCTTGTTTGTAGTGATTTTTGTTCGTTTCAAGATTGATTTACATATTCAATTTAAGTTTCACTCGTTTTAAGATTTATTTATTCATTTACATTAATATCTATTGTATGTTTGTTTGCGTTGATTGTTTATTTAATTTCTATTCGTTTGATTTTCATATTCCATCTAAGCATTACTCGCTTTAAGATCTATTTATTCATTTATATTATTACTTGTTGTATGTCTTTTCCTATGATTGTTTATTTAATTTCTGTCCGTTTTGGTTTTCATTTATTCTTTAATAGTAATTTCTGGTCGTTTTCAGTTTGAAATTTAGTAGGTATTTGTATATGCTGAACTTAAGTTTAAAATGGCCTTTACTTTTCTTTGAAAAACTTATTTTTCGGAAAGTTTTTTTTAATTAATTTTTGTTCGTTTTTTATTGCAGAAGTTTCAAGTTTTCAAAAATTCCTTATTTCAAAATCAAACTTAAAAACAAAAAAAAATCTTCCTCAAAGTATCAAAACTGGTATCAAAGTAAGAATATCAAAGTGAAAAAACTGTGCCCCTTTGAAATGAGCTTCATTTGAAGTTCATCCAACAACCCCTTCTATATGAAATGCATCTGGGAAAAAAATAAATGGAGTGTGGAGGGAGGATAGCTGCTCTCCGATCACTGTTTGCTCTTAAAAAGTGAATTACAACTTTCAATTTCCAATCAAATGAGCCCTCTATGAAGTTTATACGAGCTTCCCTTCCATAACAACCATATATGTCCCCAGGGCATAACTTGTAACACCTACTTTGGGCTCTGGGGGGGGGGGTGTGTCGACACCTAAGTTTTTGTTATCTGAACTTTGAACTATTTTTAACAAAATGTCTATCTCGAAATTTTTATCTGATGCATTTAGGGTGTGGAGGGAGGGGGGCTAGTTGCCCTCCAATTTCTTTCGACTCTTAAAAAGTGAACGAGAAATTTCAATTTCTAATCAAATGAACCCTCTCCGAAGTTTATACAAGCATCCCTTTAATAAAAACGATATATGCCCCCAGAGCATTACTTACAACGCCTGCCTCCGGGCCATGAGGGGTTGCGTCGATAAAGGAGTTTTTCTTATCTGACTTCTGAATTATTTTTAATGAAATGGCTATGTGTAATGAATGGCTGAAATGGCTAGGTGCCCTCCAATCTCTTTTGACTCTTAAAAAGTGAACTAAAACTTTCAATTTCAAATCAAATGAGAGCTCTTTGAAGTTTATACGAGCATCGATTCCATAAGAACCATATATGCCCCCAGGGCATAACTTATAACGCCTGCCCCCGGGCCCTGGGGGGGGTGTGTGTCGTCACCGGTGTTTTTTTTATATGATCTTTGAACTATTATTAAAAAAATGGCTATCTCGAAATTTTTATCGGATGCGTTTGGGAAAAAGGGCGTGAGGGGGGGGGGCTGGTTACCCTCCAATATCTTTTGACACTTATAAAGTGAACTGGAACTTTCAATTTCTAATCAAATGAGCCATCTCTGAAGTTTATACGAGCATTCCTTCCATAAGAACTATATATGCCCCCAGGGCATAACTTATAACCCTTGCCCTGAAGACCTTGGAGGGGAGAGTCATGCTCAAAGATATAATTTCCAGAACTTTCAACTACGTTGAACAAAATGGCTATCTCAAAATTTTAATTGGATGTGTTTGTGGAAATGGCGGGCGTGGAAGGGGTGTTAGTTGCCTTCCAATCACTTTTGATTATTAAAATGGCACTAGCTATTTAAATTTCCAATCGAATGACCCCTTTTTGAAGTTTCTACGACAACGCTTTCTATAAAAAACCTTATAAGCCCCCAGGGCATAAGTTACAGCCATTGCCCTGAGGGCTGTGGGGAGAGGGGTCGTCATAATCAAAGACCTAATTTTAAGAATTTTCAACCACGTTGAACAAAATGGCTATCTTAAAATTTTGATTGGATCTGTTTGGGGAAAAGGTGGGTAAGAGAGGAGGGTTAATTGTTCTCCAGTTACTTTCGAATAATTAAAAGTGCATTAGCCCTTTTAATTTACAATCGAATGGCCCCTTTTTCAAGTTTTTACAACAAAGTTTTAACCAAGAAGCTTATATGACGCCAGGGCATAACTTACAACCCTTGCCCTGAGGGCTGTAGGGGGAGTTTTCTCCTCAAAAACATGATTTCTATCTGGAAATCAACTACGTAGAACGAAATGGCTATCTCAAAATTTTGATTGGATGTGTTTGGGGAAATGGTGGGCGTGAAAGGGGTGTTAGTTATCTTCAAATCCCTTTTAACCCTAAAAAAGGGCACTAGTACTCTCGATTTTCAATCGAATGAGCCCCCTTTGAAGTTTTTACGACGACCCCTTCCATATGAAGTGCCTCTGGGAAAAAAATAATAAATAAATAAATAATAATAAAACATTGGAGCGATATTGCCTTTACTATAGGCAACGCTATAGTGTTGCCTCTGATTAACAAAAATATTTGACTCTTGCAAATAAAGAATTATAAGTATTTAAATCTATACAATTAAAACGTATTAGCCAAAATCGCTGTCTGACGACAAGAAAACTGTATCGCATACTCTCGGGAGGAATATAGAAAAAACAATTTGCCTTCTCCCTAAAGCCAAAAATCTAAGTCTTCTTTGTGGCAATTTTCGTCAGAAAATTGCCGAAAACTTTTATTGTCTTTGTTTTATAAATGTATGTACCACTGTGCAGAATGAATATATTATACTCTTGCTAAAATACATAGTGCCACCAGTGAAGACCAGGGTTGCCACCCGGTGATGAAAAAAGTTACTAGATTTTCAGTGATTCTTTTGTTCATTTAGTGATTTTCTTTTATAATCTAGTGATTTATGTGCTGATCTTTATTTAGGCAATACAAAAATCACTAGAAATAGTGATATATCACTAGGGGTGGTAACCCAGGTGAAGACTGTCGGATGACTGGAATAAAAAAGGAAATAACCGTATAACAGGTTAAATATTATTTAGCATAAAGTTGGGAAGAGAAATTTCTCTTAAGATAAAACAATCGACCGATACATCAAAGCTCTTTCTACAGCTGCATTTATACTACACGAACTTAATCATGTAGGATAATAACTGGTTTCTTAGAAGTAGTTTAAGCTTGGTTTTCAGTACTGCACGAATAGTTTTTTTTCTGTGAAGGAAGTACAGTTTTATATTTTCTACAACTTAGCTTTCTAGATTAAGCTAATGCTCAACTTTCTAAAACTATGGCCGATCATGTTCGTGCTGTTTTGATATAGCCGTAGAAGGAGTTTTGATATATTTGTTGACTATTTCATCTCGAGGGGAATTTCCATCGCTAGTTTCTTGGTGAATGATATTCACGAAAAGAAAGAATATGTGAAGCTTGTCTTCCAGTGATTTGTTTATTTCTGTAGAGAAAACTTTGCTTAAAAAGTATATTTCTAGACCCTTAATGGCTTTGCTTTCCATTCCTTTTTTAAGCGAAATTACTTTTCTAATAAATGTTTATGATTCACTCCGGATTCCAAGTAAAAATTGATAGAATCCTCCCAAGACTTGACGGAGAGTTTTTTATGGGCTCAGTATATTTGCGAAGAGAACTTGTGTGAAACTGAAAATGTATTTCATTCTTTTGATAATTCATCCAATGTAGAAACTCTTATTGTTTTGTTTGAGTTCTAGAAATTGCTTGTTTGAATTTTTAGGTCACTCATCTTAGTCTCTTGGTATGATATTCTCTACTACATCCCTAACGTAATTTTTTAGACAATATATTGTTATTTGTAATCAGTATCAAATTAGATTAATCTATTAAACAGTCTTCTAACGCTATTCTGTGAATCTTTTTTCCAAGAGTGGTGTCAATTTTTTTTTTTGGGGGGGGGGGGTGGGAGGGTAGGGAGACATGGACCTTCTAGACTTTGAAAAATTTCTTCTTTAGCATTTTCCGTTAAAAATTGGAAAACTACAAAATTTTCCCGTCCCCCCACATTTTGAAAAAAATGCGTTTGCATTTACCTAATTTTCGTGAATTGGCACCAGTGCATTCAAATATTCAGTTTCCAGTTTGGACAGCTTCTTCTTTTTTATCCTTTTTTCTTATGCTTTTTTGATGCCTTTTTAAGGTATACCCTCTGGGACAAATTTGCTTGTCCTTAGTTTTCTGCGTTATATCTCTTTACATTAATAAATGACATGAATTGAGTTTTTCCTTATGATGTTTCCTGTACAGCTTGAGTAATTTGCTTTATCTCTCCGAAAAGTACATCTGTTGTACTTTCCATAACTGAGCTGTCAAGATTATAAAGTTTCTGCTGAACTTCCTAAAATTATGACAGAGAGGGATTGTGCTACTTGAATGTGGAAGTTTTGTTGTGGCCAGTGAGAATGGCTTCATGAAATTTATAAACATTGGAAGCTACAGTGACGACAGTGGTCAAATATGGCTCTGAAGCATGGGCGCTCCGAAAAGTGGACGAAGATTTGCTAGATGTTTTCCAGAGAAATTGCCTATGGATTATTCTGGGTACCCGGATGACTGACCGTATTCTAAATAGTAGGCTCTACGAAAAATGTGGTTGAATCGCGGTTTCTAGGGCTATAATGAAAGAAAGGTTGAGATGGATAGGGCACGCTCTGTGGATGAAGGATGGCAGATTGCCGAAAATTGTCCTTTTCGGCCAACCGTCTAGGGCTAAACCGAAAGCAGGTCGTCCTCGTCTGGGGTGGGAGGATGTCATTAAGAAAGATTTAAAGGAAATAGGAACATCCTGGAGGGTGTAAAGAGAGAGGCTTTGAATAGATTGGGATGGAGGAGGAGGGTGCGTAGTTATGCTGGCCTCAGGCTGCTAGGTGCTGCGGTGAGTTGGTATTAGTAGTAGTAGTAGTAGAAATCTTTCAATGCATAATAAATAAAAAACATATATTTCTTGGTCTAGGTTCTTTTGGTTCTACGAGTTTTCTTTATGAACCAAAATGATCAAGCGCTTGTTTTTTTTATAATATTGATTATATACAGTGTTAGTGATCATATATTTTTTTCCAAATCCTAATTTGATAGAATCTATGCTAAAATGAATTCAAGCGCATTCCATATTGTGATTTGCACTAAAATCAGCAGCAAATGTATATTCTTTTCTAGCTTCTAACACTGTTTGTTTCATGAACTTGATGAATTGGTATCTCAATCACCAATTCAAAGATTTAAATTGTGATTGTCACTTTTATTTTGGCTTTTCTCCAAGGATGTAAAAGGTGAGACCAAAAGCAGTGGATAGTAACTTTTATTTATTATGCTAAGTAAAAATTTCAAGAAATTGCTGACAAATAAGTAAATAAAAATCTATTTCAGGATGATCAGTAAGAAAAGCTCTATGTTTCTTGGTGTTGAGAAAACAACAGAAGTTGACCAATTGAACAAATGGGAGGAGAGGAGACGAAGGTATGCAGAGAGAAAAGGAAAGTTAAAACTGGGGGGTAAGTTGCAATTATTTAAAGCAGCAAATTTTTGTTTTTTCATAGCCAAATCTCTTGAGTTCTTGAAGTTAAAACTATCAGATAAAGGGGTATGTTAAAGGCCATATAAGATAAAGGCCAGAAGTTAAAGGGTGAAGTGGGTCCTAACCCTCTATGCTCCGTGGTTCTGGCTAGTGGTTTTTAGTGCCACATGTAAATTGTTAACCTCACATCTCTAAGAAATCGTAGGAATTCTCCTGTTTTTTTATTTTGCAAACCAATAATTTCATGAAATGAAATAAATAGTGATTTGAAAATCTTAAGAATGGAAGCCTGATCAATTTTCTAATAGTTCGCCTTCCCAATCTGACCTAGTTTTCACTACATGGTCTTGTTAATAGTAACATAATTTAATCTAACTGTAATGTAACTTGTTAATGTAACTGTTAATGTAACTTGTTAATAGTAACTGTAGGGAGACTGAGCTTTACTGTCTGATGTTCGTCTAAACTGGGACAGAAAATTAGATTTTGATGTGTCGCTTGTATCTCCCAAACCAACTAGTTTTTTTTTGCAAGGAATGAACTATTTAGTTGAGAAATAATGGGAAAACCACAATTTCGAACAGTTTTACTGATGCCTTGTAGGGGAAAAGTATGTTATGTAGTTTCCCTTTTCCCCCTGGAAACTAAAAATGTATGTATAAAAAAATATGATGCGTGGCAAACTCACCCAACTTTTGTCACATCCGCATCGATTTTGCATTTCCTTTGTAGAATTTTCCCCTTTAAACTTGCCTCCCCATAGAAAATTCTCACGTAAAAAATCACCTCCGTCCTTTCAGAAAATTCCCTTCCCCTCCCAAAAAATCCATATATTTTCCGATAATAAATACTATTTGTAAATATTAGGCAAATTGCATAGCTTACATACCTCTCCCCAGGGGCTGTGGGGAGCCATGTCATCGCCAGGGGCATAGTTATTGGACCTCTCAACTATGCTCAACCAAATACCTATCTCAAAATTTCGAGCGGCATCCCGACTTCGAAAAAAAGGGTATGGGAGTGTGGCTAGTTATCCTCCAATCTGTTTGATCACTTAAAAAGAACACTTGAGCCTTTAATTTTTGTTGAAACGAGTCCTCTTCCGATCTTCGAGGACTATTGGTTCGATACGATCACCCTGGCGGATAAAACAACAACAAATAGACACACATCGTTTTGGGACGTTTCACATTTGCTGAACAATTTCTATCTCAAAATTTTGATCGGACGACTTTGAGGGAACAGGGACGTGGGAGGGGGCTGTCTTCCCTCTAGTCTTTTCAGTCACTTATAAAGGGAATTTGAGTTTTAATTGTCTATCAAATGAGTCCTCTCCCAATCTTTTAGGATCACTGGTTCCATACGATCACCCTGGGAAAGCAAAAAAAAAAAAAAAAAAAAAAAAAAAAAAAGAGACACATGCGTGTTTCTTTTTTTTTCTCAGATTTTCTCAAGCTCATGGTTTTTGTTGGGTACCATTAAATTTAATGAATTTTGTATATTTGGAACCAGCACAAAAGGCCAATTCTTTTTATGGAATGATTGTTGTCAAAATTCATTTTTTTGAAAGTTTCGGCTACTATTGGGCCTAGTCGCTCCTTACTTACAGTTCGTTCCCACGAACTGTTTGATTGAACTCCCCATTCTTATCCTGGGAGTAAACATGCGACTGTTTGTTTCTATTGCTTTTTTTTTAGTGACCTTGCTAGCGATTGATTTAATATAAATTTTGCAGCATTTCTTTCCTCTAGAAGAGTAACGAAACACAAGGCTTGCTTTTGCAAAAATGTGGAAAAACTTTGCTATTTTTTTAGAACGCTGGTCATGGACTAGTTTCACTGGGGATTCTATTGAAAAGAAATAAAAAAGAAAAGACTCATAAAAATAAAGCATACTTGATATCATAAAAATTGATATCATGTATCCATTTTTATCATATATCAATATCATATATCACAAAATGGATATCATATATCCATTAGTGACTCAAAATTATGCTCTCCAAACAATTTGATTATTTACCTGATCAAAAATACGTAACTCTAGATTCAAATAACAAATCAGTTTTAAATCCTAGTCGAAAAGATCAATGCTGCATCAGATGACCTAGTCAGCATTGAATTTATTTTAACTCAACAAGTGGTACACATTTGATAATTCACGATTCACAATTCACAGTGGTACATAATTCACAAAATCATGATCACTTAGACGGGACCGGTTTCTCTTATAATGAAGTAGAAAGTAATAAGTAAAATTTAATTATTAGCGTATCTTCGATCAGAATTTTGCTGAAAGTCCTATTAACCACTGAACCTCTCCTACTACTACCAAGGTACATGATTGTATCTTGGATACTACTTTATTCTGGAGATGGGGTCGACTATTTTGTACATTCGTTACTATTGGTTTTACAATCGAACTGGTAAATGGCACAACCGCCTTTCGGAATTTGACAGAACCGAGTTAAAGTCGACTTTAAGTTGTATTTCTCTATAGCTCTTTTATTTATTTAGGTGTGAACTGTTTTGAGCTTTTCAATGCTAGCACTAAAAAAAATAAAATATATGTAGAGAACCTTTGGCTCTCACAGGAAGCTGGAAGTATATCTAGAATTAGATAAAATAAAGGTAATATTGTTGTACTGAGAATGGCGAAGCTTTTCATTACTATTGGTCCACTGGTACACAAAGCCTTTCAAGGCGGGGGGGGGGGTGACCGGAGCAGCTTCCCCTGGCGGGGTGACTGGGGGGGGGGGTTTCAGTTACCCACTTTAATAAAAATTTTCGCTTTGATTCGGCTTTTTTCTACTTATATTTCAGCCGCGAGGGGGCTTTGTAACTAATTTTTCCCCTGACACCATCAAACCTAGGAACGGCTCAGCTGGTACGATACAGCTGAGTGGCGATATTTTTGATTGCGTATCGAGTGTTGGACAACGTTTTATTTACCCTGGAGCTGTTGCTAAATTATTTATCATCGGATTGAAAGAATTTTTTTTTTTGTAATTTTGGAAGTAAAGACTGTTTCATCAAAGTTCATATTTGTGGGTATACTACAGAGGGGTGTGTATATCTTTTCCTCATTGATTTTCTTTCGCTTATTTTATGACTTTGATTAAATATTAAAGAAAGGATGGTCTGAGAAGCAATTGTTTACTCCCCTATTAACTACTTGTCATGTTATAAAGCCACCCAAGAGCAAAATGGCTGCGGTAGGCCCTCTTTCACTGCTGTACCATAAACTTAATAAAACTTGGCTTTCTTTTTCAATTTGATAGCAGAATTCAAAGGTAACGAAGAAATTTTTGAAAGTAGTAAATAACACTGTGAATACAACTTAAACGAATATTTCGGCTGTATATGTGACACCTGTCATCAGCGAAATATAATATAAAACAAATAAAAAGAAATCAAACTTACTAAAAAAACTCATCGATAAGACAAATTGTAAAACTAGAATCGTAAAATAAATTTTGAAAGAGCCTCAGCTTCCACACCTCACATAGGTTCCTGCCAAGACTCCAGCCAAGATCTGGAATTGTCGTGTAAATTGGATAAATATCCAAGATACTTAAAAAATATCAGATATTCAACTTTCAATTGATCATCCCGTCACTGGAATAAAGATTTTACTGTACGTCTTTATCGTTATTTTGAAGTGATGTTTTTAGCCTTTGCTGGACCGTGATTATCAACATTTGCTCTCTAAGGGACGGAATTTAAGCAAAATATGAAAATGAGATACTGCTATTTTCAGGATGCTGGTCGTCGACTTGGATCAATGGGGGACACTGTTGATAGCAGCATCCTTCCAGCTTCAATGCCTTTGCTTCCTGAAGAGTTTAGGAAGGATTCCATAACTGCCATGACCTGGAATGGCTTAGTAGCCGTGACAGAGGTAAGTTCACTTTTTGTGACAATAAGTAGATATACATAATAACTAGACAGTCACTCCCTATTTAAAAATAGTAGTATTTATGTAGTGTATTTATGAAGCAGTATTTTTTTCTTTTTTAACTTAATGTGCAAAGAACATGTATAACATGAGTCTTTATTGAGATTCAATATTCAAACATTCCAGCTTCTTCTTCTTCTTCTTCTTCTTCTTCTTCTTCTTCTTCTTCTTCTTCTTCTTCTTCTTCTTCTTCTTCTTCTTCTTCTTCTTCTTCTTCTTCTTCTTCTTCTTCTTCTTCTTCTTCTTCTTCTTCTTCTTCTTCTTCTTCTTCTTCTTCTTCTTCTAAGGCTTTGCTTCGATGGATTTTTACTGCAACTCTTGCAACATGGTAGAAATAGCTTATTGTATCGTCCTTATAGGTCTTAGAAAGGGTTTGGTTTCATATAGTTGTCTAGCTGCTTTAGACAATCCGAAAGAAAAAATATATAAAATCTTGAGCCAGGGGTACTACCCGTCCCTTAAGCCATGTCGACCTTACCATCTTTGAGGAAAATGTTCATTGTTCAAATGCTCATTCACGAAGGTCAGCAGTAAAATGTGGAGGAGCTTCATCTTGCATAAAAATTAAGTCATGAGTTTTCTCCCAGATGTTGGCAACTGTCCAGATTTCGGCTTTCAGCATGGTGAGGTACATTTTACAATTCAAGGTGCCGAACAGCATGAAAGGCTTTCCAATCCTACCTGGAGATACACCATCCACACTACTGTTATTACCCCCACCGATCTGAAGATCTGCTCTATCATTCCAAAGACTTTATAAGGATCTGGTCAATCTTAATACCAAGTCAATATAATCTCCGCATGCCCCATACGAATGTCATAGTCTTTGTTAGAGACCGCTTGACAGTAATTTGACTTCCATATGCGCCGTTGAGGCTCTGTCTCGAAGCAATGTCTGTATAGTTTGAAAAGAGTAACCTCTTTCCCTTGCTGATTGCCGAATAAATTTTTTATTCGGCATTTTTTATTCGGCATTTTATTCGGTTATTTTAAGTGGTTAATTACCTTGAGACGGAAATCAGCTATTAAATTTCATATATTAAGGAATATGCATTAAAGATTCGAGAAGAACATAGCTGCAAAAAAAAAAAAAATGACTTACTTTTTAATCAGCTGTTGATAGTTCCTAGTACGAAAAAAACTGACATAATTTTATGCACGAAATTTAAACTTGTATTTCTGTTTCTTGTATAGAGCCATGACTATTTGCCTTTTTCAATTCACCAGTTGAAAGCCACAAAAGGAATGAGGATTCGTCTATGGGAGAATTGATACCAAATTGAGCTCTCCTGTCTGGTTGTACTGTAAGCTCAAGATAAAAAAAATAATTCGAAACATCGTAACTTTCTTATAGTTTTTTCTTGCTTTTCTGTATCTTCTTTCTGGTTCATTAATGTTACTCGTTCTAATTTGGTTTACTTTTACTATGTCTCTTCGTTGTTCTTTGATTTTTTTCTTTTGTTCCTCTCTTTTTTTTGTTCTTTTGTCTGCTTTAGTAGCTAATGAATTCAACTGAATTAAATTTTATAATTTTCAATAGATTTTGGTGGTCATCTAGGAAATTCATTTTTGTGTTTTAGGTGTATTTTCACCAGCTTTTTACTTGTCAAGCCTTATGTCACAATGTCAGTCGTTTTGTAGTTCTTTACCCCTGTTCCCTGATCGCGTTTCCTTGTCGACGGTCCAATAAAGAAGTTATTTCATCGCCTCAACGATATGTTTCTAAAATTCGTCAACACTGTTTTATCTGCTATTGGGTTTCACCGTTGCTATTACTGCACAGATTGTCTATAGCTTCCTAGTTCTATACCCCTGTTGCCTGATCGAGTTTCCTTGTCGACGATTTAAAAAAATGAGTTATTTCATCGCCTCAATTCGTCAACTATGTTTTATCTGCTGCTGGGTTTAATAACTGCACTTTAACCATTCTATAGTAATCGTTCAATTTCTTTAGATTGCATATATGTTGAGGAAGGATTGCTTTGCCGTGCGGTAGTATGACCTTTGAAGCCAGGAGATCAAATGAAACTGGGCTTTTTGGAAATACCGTAAGAATGCTGTATAAAACACTAAAAATAGTGTACTGCGGGAATGGATGTGATCGGTCGTCCTCATTCTCAAAATAAAAAAATTATAGCTTTTTACCAATTTTTTTGGCCAAGTACTTTTTCAAACTGTTTATTTCCCATTTGTGCGATCAGTGAGACAGAGATATGTCGAACGACTTGTTATTCCCTTATCTGGAGTGTCTAAAAACTACCCAGCGTATTTTATTTTTAAATATCAGCGTAGATTATTGCCGCAATATTTCAATGAAATATTTTTGGCTGGTTGTGTTCTCCACGAACACGTAAACAGACAAAAATCTCAGATATTGCACCCTCATGCTGTAACTCGAAGATTGTATTTTTTTTTATTCTTTTTTGTTTCTTTAGAGGGTGGTACTGAGAGAGGTAATCACGATAGCCTTTTTTGAGGTCTTTAGAAATATCACACCACGTAGAGTGAGACAGTCTAATTTTTAATCATTTTCTTTATTTTTATTTTAATGTCATTTTAATTTTACTTTATTTAATTTTTATTTTATTGTACTTTTTATTTTAAAATATTTTCTTTTTTCCTTCGCCTGTTTTTCTTTTGTTCATTTTCTTTTTTTGGTGATGGCTATGTAAAGGGTATATTTTTTAAAGGGTGTTTAAAATGGCATGATTCAGTGAAAAGGTTAACAGGTAAAACCCGTGATCCTCACTTAAAAATCCTGAAAGAGGACGACACTTAAGTAACAGCAACTGAGGTTAATGGTTTTTTGCTGGTATTTGCACCACTTACCCGAGTTTCTCACAAAAGGAACTAGCTGCAGTCCTCATATCCTGGAGAAATCCCAGTGTGTCTCCTTCGTGAATTTGCGCCCTTCCTTGCTACCCCTCTCGCTAGTATCATCAACCTTTGCATAACACTCGGTAAATTTCCCAACCCCTGGAAAAAATCCAAAAACCCCTGGTGATCCCTAAGAAATCCCCGCCAAAATCATGCGATGGCTTAAGGCCTATCTCGCTGACTCCCTGCATGGCCAAGGTAACAGAGACCTTCGTTGCAAGACTGCTGATGAGTGATATAGAACCAAATATAGACCCTTTCCAGTACGGATGCCTCAGTGGCTCCAACACGTCAGTGTACTTAGTGCGTTTGTATGACGACATTCTATCGTGGCTCAAGAAAGGGAACAGCTTCGTAGACTTGGCCCTCGCTGATTACAGAAAAGCCTTCGATCTCATCAAACACATTATCGCCTCAATAACCTAAGTGAAATGGGCGCCAAAAGTGACTTGCTGCGTCTAGTCGCTAATTTTCTTTCCCAGCGGGAGCAGGGCGTTTTCGCTCTTAGCGAAGACGATTCAAATTCTGCATTTCTCCCAATCACTTGTGATGCCCCTCAGGGCACTAAACTACCCAGAATTATTTTCCTCGCTGTGATTAACTTTATCCTGCTTACTTTCAAGGACAGATATAAATTCGTTGATGATCTGTCATTCTTACTCAAATATTTATTACAAGGCCAATCAGAGATCTGCCGTTTTGATCCTAGTCTACCCACGGTTTTTCAGCATGAATGCGAGCAAGCTAGCCTTACCCTCAATGAGCAGAAGTGCAAGGTGTTGTTTTTCAACCCTCTTAAATCGGACTTTCAGGAGCCCACTACCTTGTTTAAAACAGTTGGCAGTGAGAAAATTCTTGGGGTAGTTTTCTCCGTTGATTACAAGTTCAACAACCACGTTAGTGAACTTATGCGAAAAGGGCATGCAGCGCTGCAGTCAATGATTACCATGAAGCAGTTCGGGTTGAGTGAAAATTCCATAAAGCTTGCCTTCAATACTTATATCCTACACATCATTGAATAAGGGTGCCCAGTGTGGGGCACTAGTGTACAGTTGAGTGCTGGGATGTGTCAAGATATCGAAGCTATCCAAATACGGACTTGTAAGATTATGCTGGGTCAGGCCTTCACTATTTATGACAATGCGCTTAAGGTTCTTGGCCTCGAGTCGCTTTTTAACCGCCGTCAGAGACTTTTTTGCCAGGTAGGCCATTTCCTGCTCCGTAGCAGCAAACACAAGACGATCCTGCCCCCGCTAGCCCCCGTTACGTCTCGTAACCGGAGACAATACAAGCTCAATCCAGTGACATGCTGTACGACTCGCTGCCAGCATTCTTTTGTCCCCTTTTTTACAGACATGGTCAACAATTCCTAAGAGAAGTAATACGGTTTTTTAATTCATTTCTTGTTGTTGTATTTGTTATTTAACTTCGCCGTATTTGTAAAAACCCTTGGTATTAGTGTTTTTAGTGCTAAAAAGAGTAAGTTTAATAAATATGTCTAAGTCTATAAACAAGTTCGCTTCTGGCTTTCGATATATTTGTTTGTTTAGTGTAAATCAAACACTTATTAAGTTAAGTTAGCAAGTCAACATTGATGATTTTTTTTAAATAAGTCATTTCATCGGTTTTAAGATATACTTCAGAAATTTTTTGACCGTCCTTTGACTGCTATTGCGTTAATGAACTTAGTTTTAAGTATTCTTTTCTCAATTGTCCCCCTCCTCCCTTCCCTGAATTTTTATCTAAAACATTAACAACAAGGGTTGTGAAAGTAAACGTAAAGAACCCAAAAGATTTTTGAGCAGCTTGCTCTTTGTTTATTAGTAGCCCCCCTAACAAATACTTTACAGGCTAGTAAAAATAATAAAGATCAAAGGAATTAATAGAAGATGGACCATGAACTGGAACATCCCAGAAATTGTTATATATGCCTTAATATTAATTATTATGCTAGAAATTCTCATATACCGTAGAATTATACATGCCATTTTAACTAAGGTTTATATAATTCGGAATTTTTGAAACCTCCGACATTTTAACAATAACTAAACAGAAAAAAATAAATAGCTAATAATTTTTTCATCCATCTTATTATTAATCTCCCATCTTTCATCCTACCTTATTTGTTTTGTTTTGTTCTGAAAGAGGAACACAATAAAGTAAGGAGAGAGGAAGCAGTAAAAATAAATTGCTTACTTAAGACATTTAGATCTTAGAATTTTCAGGGCCATTTGTGTCGCTCAAGATTGCAAAAAAACCTTTCCATTCGTTCCTCAGCTGGGCAACAACTAGTCAATTTTTCATTCTGAGCTTAATGAAGCATTAAACTTTTAAAGTATCTTTTGTTCTGGTAACGGAGAGCTCAATTTAGGATCTTCTTGCTTTATTGTTGTAATTTCCTTCTATGCAACTATTCTTTTCCTCAGTCGTGATGAGGGAAATCTCCTATATTTCAATTCATTGGTGAATATTAGCTATTCTCAGGCTTTTATGAAGTCCCTAAAATCAAGCGAAGGCTCTTATTACTCTCTAAAATTGAGTTTAGTCCCTAAAGTCTCTTTTTTGCTTTGTCTAAAATTTGATCTCCTCAAGGCTACTAAAAGCTGTGAGTAGACTATTTTTGTCGATATCTTTGTTTCTATTTCAATATTTTGATTCTTGTAATTTATTCTCTTCACCTAAGGCAAAAGACATTATTATAGACTACATCATTTCTGACTTGACAAAGCATACGGTCTAGTAACAAAACTAAGAGACCGCTCCCTTTCCTCTGGATCAGTTAGCTAACAGGTGGCAGGGTTCAGTTGGTTTGTTACTCAGAGAACGGTTTCCTGGGTGCCCTTAAGTTGCATATAAAGAGAACAGGAAACTGGTATAGACTTATAATCAAGAGAAAGCTTCCAAAGGAAATTGGAAAGTATTGAAGACGCGATAAATACCAGGAATCTTGTTGAATATTGAATTCACTGCCAATTTTTAATGTATGAAAGTTGTATTTTTAAGTATGTGTGGCATTTTTTGCATTTAAAATGTTTGGTATGTTATTCTAAGACTTTATGAGTAAGAAAGACATTTTAAATTTACTGACTCCCCAATTCATGTTATTACTCATGTTTTTACCTCTGCCGTATTCTGGGGGGGGGGGGGTACGTGCCCTAAAAACCACTCCCTGGATCCGCTCTTGATTGAACCCACATTAAAACTGTAAATACAAAACTACATAGGATCATCAATTGAAACAGATACAAACCTTGAAAAAGTTAAAATTAAGATAATATTAATTTACTATGAAATGAGCATACAATAGAATAATACACTATTCTAAAGGCTCCTTGGCCTGTAAGGACACATTATAATATACATCTTTCATGATCCTCCCCCCCCCCCAAAGGCTCCTTGACCTGTAAGAACACATTAAAGATTGAATTAAAGTTTCTCATTAAAACATTGAAGTGTGTACCTTGTAACAGCGCAATGGATAAGGCCACGCTTACCATCTTGGAAACGGTGGTTCGATCATGCGTGTTGCAAGGAAGAGCCTTCATGATGTTACCCTTTAATAGTATTTTTTTTAATCTTGCGTTACTATCAGCAGAATTTCTTTGAATTCTGCAAAGGGAGATTTTGGTTGGGAAAGAGCCAGTAGTGAAGCTTCAGAATTCTGAAGAAATATTCAGAATTCTGAATTAAAATTTCTCGATAATTCATATCTTTAAAAAATGGACGATGATGACTCAGGGGTGGAAAAAAGCCTATTGAAAAAAAGCCTATTTGGCTCCCCTATTGGTGTTTTTCACCCCTCTGACCCTGTATATAATATTTTGATCTTCTGGGGGGGGGCATGTGCCCCAAAACCACGCCCTGGATCTGATTGTTTCTGCCTTGACAAAGTATTCAGCCTAGAAACCAAACAAAGCGACCCCCCTTTTCCTCTGGATTAATTAGAAAACCTTTTCGACAAAAAAAAGTTTTTCAAAGAAAAGCAAAGAGCTCCACTAAGCCAAAAATGAGCATAAATAAAGTCAAATAACCTCCCAAGCGTAAAACTACCACAAATCACCATCAATAAATAAATGAAATTCAAAATGAACAGAAATTACAGTAAATAAACGAGTCAAACTCAAAAGCGAGCAAAAATTACATGAGTAGGCCTGACAACCCCCATGTCTTCTCAAGACTAGAATATTATTTGCACTTTACTGAAATAAAAAAAATGACCGTAAATCCTCAGTTTAATATACATATACTGACATTTATTCCTTACACTTTCAGGACCTGTCTATTTGCTAAAGTAAAAAAGTGTAGACATTTAAAATACATTTTGTTTTCAGTAAAGTGTAAATTATGTTCTGGTCTTGAGAAGGCATGGGGACTGTCACCTCTACTCATATTAATTTTTGCTCTTAAACTGAACAGTCTTTCTGATGCTACGATCGGAAATGGCAAGGGGAACAAGTATTGTACAAACTTTTCTAAGTTCGGAAAGCGTTTGTTTCCACGGTGGTCCCTCGCACTCAAAGTCGATTTCCAATTATCCACCGCTGTCATTGTCACTAATTTATCGTCGTTGACACTCTGAATGTTCCAGCCACTCTTTGTCAATGGCACTTCTCGACCACCCTGGTAGCGAGTAGCATCTTAGATATGGGGCATGGGTGGTTGGGCTTAGTGACTTAGCGTTTTTCGGTTCAATAAAACTAACCACCTCATAGATATCATCATCAAAACTAAATATTTTCTGTATCTGAACCATAGCCTCTTTATAAATCTCGCGAGCTGGCAAATACAATTTTTCAGTCTCAGCTTTTAGTTTTTCCTTTTCGTCGTCTGGCTGATCACTAGTTTCCGCGTCACTGGTAAACTTGACAATTTCTTCTGCTGAATCTAAACCGAGGTAAATATTTTTCAGAGGGAGGTGCTGCGAACTGTTTTCAGGATCAACGGTTAATCCCTTTCCTTGAACATACTTGGTGATCATGAAATTTAGCGACGGAGTCTTTACAAGTTTCATTGTCTCTTCTTTCAAAACATGAAACAGTGGGGCATCTGCTTGGAACATCGTATTTAACTTTGTTAATAATCCAAGGATGTATTTCATAAACATTATCATGACTTTCATAAGCAGGTTTTTTAGTGCATTCGTCAGAAGATCTTTCCATACCTGGAGTCCTAAAATGCCAAATTCTTGAAATAATGCTTCAGGGGTTTCCAAAGCTGACGAATTCGTCTTACACAGGCATAAACTGAGAGCCGTCTTGTTTGTCCAGGTTTAGGAATTTTCAGTCGGACTATATTGCAAAAGTCCTGGAACTCTCCGAAAGCGCTGACTCGTTTTGTACTGTTCGCAAAATGATTATAAGTTTTCCTGCATAGATCTTCCTAAGATTTCGGAAGCTTTTTACATACATAATATGCCACAAGATAGATCTAGCGGCAACCACGCTTCGCAACAGTAACCCGCGGGTAGTTTTCCTTTATATGTGAAGAAACAGAATGATGGGTCCCCATCATAACCCTTGCAGTGTCGCTGCAGAAACCAATCCATTTGGTAACTGGAATTTCATCTTTTCCAGGATCTGCAGATAATTCCTCAGTCTTTAGAACAGCATTTCCACAGTTCCGTTAGGGCATTTCATAACTCAATTAAACCCACCTCTATTTCCAAATTCTCTCTCGAAAAACTAACACAGATGGCCAATTGTTTAGTTGTTGCAACATCAGTCGTCTCGTCAATTATGATTGCAAAACGGTTCTTTTTCAGGGACTCGACCAGCATGTCCTTATAGTACACTGACAGGCCCTGGCGGACTATGTTTGTCACTTTCTGCTTACCCAATCTTAATTCATCAGTAACATTCTTAAGTGGCATATTTTTCAGTAATGGGACTAACTTGTCAACCATCATGCAAGGTAAATTGTTGTCAATAAGAAGTACTGCAATTTTTGCCTCTGAATCTCGTCCTGCATCATTTGATACAAACCCCAGCAACTGAGTTGTATGCTTTGAAACTGAATTTAAGGCTTTGAGGTTATTCTTGTGTTTCTCTGACTGGGAATGTTTTCTTGAACATGTCTACCCTTCTTCATATGAAAGTTTGACTGAGCATGTCGAGCACCAATCCGATTCTCCATTATATTTCTTGGTTAATCATCTAGCAAGTTTTTTCTCGTTCTTCCGTTATTTTTTTTTTGTTTTCTTTCTCAGTGTCAACAGATGAACCTCTTCTCATTCTTATTTCAGTACATCATCTGAATCTGACAAGTTTTCTTCTAAATCGATCTTACCTCAGACCTAAAAGAGGTATGATTAAGAAAGAGAGACTAAAGTGAAAACTTGTCAGATTTTAATAAAGCCGACCAAGTGGAAGTGAAATTTGTACTAAGCCACTTAAGTTCGAGACTGTCTCGGGAAAGGTTTGTCAACAGTTGCTGTTCTATCTCTTGATAGGGGAAGTTATTCTAGAACGGTTTATCAGTTAGTGAACCCTAATGGTACTGTCTCAAGCAACTGGTATCCCTCAAGGTTAAGTCCCTCAGTACTGGAACAACAAAAGGAAGCCTTTCAATTTTCTGGAAATGACTAAGGTGAAGGAAGCTGCTGTTTTCAAAATTTTTAAAATTTACTGACTATCTTCAATCCAGAAGTATATTTGGTAGCAACCAGAAGCTTAGCTTACACTACTATTGATCATCATTTATGTTATAAAAAAAAAAAAAAATAGAACTAAGAAGTTTCATCAGAAAGAAAGTACAAAGCATACTACAACATCATGTGCTCTCTTACCACTAACTTAACACACAACTACTTCTTTAACAAACATCAATAACAAGAAAAATACAATTAAATAATTAAAATTATAAAATCATCAAGTATCAGACGAATCAGGTATCAGAGAGATAATCAGGCGAATCCACAAGATAAAACAAAAAACGATTTATATTAACCTCAGAAGGGGATTAAAAACAAGACAAAGCATACTACAACACCATGTACCCTTTTACCACTAACTTAACACCCAACTACTTACTTAACAAACATCAATACAAAAAATACAATTAAATCATTAAAATCATCAAATCATCAGGTATCAGACGAATCAGGTATCAGAGGGATAATCAGACGAATTCACAAAATAAAACAAAAAAAACGATTTACATTAACCTCAGAAGGGGATTAAAAAACAAAACAAAGCATAATACAACATCATGTGCCCTCTTACCACTAACTGAACACACAAATACTTCCTTGATAAACATCAATACCAAAAAGATACAATTAAATAATTAAAATCATAAAATCATCAGGTATCAGACGAATCAGGCATCAGAGAGATAATCAGGCAAATTTACAAAATAAAACAACAAATGATTTACATTAACCTCAGAAGGGTAATTAAAAACAAGACAAAGCATACTACAACATCATGTACCCTCTTACCACTAACTTAACACCCAACTACTTCGTTAACAAACATCAATACAAAAAATACAATTAAATCATTAAAATCATCAAATCATCAGGTATCAGACGAATCAGGTATCACAGGGATAATCAGACGAATCCACAAAATATAACAATAAACGCTTTACATTAACCTCAGTAGGGGAATTAGAAAACAAAACAAAGCATACTACAACATCATGTGCCCTCTTACCACTAACTTAACACCCAACTACTTCCTTAACAAACATCAATAACAATAATGGAATTAAACCATTAAAATTATAAAATCATCAGGTATCTGATCAATCAGGTATCATAGGGATAATCAGACGAATCTACAAAAAAATAAAAAACAAAAACGAGTTACATTAACCTCAGAAGGGGATTCAAAAACAAAAAAAAGCATACTACAACATCATGTGCCCTCTTACCACTAACTTAACACCCAACTACTTCCTTAACAAACATCAATAACAATAATGGAATTAAACCATTAAAATCATAAAATCATCAGGTATCATAGGGATAATCAGACGGATCTACAAAATAAAACAAACAACTCGTTACATTAACCTCAGAAGGGGTTTAAAAAACAAAACAAAGCATACTACAACACCATGTACCCTCTTACCACTAACTTAACACCCAACTACTTCTTTAACAAACATCAATGCAAAAAATACAATTAAATCATTAAAATCATCAAATCATCAGGTATCAAACGAATCAGGTATCACAGGGATAATCAGACGAATCTACAAAATATAACAATAAACGATTTACATTAACCTCAGCAGGGGATTAAAAAACAAAACAAAGCTTACTACGACATCATGTGCCCTCTTACCGCTAACTTAACACCCAATTACTTCCTTAACAAACATCAATAACAATAATGGAATTAAACCATTAAAATCATAAAATCATCAGGTATGTGATTAATCAGGTATCATAGAGATAATCAGACGAATCTACAAAATAAAACAAAAAACGAGTTATATTAACCTCAGAAGAGGTTTCAAAAACAAAACAAAGCATACTACAACATCATGTGCCCTCTTACCACTAACTTAACACCCAACTACTTACTTAACAAACATCAATAACAATAATGGAATTAAGTCATTAAAATTATAAAATAATCAGGTATCTGACTAATCAGGTATCATAGTGATAATCAGACGGATCTACGAAATAAAACAAACAATGAGTTACATTAACCTCAGAAAAGGATTAAAAAACAAAACAAAGCATACTACAACATCATGTGCCCTCTTACCACCTATTTAACACCAAACTACTTACTTCACAAACATCAATACAAAAAATACAATTAAATCATTAAAATCATAAAGTCATCAGGTATCAGACGAATCAGGTTTCAGAAGGTAATCAGACGAATCCACGAAATAAAACAATAAACGATTTACATTAACCTCAGAAGGAGATTAAAAAACCAAACAAAGCATACTACAACATCATGTACCCTCTTACCACTACCTTAATATCCTACTACTTCTTTAACAAACATCAATAATAAAAAAATACAATTAAATCATTAAAATCATAAAATCATCAGGCATCTGACGAATCAGGTATCATAGGGATAATCAGACGAATCTACGAAATAAAACCAAAAATGATTTACATTAACCTCAGAAAGGGAATAAAAAAACAAAACAAAGCACACTACAACGTCATGTACCCTCTTACCACCTATTTAACACCAAACTACTTCCTTCACAAACATCAATACAAAACGATACAATTAAATCATTAAAATCATAAAATCATCAGGTATCAGACGAATCAAGTATCAGAGGGGTAATCAGACGAATCCACAAAATAAAACAAAAAACGATTTACAATAACCTAAGAAGGGGACTAAAAAAAACAAAGCGTACTACAACATCATGTGCCCTCTTACCACTAACTTAACACCCAACTACTTTCTTAACAAACATCAATACAATTAAATCATTAAAATCATAAAATCATCAGATATCAGACGAATAAGGTATCAGGAGGGATAATCGGACGAATCCATAAAATAAAACAATAAACGATTTACATTAACCTCAAAAGGGGTTTTAAAACCAAAACAAAGCATACTACAACATCATATGCCCTCTTACCATCGACTTAACACCCAACTACTTCCTTAACAAACATCAATACAAAAAAATACAATTCAATAATTAAAATCATAAAATCGTCAGGTATCAGACGAATCAGGTATCAGAGGGATAATCAGATGAATCCATAAAATAAAACAATTAACGATTTACATATGACCTCAGAAGGGGATAAAAAAACAAAACATAGTGTACTACATCATCATGTGTCCTCTTACCACTAACTTAACACTCAATTACTCCCTTAATAAACACAAATAAAAATTGAAATATTAATGTTAATGATTTGATATGATTTTGTTCTATCTATTATATATCCTGTCAATTTAATAATTAAAATTCTATATGGAAAACAATCCATTTTTCAACAGCCTTTTAAATACACTCAGGTCATAACTACTTTTAATATTCTCATTTAAGGGATCCCATTTGAACAACTTCTTATGCCTGTTCGCAGCAGCGTCAATTTTGAGCAAAATTTTTGTAAGACTAGTAAAAATTTGTAAGAGAAATTCGAAATGATAACTTTGATAATCTATTAAAAGCAAAGAAAAATAAACCAAAGGGAAGTAAAGATTGATTAGGTTCAGATTGCTTGGTGCTGCAGCTAGTTGTCAGCAGTAGTGGTAGTAGATATAGTTTTATGATGTAAAATGGATTAGCAGTAGATGAAATTAGGATTCCTTCTGGATTAGTTAGATTTGGTAGGACCACCGTCTCCAATTTCTTAACCATAGTCAGTAGTTGTAAGTTTTGTTTAATAAAATTTTATGCGCTTTGGGAAAATAATAGTAATAAAAAAGCTACTTTTCATTAAAGAAGATTAAAGTTTTGAAGTTTGACGCCTGAAAATTTTGTTTTAATGGATAAAGTAATATTGAAAGTTATCTAGCAACAAAAGACAGCGAGGGAACCGGGAAATGATAGCGTTTAGTCTACATGAAATAGCGTCAAACAATTGATTGCTTAATTTTCTGTGAGTCAATTCTTCACTTCAAATTTTCTCACTTTTTGAAAAAAAAATGGATTCTGAAATCACTCTGAAAGATCTGTAGTTCTTTGAAGGCACTCCAGGGTTACAGATCTTATTTTGCTTTCTTTTTTTATTTTTAATTTTTTTTGTAGTAACTATACGCTTTAAAGTCTCCCGCTGTTGTTCAACGTAGATTGAAATATCCAATTTGACGGCTGCTTCCATTCTAATTAATCAGCTCTTACGTTAAATTAGCAGGACCGAAGAAACATTGAGAAAAATATTGAAAACAAATTTGACTCTCCTCAAGGGAAACTTGGTTTTGCTACCATTATAAAGTGTTGCAAGAACTATGCTAATCGGTAATAACGATGATGAAAAAAGGATTATATCTAGAGCCAAGATCAATACGAAGATTCAAAACTTTTAAACCTCCTCCTCAAAGTAATTAAACATTTAACCTCTGTTAAGCTTTGTTTTTCATTAAAATCCTAGCTCACTAATTTACTTTGTTGCTCTGACTCGGCTTTTGCTTAAAGCTCCATAAGGAAAATTGCCAGCACCTGTAAGAAATTGAGCTCTTTTCTTCTAAACTTTTTGTTTTGGTTTTGGCAGTCATGATACACTATTGTTGTTGAGTCAACGTATATTTAAAATATTTTATTCTGATGCAAGGGGTTATCCAGGGTTTTTGTTAGGGGTGGTGATGGTAATTTTTTTGGGGGGAGGGAGTGGGACAAAAAACATTAGAAAAATGGAATAAAAAACTGTTTATATTAGTTTTTATTGCGTTTTTACGAGTCGAACAAAAATTCGAGAGGGGAGAATTCAAAGCCGGTAAACTCCTACCTCCCTTGGATATGGCCTTGTTCTGTTGATAAATATTGTTGATTCGAGGAGAAAAATATATATTATTCTCATAGGTTTGCTCTATTGAATTATTTAGAAACGGGCTTCTTTTTCTGTTTAAGGTAAAATTTTAGCGATTTTTTATATCTAATTTAGATAGTTATTTATATTGTTTCGGTTGTCGATGCGGTATGGATATTATTTTGTTTTCCTTCAAATACTATGGCTTCATCAGTCAAGATGTAGAAGATCCAAGATCAATCATATATGAAAGATTTAAAGCCAAACTGACCTACCACGAACAGGCAAAGAGGGAAATTTATCTCGAAAAAAAAACTAATAAAAAAAAACAACACGGGTCTATGGCCAGTAGAAAGTTAAGAAAAGATGACAATCATGACGGATATTTTGCCTGTATATAACTGGGTGAATTCAGCGCTAAAAACAGGAACGATCTAAAATATAATCAATTTAAATAGAAAAGGGAAAAAATCTTTGGGTAAAAACAATAAAAATAAAACATCCAACTAATATATATATATATATACACATACTTCTCCTTGATCAAACACAGTGTAGAGAATGTACAAATTTGAGAATACTCTTATGAACGCACAAAACTAACTGGATAAACGTAAAAAGGAAATGAAGTTGACATGAAATTCAATATTTTGTTGGTCAGGTTTAACACATTTATTGCTCTTATGGCAAATTTTAAATTGGCCGAACTGGCTCTCAAATTTAGAAGGCCTCCGGAGACTTTTGTTTCGGCATTGGCTGATCATGTTTTTACCATTCTAACCATTTTGTACAGTTCGAGTTGGCTACAATCATCTCTAAAACTCAACATATTCCATGCTCTCTTTTTTGGCACGAACTGCAGGTATACTTTGATTTTCGGTCCTTGATTCGGGGGAACTTTTTGGTCATTGGAACCTGAAGAAGATGCCTTTGGGTCATTCTCACCTTAAAATCCCATAAGGTTGTAGATCAAATCACGCAGTGCTTGTGGAATTGTTTGGAGAGTTGCTCTTATCTTAAGTTGCGGGTCGGTGAGGGATCGTCTGAGATCTATCAACAGTTTTCTTTGAGTCAAGTCTTTTTCTTGGGGTACTGAGTAGCTCAGAATGACGTTGGTATTGACTCCATCTGTGTCCATAATCGTATGCCACGCCGCCATGAACCAGTTTTTTCGTGTGGCGGCTACTGGTGTAAGTAAAGCGCTTTTAGTCTAGAGAGTCCCCTTCACTAATCTTTACATTGTGCGTCACGATGATCTATCGTTTACTACTCTCATGGTCGTTTGCTACGGAGAATTGAATCGACGAAGCAAGAATGGCAGCTTCGTTTTTCTTCGGAACATACGACACAAGGCCAGTTAGTCTCAAGATCCGAAGATGGACATGTTGGCTTCCTTTGTACGACGAATGAGGAAAGGAGGGGGTGATTTCTCTTTTGTTCTTTTTCACCGTGCTTATGTAGGTCATTGCCAAGGCCCTGGGCATTTCAATGAGCTCAATGAACGTGAACCAGCTGTCGGCTGTGATGCTGTGGCTTGAGCCCTTGAATTGACCGACAAGGGTCATGACAATTCGCGCTGGAATTAAAGCATTCTGTATTTCAACCATAGGTGTTTTCTTTCCAGTTTAGACAATGGCGTTAAATATATAAAATGTCTTCCGAGTCCGCTAAATATTGATTCTTTATTGTGTACTTGTTCGGTTTAGAGAAAATGCACATCTTCAATCTGCACCGTCTTGTAAATGCAACTAACATTTCATCAATCATCAATTACTCACCTGGTAAGTAATTTTATTTGCAGTTTGCGATTAAGAGGCCACAAACCTCTTTGATTGGAGTTAGAGGTCCACGTCTTCCCTGACCTATTTGCCTATCATCGATCCGAAGACAGTTTTCCAGAGACTGGAATCACTTCAGACTCAACTTAGAGTGGAAAATGTCCCGTCCACTTCCATCGGCTGGAAAGAATCCTTTGCAATCCTTACTACCTGACTTGAATACTTCAGACAGATACAGAAGACCTAAACATACTTGTATCTCTTTGTCATCGACTGGTTGCAAGTACGTTTGGTTATTTACAATGCTAAAGCAATAACGCAGGTGGACTCGTCAATCGTGCCATTGGTGTGAAGGATGAGCTTTTCAAGGATCTCGGCTGTGATGAAAAGATCCCAAGCCTTTTCTGGGATTTTAGGTCTCTCTTCCCTCGGAAAACCTTTGAGACCTGGAAAGTGGGAAACAGGATTACAGGTTCTCGTGCGGCTTTGAGGTGGCTCAGACTCACTCTACTTTATTCGCCTGTCTTTACCAATGAATAAAGACTTGTTGCCATTGTTTCTCTGACTCTTCTGTCGAATTCGCTTGACAAGAGGAATATTTTTTCATCGTCATCTAGTTGTTTCTCGACTGTCTGTTCATAATATTCCTAGCTTGTACTGCCTAAATAACTTTCTCACTGATATCAATGTTATTGTCAACGAAGTCTGGATCGTTCCCGTTGCCCTTGTTGTTTGTTAGGTCTTCATTTTTGTCTTCTAGGACTTTAAGAATATCCTTCTCTGTAAGAAGTATTTGGCTTGTTCGTGGCACCACTGCAGCTCATTAGTTGTTTCGTAGGAGATCAGATTCTAGCTATAAATGATCTTTTCCAGCTCTAAAACCGAAAGAGAATTCGAATTACCTAGAGAAATAAACTAAAAAGGTTCCAGTAAAACAAGAGTATTTTCCTCTCAAATGTAGTAGACTTTAACAAGTTCAAACGAAAGCAGTTGTTCTCTAGAAAAAACTCATATAAATCAAACTTGATTTCTCTGCTAAGCCACAAAAAGGTTACATAAACTGCAGGGTAGGTTCTATTGGACTCAAGAGCTCTGTATCTTTGAATATGTAAGTGATTTCCAGATGTTCTTTTGCCGAGGTTAAGAACTCAACTGGTCCGAAGAATACGTGAGATATCAGCCTTCTAGGTTAACCCAGTTGTACGAGACGGAAGAAAAACTTAGCTCTGCGGTCTGAAAGACCCTTCCCTGCCAGTTAAGGCTTAAATATTGATTCAATCTACAATATTATTCTAAAAATGAGCTGATAGTTAATAATTTTCATAATAATGTTTTGCAAAATCACCTGGGGGTTAGAGTAGATACAGGACCAAAAAGAATAGCTGCATTGGATGCCAATAAAATAATTATTTTCCAACAATTTCATGTCAAATTCAGATCTTCCTATTTATCCAGTTACCTTTGTGTGTCTATAAGAGCATTCTCAAATTGCATATTCTCTACTGAGTTTCATCATGGAGTAGTATTTGTACATATACTGGTTTAATCTTTTTATTGTTTTTAGCTTTATTTTATCTTTTTTCTTTTTTAATTGGTTATGTTTAGATTATTTCTGTTTTTAGGGGTGAGGACGCCTAGTTTTATACAGGGAAATTATCTGTCGTGAATGTCCTCTTTTCTTGTTTTGTTTTCTTTTCTCGAGGTTTTTCTTCGTTTGTCGAGACATAGGAAAATGAACAAAGAGACACAAAGAGAGAGTGAGAGAAAGAGGAGTGAGAAATTTGTTATTATGATTTAGAGATATTTCCAACCATATGCTATGACTCCGAAGTTTTCTTCTCTGTAATCACGAAAATGAGGTTTTATCTTCTAATTGAATCCTGGGTACGCTGTTTTTCTAATTAACGACATCCAATTACCGCTGGAGCTAGTCTTGTGTGTTTTCATCCCAGATCAAATTTCTTAAGAAATGTTATGAGAATGGTAACTATCACAACGGGATAGAAAACTTTTTCCGCTTATCCAATAAGACTTATCAAGCATTATTTTTTTCCTGCCGAAATTGGAAGAAGATTTGATAAGTGGCAATGTTGCTAGACTTTTCTATTCTTTTCTATTTTTGCGGAACACAAATAATGTCTCTTTTTAAAAGAATTGAATACTAGTATTTGAATTGGTGGTACGTTTGTGATTTTAAAGTATTACGAATTGGTCATCTGGATAAAGATTGTGGATTTCGCTGATGTTTAGAATATAGATTTTATTCCTCTTTAAATTCATTTCACCACTGTTTTGTAGCCTGTCTGTAACGATGGCCAAAGCTTTGACATTGTCCACAGCCCATGAAATCATCCACAGGAGTCAGTTTTCCTGTTACTCTCTCGCTCAGTTTTTCCATCTAGGTCTATTAACTGTTATTAATCACTTTGCTCATTGCTATCATTTCCTTTAAAAGTGTCATATGTCAGGATTTGTTTTATTTCTTGTAAATCAATCCCTTAGGGGTGTCGAAGGATAGGACTGCTTCTGGCCATAGTGGTCTATTGATTTACCAAAAAATAAAGTGTCTACTTCTATGTCCGGTCAGTCTTGCGACTGTGCATCTCAAAATTTTTTGCGTGATTTAACACGAAATATTTTGAGATTGTGATTTTGGTATTTACTATTGGAATTAATTTTATTAGTACTTTTGCGGTGGTAGCTATTGGGAAGTTAGAAGTCTTCGTTGATAGACGCCAATCGTTTTAGGTGAGTTTGGGTCGTTGTTGATGGATTGAGTTTGGGTCGTTGTTGATGGATTGAGTTGTGTGATTGTTGATGTTGATGTACTGAATCTATTATTTTCTCCTCTTTATAAATGTTTGAAGGAGATACAGTAAATCTTCAGTTCTATTGTTGACCTTTGAAAGGTTTTGTTATCATTTGAAATGTTAACTACGGGAAAGGAAAACATCCTTGAATCTAAATAAAAACAAAACAAACAAAAAAATAAAAAAAGCTGGAAGATTGAAATTGTCTAAACAAAAAGTACCCTAGTTAAATTAAATGTTTTTTCAAAATTCTGCTAGGCCTCACAAAATATTTCTGTAGAGGCATTTCTATTTTAGAGTAGTATAAAAAGTTGAATTGCAGATTCTGGGGGCGGATCTATTGCTAAGCATTTACACGAGGACTTTGTAATACAATTGGCTAAGAAATGAATTCCTCCGCATTTTGTTTCTTGTACAAGAAACTCGCCATGATGCCTGGCTACTTTAAACTTTTATTCTGGCTCTATAAATGTAAATACCTTTATTTAATCCTACTTGTTAAATGTTGCTGTAGACTTACTTAGCTTAGTTCTTCCCATGCCGTCTTGCTGACGAGGCAACAGCATTGCCTCTCCAAGATGTCAACTCCAGAGCTGTAGACCAATGATTTTCTTTGACGTTCAGAGCGGCATAGTATCCCTCTCCAGGCATATCCAGGCCTAGCGTTGCTTTTTTTCGTCTGCAACTTCTAATACCAAGAGCTACCCACCACCGTACATCATCAAGGAGTCAACCTTTGCCAATGCGCACCATGTGACCATAGTAGTGCCATCGACTACTTACAATTTCATTGTTCACAGACAGCTGTTTCGTTTTTTTTGCGAATGAAACCGTTCGTAATATTGACGTCTGATGTATTCAAAGGATACGATTAATACCACTGATCAATATCGTTTTTGGCTCTAGAACTAAATATATAATTCTATTAGTGGCTTTTATGCTGAATTTAAAAATCCCGTCGGGACATCTTATTACCTGACTTGCTCGTTTGTTTTCCATCGAAATTTAAGGATCTTAGGCTCAACCTGGTTTTGGCTTGATCAGATCGGGACGTACCATTTACAACAAAAAGGATGCTACTCCAGTGCATTTACTTGTGTTCCTTATTTACTGTCAATTTTGTTATGGAATTCCCCAGGTCTGGTAAGAACTGTCACTGCAGTTCTTTTTTTATTACATCCTTCATGGTGCCATGCTTCTTGAAGCTTAAACTCTGACGTGCCAATATTCTTTTTTTACATAATTTGATTTTCTACTATTGTCTCTGCTGAATTTTCTTTGGGAGAATCGACGGATGGGTTTTAAGAATTGCGTCTGTGGGAGACTGTTCCGAGCAGAATTGCTGCGTTTGGCAAATATTTTTCAACGACCTGCTACGGAGTGGGATGTCGTGTTTCTGCGTTTTGTATTGGTAAACGATGAAAACAACCCAATTGACACCCCATCAAATCTCTTTCTTAGAGGTTTCGACAGTATTTCATCGATTGTGTGGCTCGCATTTAATTCGCTACGTTTGTGATCTACATAATTATTTGAAAGACGCTATATTGGTACTGCTTTTATCTTATGCGATTCAATTTAATTTATTTTTGTATCTAGTTTCCAGCCATGCATTGTGTTTCTCAATGCAATGCTATTACTGTATGTGAAATAATATTAGATTTTCGAACAGTATTTCTTAGAATGCCAGTGAATATCCCACGGAACCATAAATCAGTTTTCCGAATATTTCGTTGAGTCAGCAAGTTTCCCACATCAATTATCTACCAAATAGGACATGTCTTGAAAACTTAATTGAGTTTTGAAACATGAAAGTCTTTAAGTTGAGTTCTCTTCAGCTTGAAAATAAAAGTGTTTTCTGTTCTCTAAGAAAGCGAATATAGGAGTGGAAAAACCCCTAGTTAATGGTCAACTTTATTTGAGTTAGGATTCATCCGATACATATAGGCCGATACAGATTAGGCCTGTATCTATTAGCAGGCTCGTTTGGAGGAGGAACAAGAGCATTGACCCCTGGCCCGAAATCTCGAGACTTTAAAATAAATTTCTCATTATCTCATACGCTTTTCATATAATGTGGTATTTATTGCAAAAAGCCATAGGATATTGACAAAAACAGAAGAAAAAAGCAACAATCAATCAACAAACCTCTAATCACCTTAATAAAATGTACATACGACCTTTCCGATGATCGTTTAACATAGTCTACACTTACACTGAAGAATTTCTACAGTTGCCTAATAATATCATATCAGTCAGTCCCCACAGAACTTACGAGACACTCTTCATCTTCTTGTTCTTCTTGTTCCTGCTGCAGTACCAGGCTTTTTCAGCCCCACTTGTGACATTCATATGTTACTTAGGAATTTATTTAACCGTAATTGTTTCTCAGTGTAACTGTTTGCTTAACCGCAGTCATGTACGAGAATTAAACAAAAAAAACAAAAAAAAACAAAAAAAAACAACAACAAAAAACAAGCTTTTTCAACTGAAAGTAAGGAGCAACCTTAGAACTTAAAACGAATAGAAATTATTACGTATATGAGGGGTTTCACCCCTCTTTAATGCCTCACTCTTTATGCTGAAGTTCGAATTTTGTTCCGATTCTTTAAGAATGACCCCTGAATCACAAAAGCCGTTTAATTAGAATAAATAGATCTTTGAAATTACTTAAAAACTTTAGCGTAAAGAGCAAGGTATTAACGAGGGAGCGAACCCCCTCATATACGTAATAATTTCTGTTCGTTTTGAGTTTTAATGTTGGGCCTTACTTTCAGTTGAAAAAAGTGTTTTTTTTAATTTAATTTTTGATCGGTTTTTAAATAATGCTGGGAAATCCGACGCCTCCTTCATGGAAAATTTTCTTCCTCCGTGAAAAATTCATCCATGGAAAGGTCCTCCCATGTAACCTACTTCTCCCGTCCCCCAACAGAAAAAAATACCCCCTGAAAATGTCTGTATACTTCCCAATAACCAATACTATTTGTAAACAATGGGCAAAGTTCATAAATTGCAGTCCTTCCTCCTGGGACCGTGGGGATTTAGTTTCCCTCATTAGATTTTTCTACTATGGTGAACGAAATAGCTATCTCAAAATCTTGATCCGGTGACTTTGGAGAAAAATGAGCATGGGAGCGGGCCTAGTTCCTTTCCAATTTTTTGGTCATTTAAAAGGGCGCTAGAACTTTTAAATTCCGTCCTAATGAGCCCTCTTGCGGTATTCTAGGTCCACTGGGTCAATACGATCACCCCTGGGGAAAAACAACAAAAAAAAAAACAAATAAACACGCATCCGTGATCTTTCTTCTGGAAAAAGAAAATACAAAATTTCACATTTTTGCAGATAGGAGCTTGAAAACCTATAAAGTAGGGTTTTCTGATACGCTGAATCTATTTTCATTAAGATTCTATGATTGTTAGGTGTTGTTTCCAGCCTTTTTTCGAAAATAAGGCAAATTTTCTCAGGCTCATAACTTTTGATGGTAAGACTGAACTTGATGAAACTTACATATTTGAAATCAGCATAAAAATTCGATTCTTTTCATGTATCTATTGGTATCTGTTGGTTACTATTGAGCCGGGTTGCTCCTTACTAACAGTTCATTAACACGAACTGTTTCATACAGTTCGTTCTCTATCCTCATAAAAATTCACTTTTAGTCCCAAATTCTCTACTTTGAATTTACAGTCGTTTTTTTTTTTCAAATTTACTGTTGTTTTTTTTTTTAATACGATCCTGTCCTATCGTAACATCTCCGCCTCTAAATAAAGTCCTGCCAGCGTTCCTGTGCATAAAGAGTTTCAAAAACTGTGACATGTAAACCACATATAGCTCTTTGACATTTGTTATGATCTCATAAAAAATTATTTAAATAAGTCTCTTCTTTTAATCAGAATTAATCTAATAGTGATTAAAAAATATTTATTAGAACATATTTGATATTCTGTTGAATCCAACAATCTAATACTTACTCTAATTGGATCTCACACTAAGCTTGTGTAACTACTACTAACTACTCCTGGTGTATATGTCATTGTAAAAGATCCAAGATTCATGAATGCTAGGTTTTATCTGATTCACCTGGTAAATCCACGGTAACGTTTTGGTAAAACCTACGATTCACCGGAGTATGACGGTAAGACTCCAGAAACGATTAAAAAATGATTCTGGGTCGGGCTTTCGTCATATCATCAAACAGTTCGTGGCAACGAACTTTAAGTAAGGAGCGACCCGGCTCAATAGTAACTGAAACTCTAAAAAACGGAATTTTGATACCAATAGATACATCAAAAGAATCGGATTTTTATGCTGATTTCAAATATATAAGTTTAGTTCTACCCATCAAAAGTTAAGAGCCTGAGAAAATTTGCCATCAGATTCAGCGTATCAAAGAACTCGTATCAAAGAACGTATCAAAGAAAGAGCGTATCAAGACCCCCTAAAAGTTATAGAACCTTAATGAAAAGCACACCATCATATTCCACGTATCAGAGAACCCTACTGTAGAGGTTTCAAGCTCCTATCTGCAAAGATGTGGAATGTTGTATTTTTTTGCCAGAAGAAAGATCACGGATGCGTTTTCATTTTTTTTCCCATGGGTTATTGTATCGACCCATTGGTCCTAGATTTTCGGGGCAGGACTCATTCAGATGGAAATTAAAAGCTCTAGTGCCCTTTTTAAGTTACCAAAAAATTCGAGGGCAACTAGGCCCCCTCCCAGGCTCTTTTTTCCCAATGTCACCGGATCATAATTTTGAGATAGCCAATTTGTTCAGCATAGTCGAAAAGTCTAATAACTGTGTCTTTAACGATGACTTAATCCCTCACAGTCCCCGGAGGAATGGCTGCAAATTATGAAATTTGCCCATTGTTTACCTATAGTACTGGTTATTGGGAAGTATACAGAATTTTTCAGGTTTTTTTCTGGTGGGGGGGGGTCTAGGGAGGGGGTTACGTGGGAGGAAATTGTCATGGGGGAAGCGAATTTTCCATTAAGGGGGCGTTGGATTTCCCAGCATTATTTAAAAAAAACGATCAGAAATAAAATTAAAAAAAGTTATTTCCACTGAAACTAAGGAGCAACATTAAAACTTAAAACGAACTGAAATTATTACATATATGAGGGAGTTCGTCCCCTTGTCAATACTTCGCTCTTTACGCTAAAGTTTTTTTTTTAGTACTTTCAAAAGAGCTATTTATTCTAATTAATCGGCCTTTGTGATTAAGGGGTCATTCTTAAAGAATTGGAGCAAAATACGAACTTCAGCGTAAAGAGTGAGGTATTGAGGAGAAGGCGAACCCCCTCATATGCGTACTAGTTTCTGTTCGTTTTAAGTTTTAATGTTACTCCTTACTTTCAATGGGAAAAACTTGTTTTTTTTTAATTTAATTTTATTAAAAGGTAACATTTGTACTGAGAAATTTTTTGCATCATATGAAATGCTATCGTAAAATCCGTGAATGAAATCATTAAACACAATTTTCCTTATTATCACTTGCGTTTTCCTTCAGCCTTAGTTACAACTGGTAAACAATAGTATTTGCCAGTTGTCAGGCTTTTACAGTAATATACTTATGCGTATACATCGGTATCGGATTAATACTTTCGTATATTTAGAAGCATAAGTAAACATGAAAGACAGAAAAAAAAAAGCAATAACAACTCGGCAAATTTAAGTCTCTGCCTTTCGGGCTTCAATGCCACTCTATAAAGTATCTTAAGGCAATAATTAGGTCTTTTGGAGTAGATCTCAAAATACTTAAGAGCAGTGGTATGTCACCTCGAAAAAATTTATTCCTAAGGTTCACCAATTTTTGGCATCTACTCAAAAAGTGGCTTAAGCTTCAGTCTTAGATGGCTTAGTGTGCAATTCTCTGTATTATAATCAGTCTGCAAGTACCATTACGCCTTGTTTTTCTATTTTAAATATATTTATCAAATTGGAAAAAAAACTTAGTAAATTAAAATTTCTTAAAGTAAATAAATAGGTCACATTGTTTAAGGGAAGAATCCGACGAAGGTGGATTGAAGCTGCCGTAAGGTTTTTGGAAGCAAAGGAACTGACATAAATCTGGGTTATTGAGTTCTACGTTCTGCGTTGATCATCAAGGTTCACTTTTTGGGAATTTCCATGCAACTGTTCACACATCATGACACATCTACAAGACACATCACAATAAGACAGATCTTCCCTCAGTAAAAAAAAAAAAAAAATGAAAAAATGGGTGAATAAAAAATAAATATTTCACAAATATTGTATAGGTTTTCTAAATTTTTCTTAGTGAACCTGTGTAGGTTGTCCTGGATACAACCAGGACATTATATCCAGATTTTTCTTGGTTAGGAGGCTAAAGGGGTAGTAAAGGATTGGAGATCCTAATATTTTAATATAACTACGGCACTGCCATCTATTCTTAGCATGGTATGGAAAAAAATTACTCTCTATTAGAAAAAAAGGTTATTGCCTTTATTATTCTGTAAATTGTATCCTTTTATGGTATTCCGGATGAATACATTAAAGTGATTGCTGCTATGTACGAAAATGACATTGCTGCAGCTAAGGTAGGAAATGAGGTTAGCAGCTGGTTTCATATTGAATCAGGAGTTCTGCAAGGCGTTGTTCTTTCCCCATTTATTTGGGTCATTTTAAATTGGCTTTATATAAAGAAGCACAGCAAAGGCAATGAGAGAACAGGGAATCAGATGGGGAAGTAAAAATTTTCTAGACTTAAATTATGCTGATGTTTTGAGCTTGATGAATATATTAGCAAACTGAATTAATTTTTGGATGATTTGAGAGTTCAGGGTGCATGAAGAGGTTTGAAAATTAATTTCAAGAAGACTAAGTCTCTAAGACTTGGAATAAGTGAAGATGAAGAGGTGATGTTGGGTAACGAGAAGATCGATCAAGTGGACAGCTTCGCTTATCTAGGTAGTACATAAGTGTGTGCGCTCCGAAAGACAGAGGAAGATTTGTTAGATGTTTTCACGAAAATTGTCTACGGATTGTTTTGGGTACCCGTCTTGCTGACTGCATTTCAAATAGTAAGTGTTCTGTTGACGAGGGATGACAGATTGCCAAAGATCGTCCTTGTCGGTCAACCATCTAGGGCCAAGTGAAAAGCAGCTCGTCCCTAAATAGGGTGAGATGAGATTGTAAGGAAAGATTTAAGGGAAATTGGATCTTCTTGGGAGGGTATAGAGAGGGAGGTTTTGAACAGAAGGGGATGGAGAAGGAGCTTGCGTAGCTGTGTCGGCCTCAGGCAGCTTAGTGCTGCAGGAAGTTTTCTGTAGTAGTTGTATTAGTAGTAGTATTTTGTAATTACGACGAGGGTTGCAGCATAGTCCTTTGGTCAAAAAGAAAGCCAGAAAAATGCAATTTAACAAGAAAAATAGCCAACATCAGATAGCAAGATGTGCCTCTCCTCCATAGTTGTGTCAAATGACCTCCCTATTGTTCTACAATGTGAAAGGAAGATCTAAGTAACTAAAACAGGCTTTTAAAGCAACAATCTCTTTGTTATAGTATGTTAACATACTTCCCCAAAATAACATTTAAAGGGTGGGAAATTACATTCATTATGCTCTTATCATTCGAACATTTATGACAATCTTCATGGTACTGGAGACTGTAAGTACGCATTAATATCCTTGTCATCGCCTACTTTATTAGCTATTTTTTTTTCTTCGACGTAGGAAGAGGGAGAGAGCTGTTTGAAGGTAAAGTTATCGATTGCCTAGGAACGAAGCAGACGCTTTGATAAGCCCGAGAAATTTCTCCGAATGAGGTTGTCGCAAAATGAAAAGCATGAGAATATTGACTTGCTAATGCTCCAACTTGGAAGATACTGTGATAAACTAGGTACTTGATGTCCTCACTTCATAGATTATTATCACCATGAGTAGTGTAAGAAATACTAGAGCTAGGCAAGACTTCAAAATCCCACTCTAAGCTTTCCCATTTAAAGGGAACTTAATATATTTCCCGACGCATCAAAAGTAAAAGAAGGCTTAACTTGCCTCGCTGTGCTAGCAGACAATTTTACGCTATTGAAAACTGATGTGATAGAACTGGAGACGATTTTTAAATGCGCTCAAGTATTAATGTAGATTAATATTATGTTAAAAACAGAAAAAGAAGAAGTAGAATATTAGGGTTTCGTTATATATCCCTATTTTCTAATTTATTTCCTATTTTACTTGTTATCTAACTTGTCACTCATGGGCTGTCAGAGAAAACCAGACCAGGTTTGAGGCCAATAATCAAATTAGTCTAATTTGGAAAAACCAGAGCTGCGTGATTCCTATCCCTCATTATTCTGCTAATCTTTCGTCTTCTCCTCTAGCATCTTAATAAAGCTATTCCGAAGAAATATTCTCTTTACTCAGTGACCACCATGTCTCTGCCCCTCTGTTGTCTGTTGTTCACGACTCTTGCCCATCCTCGCGTCATTTTAACATGCTCGTTTTAATGTACTTGAAAAGTAGGTGGAATGCTCATTGCAATTCTCATATTTGTTAAAACTTGCTTTTTCCGCGACTAGTGAAAAAGGAGGTTCCAGTGAGAAAAGAAGCAAATTATTATCCTTTCCTTCGTTTTTTCTGCTCCTTCATTAGCTATTCATATTTGCACCTTTTATGCATTTAACAATTCACTTTAATGTGATTCATAAATATATCCTTGATATAATGACTCATCGAAGGGATTTTGGGTCTGTCTATGCTGGTGGAAGTAAAAGTTGAGATTAGACGTATTGTTGAGATTTTGCTCAGCGATTCCTTAGAAATTTCATCTTAATGATTTTCTAGAGGCGCATTAACATGTGCTTTATTATATTCTATTATATTCTAAATGGAATCCTTATGAGTTTTGAAACTATTGGCGTGGATTTTTGGGGAGTAACCGCATATTGAGAACTTAAAATAAAAATTAAAGTTGACTTATTAGATTTCGGACATAATATTTCATCACGTGAAACTGTTTATAGTTTCAAATCATGTTTATAGTTGAAATAATGCCGCTTTGACGCAATGATACCACATCATCGACTGTGGTCAATTTCAAAATGGCACTGTCAATAAATAGGATCTTTTCTTCAGTAGCCTAATTGTGTCTTTATTTTTTATTTGCCAAAAGTTTAAGAAATATATTCATAATTGTGGCATAGATCGGCTGTAAAAATAGCTTAAGTGAGGCTTTATGTTATGCTCTACCCGAGGGCCATCTAAGTCTTCGTCTATGGGACCTTGGTATTTAGCTAGAATGGTGAAATTTTGTGATATCGTAATGAACCTGCCTTGAATTTGGGTGTTGAAAGCAGGGTGTATATTGGCGTTAAGTTTTAGCATCCCTCCCTTTGACCCTGACGAACTAAATATACCATGGCTTCCTCTAGAATATTGTAATTCTGACGAATGATTTTTAAAGCATATTCGTTCTGGCGAATGATACTAAAGAATATTCATTCTGGCGAATAATTCTAAAGAATCAAACACGGACTCCTCGGTCGTTAAACGAAAGAAAAGGTTTTGAACTAACGTGTAAACGTAAGTCTGGCATTATCGGAATAATAATTTTGAATCAATTTTATTCGCAAGTAAAAAGAAGCGGATTGGTAAAAAGAATTGGGGTAGGATTAGATTTTTTTTTCTTGTTAGTTTTTGAGGATGACTAGATTCGGTTTTAAGGAGGTACGTAATTAGAAAAGTTAAGGCAAGAGGCTAGTTAATAGTACTATCCAATGTCTCCTTGTATGAATTAATTTAGGCAGTTTTCATTTTATATAGGTATAAGGAGTTGTCTTACACAAGGGAAGGCAGTTTTAGGCGGAACAATGAAGGCGATAAATGTATTGTTTTTAACCTAACTGGCGCAAATGTATCCCCATAGACTAGTGTATATAAGTTTAGGTATACCGGTATGTATTACCACGGTAATTTGTATTGTACCGGTTTAATACCGGATAATTTCACCGGTTTGTATCACCACAGTAATCTGTATTGTACCGGTTTGATACCGGATAATTGTACGGGTTTTAATCACCACGGTAATCTTTATTGTACCGGTTTATTTCCGGATAATTGTACCGATTTGTATCTCCATGATAATCTGTATTGACCGGTTTAATATGAGATATTTAATACCTGATAATTGTACTGGTTTGTATCACTAGGGTAATCTGTATTGTACCGATTTAATACCGGGTAATTGCACCGGTTTGGATCACCACGGTAATCTTGACAGTACCAAGACAGTAATTTACAATCTTCATTGTTTTGTATCAAGCCTCATTTCTTAGGCTTTTATGGAGTGGGAATCTATTTTGAATGTCTTCCATTCTATTCTGCCTTTTTTGGCGATGGTCCTTTTTGTTTTTTGGCAGAAAAATTTTGATCTACATACAACGTGTCCTAGAAATCAAATATCAGCGTAATTTCATTAATGAAGTAACTATTTGCGGTGTTTTAACCCTTCAACATATTACTGATCTTGTCGAGTTTAGGATTTATTTTACCTGTTCTATTTTTTTTGGCTAAATTTGGATTGTTTTTGTAAATTCTAGCTTTGTTATATATCGTGTTCTTTACAAGGGAAGTTTATACCGTCTTTATAGGCGTTACCTTCTTAGCAAGTGACTTTCAATTTTCTGTTGTGCAGAGCCTTGGAGATTATTGCTCCGAAGTAAGACCAGGCAGAAGAAGATTCTCTTAGGACCTTCTGACCTTCGTGTAAGCCTTCGAAAATGGATGTCAAGAAAAAAGAAAAAGAATGTTAAATGCTGTACCGCTTGATTTATATTGGGTTTCCTCCATTTGACTCCTTGTATTGTAATATGTGTGTTTTTGCCTTTCTTTTAAGGTGTATGTTGAGTTGACTGGACTGAGATGTCAGTATGTTGGGTCGGCCTGCATTAAGTTGACCGGTTTAATTTTTGGTATGTTAAATTATGTTCTTGGTTCCTAAGGTTGCTTGCTGGTATTCTATATCATTACGATATTCTTTTACAATATTTTTTGATTGTCATTTTGGTTGACTGGGGCCACTGTTGTTAACTAGAATTTTTAATTCAATAGTTTCTTTTTTCAAACTTCTGTTATTTTATTCCATGCCACTTGTCTAATAATTCTTTAAGCGACTTCTGTTGTAATGTCTGATATTCTAAGACCATTTCAGTTCCGTTTTATGGACTGGAAGATGACGCTTTATTGGTGTATTCAATTGACTAAAGTATGAATGACAATTATATTTTTTGTTGTACGGTCAAATGGAAGTACTCCAGCTGGGACATTCGTGACTAGAGACAAAAATCTGGGGCAATTTAAGAAGTTTTTTCTGCACAAAGAAAAATGTTGCTCTCTATCGAGCATGATGGAAAGTTTGCATAGTCATTCGAAAGAAAACTTTTTTCTCCACTAGTGGAATTGAATCTTTTTTGTCAGATTTATAAGTGCTTCGCAGCAGGCAAAACCAATATAAATCAAATTTTTCCAATATTACACATAAAAAGGCGTAGACATGCCACATAATAAAGCTTAACTAAGCAGTTTCAATCGCAGAGGAAGATTATTTTTTGTTTAGATCTAATAAAAAAGCCTCTATATATGTTAATCACCAAATAGAATATCGAGATTTATTTTTGATTGAGAATTTCTGAAAACCTTTCGTTGAATGAGTTTTCAGCTAGTTATTTGGCATGATTTGCGCAATGTAAAAGCTGTATACTATGCAGCCTGGACAAATGTCATGTCTGATAAGACAGTGAAGTTGTATTTATTTTTGACAAAATACTTTGTTTACATCTGGCGGTGGCTGGTGTAAGGCGATATTGAACGACATTGAAATATTGATATTTCCAACTCGATTATCGACCGTCAATTATCGAAAACCGATATTTGACCCAATTGAGACTTTTACTGCTGCTTTTTTAGAGAAAGGAAAAGTTAGATAGTCTGGTTTAATGCAAAAATTTAAGTTTTCCATTCAGAAAAGTAGTTGTCAACGTTTTTTTCCGATCAAGTCCATTTTCCGATTTAGAATAAGCTGTCATATTATGCATATAAATTTTGTCTACCACTTAAAGAGTCTATGTTATCCGCACCCCTTCGTTTTAACGGTTCTTTCGTCTTTTCTACGACAGGTTCCACCATGCATGCCTGGAGTGTTACAATTCGATTGGCTAAATTTAAAGATCCATTGTGTATTAAAATTAAAGATCCATTGTGTATATTCCAAATTCTTTAAGTCGCATCATTTCAGGGACTACGGATCCTGCCTAAAATAATGTGAGGAATTCCTGCAGCAGCGGATGTATCCAATGACATCTTGAATTCTAAAGTTATTGCAAGATATGTAAAGTTTTGTACAATAACGGCCGAGATAACATCCCACAGTCTGAAGTAACCATTTCTAGGGTCCCAAAACGCGACGTGAAATTTTTTTAGGCAATGTAACAGAATTATAATACTACCTTCAAATGGCAAGTGATCGTAATGTTGCCTTATGTGATACAAAAAGTCATATATTTGTTGTAAGGCTGCACACGTATCATCATATATAAATTCCTAACAGGCCCTCTCCCAAATAAAATTTTTGGAGGTTCCAGTGAGGAAAAGAAGCAAATTATTATCCACTCCTTCGTTTTTTCTGCTCCTTCATTAGCTATTCATATTTACACCTTTTATGCATTTAGCAATTCACTTTAATGTGATTCATAAATATATCCTTGATATATTGACTCATTGAAGGGGTTTTGGGTCTGTTTATGCTGGTGGAAGTAAAACTTATTCTTAGACGCATTGTTGAGATTTTGCTCAGCGATTCCTTAGAAATTTCATCTTAATGATTTTCTAGAGGCGCATTAACATGTGCTTTATTATAGTCTATTATATTCTAAATGAAATGCTTATGAGTCATTATATGTCAAAAATCTAATGAACAAACTTAAATTTTTATTTTAAGTTCTCAATATGCGGTTACTCACCAAAAATCCATGCCAATAGTTTCAAAACTCATAAGCCTTTCATTTAGAATATAATAGACTATAATAAAGCACATGTTAATGCGCCTCTAGAAAATCATTAAGATGAAATTTCTAAGGAATCGCTGAGCAAAATCTCAACAATGCGTCTAAGAATAAGTTTTACTTCCACCAGCATAAACAGACCCAAAACCCCTTCAATGAGTCAATATATCAAGGATATATTTATGAATCACATTAAAGTGAATTGCTAAATGCATAAAAGGTGTATTTGGGAGAAATAATTATTTGGGAGAGGGCCTGTTGGGAATTTATATATGAGGAAATGCCGGATACGTGCGCAGGAATTTTCTTTTTGGGGAGAGGGGAGTATAATGAAAAAATATTTAGTACTTGGAAAAGAGCTGAGAAATTCCAGGAAACTTGGAACTTTTTTGGGGGTGGGATAAGATTTTAAATCCCCCCTCATGTGTATATCCTTCACGCATATAAAACATGTCAAGTTATTAAAAAAATGTTAAGAAGGGAGGATTTTCATATAGTAAAATCCTAAAAATTATTTGATTATTTTTTCTTACAAGTTTCAAACTATGTTAATTTGCAGTTGGTGAAATCCCGATTTCGTCGCGAGGAACATGCTCAAGTTGTAACCTCAGGGAGAAAGTCAAGAAGTATACAACAGTCTGCTCTTCAGGAGACCAAAGACCAACGATTGGCATCAACGTCTTCCAGAGAGGTAAATTTACATATAGTAATATGGTTTAGTCTAAATCATAGAGCAAGACAAAGTATGTACGGTAGTGTGTTTGCTGAAATGATCAATTACTGATTTTAGCATTATTTAAAGTATTTCTGTATTTAGCTTTAAATTTTGAAAGATTTTTTTTTTCGATGGATTTATATGAATGCATTTTTATGCACATGAATCCAGATATATGTGTACAAAAATGAATTAAGTATCCCCCCCTTCCAACTCTAAAGATATTCCTAATGAATGAAATTTCAATGACCTGACTTTCAGTTTCCAGTTTTGAACGGTTTGAAGTTTTGATCCAGTTACAAAAATGAAAAATAAGTCATCAAGGGGAAATTCAGAGGTAATAATATTAATTTCTTAATGACACTGTTGCTCATGTAATAAACAATCCAAGATTAAAATTTAAGCTAGCATTTAATCCACCACTAGCTTTTAGAAATTGGCTACTCCAGATGCATATCGTTAAAAATAGCCGTTAGGAAAATCAGAGAGCAATTGAGCACACTCTTTCATCTTTTATAACAATCCATTGTGCTAGTGATAGTGTGGAAGATCGTTACCCGCCGAAAAAAGAACAACGACTCAAAGGTTAAAACCTCTAAATAGCTGCTGTAATGTTTTGATGTATATATGGATGTTAAATCAACCCCCTTGATCACTTCCTGAATTCGTAATCGCCTTTTCAGGATGGAATTCTTTTCTTTAGGAAATTCCCCTCAACCTACTCAAGTCTCTGAAAGAGCTAGAGCGGAAGACTTCGGATTTGAATCAGGACATGTTTTTACTTGGGTAGTATAAGAATCATTTGCATAGCAATTGTTTTGAGTTCAAATCCCGTTTACGTAGACTACTGTTAAGGTTATGTTTGTGAGGCAGAGAATGGGCAGTTTTTTAGTTATGGTTATATTTGTGAGGTTATGTTTGTAAGGTTATGTTTGTGAGGTTATGCGAGGTTATGTAAGGTTATGTTTGTGAGGCAGAGGATGGGCAGTTTTTTAGTTATGGAGCAGTGCAGCCGCATAGATTGTTTATAGCAATGGAGAAATCGATGGTATAATCCTTTCTTTTAAATTGTGATTGTATTCTAATTATAAACAACCAAATAGACTCTATACATTTTACATGTAATTGATTTTGATATCTTTTATGATATTCTGGTAATTTAAAAAAAAAGCCCAAGCGCTGGCTAGGCCATCTTAAATAATAGACAAGTGAAGATATTTTGATGAGCAGTTAATAGAAATGCCACCATATTAACAACTTTATAGCGTATATTGTCTAATAACACACATAAAAAAAAGGAAAAAAAAAAAGAAATTAGACAACTAAACACAAGAAAATGAAATACATAAATAAATTAATAAATAATAATAAATAAATTTTTTTTTTCGTGTTTTTAGTTGTCGTTTTTTTATGTGTGTTATTTCTTTTAAATTATTTTTTTTTTTAGTTGAGGAAGGCTCCCGGACCTGGGGCCAAAATGTTCGGAATATTTTTTAGTCAAAGTGTTGATTTGTCTTTATTTATTTTCGTTTCACTGCTTTATTAAAATTAAAGCCCGTTTTTTCTTGCTTAATTTTTCGTGGAAAATATGCTCTTTAAATATGGATCACCAAGTGTCTTTCATTTACAATGTAACAATTTCCCTCCACTATATACATATATTTTTTTTATTTTATGGGATTTGGGGTTTTTTGCTAAAAAGTTGTAGACAATAAGAAGATTTCTGTCATCAAAATAGCGTAAGTTAAAGATAATGTGAAAAATAAATGTGAGAAATATAATAGATATAGAAAATAGATAATGTGAGAAATATTAAAAGTAAATGGTACTGGAGAATGAACGTTACAAATGATGTATCTAGTTAAAGTCCTTAGAATTCGATGCTATTCTCCATCAGCATCATAAAAATATCGTGAGCAGCAGAGGTTGTGTTGTCGGAAACCTCAATTGTCTAAAAAAGGCATTTGTTCTTGTTCAATTGTTTGAAAGTAATAAAAACAAAGATTCTTAAGGATTTTGGGAAGAGACATATCTCTCATCCCCTCCTCCATATCACATTGGTATCTTAGCTTCGAATAAATTGAACTTCGACCTTAACATGTTTTATTCTCTGTATAAGTCTTGGGCTTAACTGCAAAATCACAGTCAAGCTCTTACATAGTAGTGCAAAACGAGGAGGAAAACGCATTTTCCTCCCTGTAAGGTGGAATGCCGTTTCCGGCCTTTAAGGAGATGATACGGGAAATTGATAGTTATTACTCCCTTAATTTGAATAATGTATCTTTTTTGGAAGAATAGTTGTATTTAATTTATCTGTTTGAAAGCAACTTTGTCCTTTGTTTCGTAACTAGGAAGAGAAATTTATCTGGAGCGTGCTCTCGCGGATATTAAATAAGCATAAGGGAGCCTTAAGTAAACGAAACAGGAAAGATTTTACGCAATCGAAGTTACTTCTTCCTTGGCACAAATGACAAAGCTTTCCGCTGAATCCGGTATTTAACTTGATTCATGTGACTTCAAGCGATTTTTCCTTTTTCATGTGGTTAATCTAGAAAAAAAAAACTTTTCCCAAAAACGAAGTTTTTCGAAGAAAGGTAAGGAGCTATGTTAAACTAAAGACGACTGGCATTAAAATCATGATAATTCATACTTAAAACGAACATAAATCACTAATTAAGAATGAAAGAGACCCAAAAAGGGCAGAAATTACAACGAGGAACCATTGTTGGTCACTGGAAAAACAATGTTGATTTTTTTTATGGTTGTCTCCCCCCCCCCTAAAAAAATGCACAGCCCTTCTGAAACAAATTGCAGCTTAAATGCCCAAAATTGTAACACAAATGCTCAACATTTGGACGGGAGTATTTTAGGGGGTTTAGCTAGCATTGACCTCTTTTTTAAACAGGGTCTTTTGGAAAAATCTGGGGAAGGGTGGCCCCATTATCCCCCTTGGTATAGGTACATGCTACTTTCCTTAAAAAGTAATATTGATTTTGTATTAGCCTATTTAAATGGCCCGAACACTTGGGCAGTCCCGGATACATTTTAATGATATAGAAACTGTCTATCTAAGGAGTAAGAATGTAAAAAACTTAGGATGTCTAGCTTACATGAAAAAACACCTCGGAATGCCTCGAAATATCATCATATAAGTCGTAAGCTATTGGGGTACGAAAGGTGGATAGATGTTGCGCAGAGGGTGAAATTCTAGAGGGACCTGAGAATTTACTATTTTGAACAGATGGGACTTTCAGTTATTATCATTCAATATTACTAATATTACAAATTTTCATTATTACTTTCAATGCTACCAGTTATTACGGCTCAAAATCACTTTTTTCCTGAAATATTGAATTGCGAGTAAATTTTCCCTTGGCAATTCCATGTCACAAATATTCAGCAATCCTATGAAAAAGTGGCTGCCACTAAAGCCAGAATATTGACTAGTTACTAGTCAAAGAATGTAGTTTTTCCCCTATCTGGAAATATTGGGACTTGATACGACAAGTGGTCTGGAATACTAAACAACTCTGACACTTGAATGGGGAAGTGGATGAAATAAGATATTTTGAAATGGGACATTTTCTAAGCAGCCTTATTCTTATCTGAAAAGAGTCACATAGACAAGAAGAATGATAATTAGTTATGCAAGAATCAATGTATCCTCTAAATAAAAGACAACTATTAATAAGGGGTGGGGGGCAAGAATCCATGCTCGCAATTTTGAAATGTGTATTTGTGTTTTCTAAGAATTCTAAGGATTTTCTTTTCGCTTGACAGATACATATAAAGATAATTGGAAACTTTTTGAAAGTAACCTGCATCTACGCAATGACGTCAGTTGACATCCCCCCTTACTTAGACTTGTCAATAGGCTGCATCAGCGATGGTCACCCTTAGATAGAACTAAAACTGGAAGAATAAGTTTAGGAATAAAATTTATAGTGAGGTAAATTGACAAACTCCAAAAAGTGACTGTCTTGGATCAATGATATTTCCTTCGGGCCATTGTCCTAAGGTGTGGTTTAAAATTAGACTTATTACGCCCCCTGGTGAATTCTTGGTTCTTCGATTGAAACAAAAATGAGGTATTATAAAAACCATCTATTAGATTGTTTTTTTTTTGCGAAGTGACTAATTTGTCATTATAACTAACGCCCGCGCAACATGGAAAGTAGCCAAAAGGATTAAACGGTATAATTTAGACCAAAATATTATTCTTAATTCCCTAAGTCTATCGGGGATTGGAATATGTGAGCACAAAAATACACATTACTAAAACAGTCTATTTTGATATACAGTATTCATACTGATCGAGGATTCTTAATAATGCCCATTTTGTATTCATTCTTAATAATGCCCAGCTTGATCCCTCGAAAAGCTAAAATGTGTTGATGACGCCAGCTCTCTTCCGTTTCTTTGTCTGGCAAGAGCAGTCATGGTATTGTTTGTGTTGATTGTTTATGATGTGCAAGTTTGAGCACTCCGTTCTTTCGAGTGATAAACACCGATCCCTACTATCCCCCGCCGCCACAGTCAATAGAAACACACGCCACGTGAATAAGGTGGAACCAGTACGCTGCAAGACAAATCGTTTCAAGACTTCATTCGTTCCTTTTTTTTACTAGTGTTATTAATTGTACTTAGTATATATATATATATATATATATATAATATATATATATATATATATATATATATATATATATATATATATATATATATATATATATATATAATATATATATATATATATATATATATATATATATATATATATATATATATATATATATATATATATATATATATATATATATATATATATATTGTCTGGCAACTGGTTTCTATTGTCTGGCAACACAGTCAGGGTATTGTTTGTGTTGATTGTTTATGATGTGCCAGTTTGGACAATCTGTTCTTTCGAGTGATAAACACCGATCCCTACTACCCCCCGCCGCCACAGTCGGAGGCAATACGGCTCCAAAGTTTTATTATTTATTTACTATTTTTTTTTCCAGAGGCACTTCATACGGAAGGGGTCGTCGTAGAAACTTCAAAGGGATCATTCGATTGGAAATCGAGAGTTCTAGTGCCCTTTCTAATAGTCGAAAATGATTGGAGGGCAACTAGCCCCCCCCCCACGCCCATCATTCCCCAAACACATCCAATCAAAATTTTGTGATAGCCATTTTGTTCAGCGTAGTTGATTTCTAGAAAGAAAATATATTTTTGAGGAGGATACTCCCCCACAACCCTCAGGGCAAGAGATTTGAGTTATGACCTGGGGGCATATAAGGTTTTTATAGAAGGTGTGTCGTAGAAACTTCAAAACAGGCTCATTTGATTGGAAATTCAAAGGGCTAGTGCCCTTTTAAATAGTCAAAAGTGATTGGATGGCAACTAGCCCCCCCCCCCACGCCCATCATGTCCACAACCACATCCAATCAAAATTTTGAGATAGCTATTTTGTTCAGCGTAGTTGATTTCGAGACAGAAAATATGTTTTTGAGGAGGACACTCCCCCCCTACCCTCAGGGCAAGGGTTTTAAGTTATGCCCTGGGGCATATAAGATTTTTATAGAAGGTGTTGTCGTAGAAACTTCAAAAAGGCTCATTCGATTGGAAATTCAAAGGGATAGTGCCCTTTTTAATAGTCGAAAGTGATTGGATGGCAACTAACCCCCTCCCCCCTCCACGCCCATCATTCCCCCAAACACATCCAATCAAAATTTTGAGATAGCCATTTTGTTCGGCGTAGTTGATTTCCAGATAGAAAATTTGTTTTTGAGGAAGACAATCCCCCACAACCCTCACGGCAAGGGTTTTAAGTTATGCCCTGGGGGCATATAAGGTTTTTTATAGAAGACGTTTTCGTAGAAACTTCGAAAAAGCTCATTCGATTAGAAATTCAAAGGGCTAGTGCCCTTTTTAATAGTCGAAAGTGATTGGAGGGCAACTAGGCCCCCCCACGCCTATCATTCCCCCAAACACATCCAATCAAAATTTTGAGATAGCCATTTTGTTCAGTGAGGTTAATTTCCAGCTAGAAAATATGTTTTTGAGGAGGACACTCCCCCACAACACTTAGGGCATGGGTTTTAAGTTATGCCCTGAGGCATATACAATTTTTATAGAAGGTGTTGTCGTAGAAACTTCAAAAAAGGCTCATTCGATAGAAATTCAAAGGGATAGTGCCCTTTTTAATAGTCGAAAGTGATTGGAGGGCAACCAGCCCCTCCCCCACGCGAATCATTCTCCCAAACACATCCCATTAAAATTTTGAGATAGCCAATTTGTTCAGCGTAGTTGATTTTCAGAAAGAAAATAGGTTTTTGAGGAGGACTCTCCCCCATAACTCTCAAGGCAAGGGTTTTAAGTTTTAGCCTGGGGGCATATAAGGTTTTTATAGAAGGCGGTGTTGTAGAAACTTCAAAAAAAGGCTCATTCGATTGGAAATTCAAAGGGCTAGTGCCCTTTTTAATAGTCGAAAGTGATTTGAGGGCAACTAACCCCCCTCTCATGCCCACCTTTTCCCCAAACACATCCAATCAAAATTGTGAGACAGCCGTTTTATTAAACGTAGTTTTAAGTTCTGGAAATTAGGTCTTTGAGGATGACAACTCCCTCACAGCCCTCTGGGCAAGGGTTGTAATTTAAGGATTCTCCGAATCTTTCATATTATTTCTTATTGAAGGGATGCTCGTATAAACTTTAGAGAGGGCTCATTTGATTGGAAATTGAAAGTTTTTGTTCACTTTTTATAAGAGGCAAAAGAGATTGGAGGGCAACGAGCCCCCCCCCTCTTCCACGCCCTAAATGTATCAGATAAGAATTTTGAGATAGACATCTTGTAAAAATAGTTCAAAGTTCTGCTAACAAAAAACTCCGGTGTCGACACAGCCCCCCAGGGCCGGGGGTAGGCGTTGTAAGTTATGCCCTGGGGGCATATAAACAATCAAACAATCTTTAAATAAACAATCCATGCAAACAAACATACCATTGATATTAATGTAAATTAATAAATAAATTTAGTTTTTTAAATTAATTTTCTTATATTACTAAGTTTTAGACAATAGAAAACTACAGGTTATAAAGGCAATAAGGTTTCGATGTTTTTTGTTTTTTAGTTGTGCACTAATATTAGTGAAAACCCCCTAATATCCTCCCATTTGTAGTGTAAAAGTGAGGATAGCCTTATATAGTGTTTGTTAATTGTTATGTCTTTTGTAAAGTTATTTTAGTTTTTTTAATTAATTTTTTTCTGTTACTAAGTTTTGTTACTAAGTAACAAAACTCTGGCGTCGACAAAACCCCCCAGGGCCCGGGGGCAGGAAGGGATTCTCGTATAAACTTCAGAGAGGGCTCATTTGATTGCAAATCTGAAGTTCTAGTCCAGCTCTTAAGAGTCAAGAATGATCGAAGTGCAAATACCCCCCCCACGCCCTTATTCCCCATTCCTTTCTTTGAATTAATTCTGTTTATACCTGAAGATCCAATGACAGTTAGAATGTTTTGGTATTAACACACACGTATTAGGCATCTGCTCTTCTCCCTAACAAGGAAAGAAAAAGAGAGTGTAAGGCAGTGGCTGATGCAGGGGAGGGGCGAGGGCCCCCCCCCCTAACGTAGTCTAAAGTAATGTAATTTACTTAATTAACGCAAGATTGCGTTAATTAAACTTGCTATTTTTTCAATCCATTCATTGTTGTTAATCGCTGTCCACAAGTTATGCAAGCTGTCTATTGTTCATATATAAGGTTTTTATCAAAAAGGTAATCGTATAGACTTTGAAAAAAGCCTCAATCGATTTAAATTGAAAATTCTAGATCTGTTTTTTAAAGTCAAGACTAATCGGACAGTAAGCAACCCCCCCCCCCCCATGCCATAAAACTTGAAAATTGTTGTAATCAAAAACGAACAAAAAATTAATTAAAAAAACTTTCCTAAAAATAATTTTTTCAAAGAAAAGTAAAGGCCATTTTAAACTTAAGCTCAGGAGATACAAATACCTGTTGAAGTTCAAACTCAAAACGACCAGAAATTACTATTAATGAATAAATGCCCAAAACGAACAGAAATTAAATAAACAATCATAGCAAAAACATACTACAAGTAATAATATAAATGAATAAATAGATCTTAAAGCGAGTAATGCTTAGATTGAATATGAAAATCAAGCTTAAAACGAAAAAAAAACAGTTTGCTATTGAAGTATAAATAAAACTTAAAACGAACAGAAATTAAATAAACAATCAATGCGAACAAACATACAATATATATTAATGTAAATGAATAAATAAATCTTAAATCAAGTGAAACTTAAATTGAATATGCAAATCAAGTTTGAATCGAATAAAAATAATTACAAACAAGAGGTTGGGTATCACCTCACTGCAGAAGCCTAAAACCTACTGCGTCATTGGTGCTTTACTGAAAACGAATTATATTACAAATGTTTTCTTTTGTACTTAATATTGAAGATAAATATTAAAATTAAAGTAAAATTTTGAACTGATGAGCTTTCAGCAATTAATATCATTATACATAAAATATTCAGTTTAATTTGTTAGTTCTTTCCAAGATTGGTCAAGACAATTATAGTTTCACTACAAACAAAATTTGGATACTGCCCCCTTCTTTAGCTGTAAAAGCCTAAAGCCTTCTGCGGCATTGGCGCTTCACTGAAAACGAATTACTCGTATATTACAAATTTATTCTTTTCCAGTTCTTACAGCATTGAAAAAATTACACTGAAAAGAAAAATCTTGAACTTATGGATCTTTCAACGATTGATATTATTATATATCTAATATTCAATTTGATTTTGTTTATACTTTCCAAGACTGTTCAAGACTCGTATAGTTTTCAGTAAGGCGCCAATGACGCAGTAGGTTTTAGGCTTATGCAGTGGGGCGATACCCAAACTCTTGTTTGTAGTTATTTTTATTCGATTCAAACTTGATTTGCATATTCAATTTAAGTTTCACTTGTATTAAGATCTATTTATTCATTTACATATATATTGTATGTTTGTTCGCATTGATTTTTTATTTAATTTCTGTTCGTTTTAAGTTTCATTTATGCTGTAATAGCAAACAATTTTTTTTTTCGTTTTAAGCTTGATTTTCATATTCAATCTAAGCATTACTCGCTTTAAGATCTATTTATGCATTTATTATTACTTGTATGTTTTTTGGTATGATTTTTTATTTAATTTCTGTTCGTTTTGGGTTTCATTTATTCTTTAATAGTAATTTCTGGTCGTGTTGAGTTTTAAATTTAAAAAGTATTTGTATCTGCTGCTGTTAAGTTTAAAATGGCCATTACTTTTATTTGAAAAAATTATTTTTCGGAAAGTTTCTTTCTAATTAGTCAATAGAAACACACGCCACATGATTAAGTTGGAAACGGTACGCTGCAGGACAAATTGTTTCAGCAATTTATTCGTTCCTTTTTTTACTAGTGTTATTAATCGTAATTAGTATTTATATATCTATATATATATATATATATATATATATATATATATATATATATATATATATATATATATATATATATATATATATATATATATATATATATATATATATATATATTGTTGTAAAGGGTAGCTTAATTTAGTTGCGGTCTCAGCCGTAACTACGTCAGCTATTTTTATAAATGAATCTTGAATCTTGTGTTTGAGGCACAAATTTCGTGGTATGGCATTTGATGTTAATGCTGCCTTGTCTTTCATAGATTTTGGCAAGCCTAGGAGAAAAGGTGAAATTTAGAAACTTACCTTCACCAATTGAAAAATGAGAAATAGTTGCTTTTAAAATTAAACACCTAAAGGGTCCTTGTACTCGCAGCAAGACTCGCAATTGCTTTCCGCCTCATCTGCCATCTGAGATTTGATGTTTCGAGGGAACTTGTTTAACCGTAAGCTCTCCAGACTAACATTAGAGGTTGCATTGTGATCAAACAAAACTGTTCAAAAAGTTCTAATTCATAGTGTAAAATCTCCTTCAATTTTCATCATTACTGCTTCAAAATTTTTCAAAATTTAAAACGATCTCCCAAAATACTGTTTCGAATTTTTCATGAATTTTGACGCGTTGTGAACGCGGTTTGAGTAGTTAAAAATGTCAAATCCTGGGAGATGCAAATCCCTTTGGTGTTCTTAAGAGATCTCCCAAAAAAGGAAAGTCGCTATTGGGTGCGGATTTGGTCAACCGAGTCATCATCAATCATTCATTCAAGCAATTTTTATTTACGACAACCAAATGAAAAACGGAGTACATGGAGTGTCGTCCCCGACAAGGTGGTGGGATAGCAAAGAAGCAGACCACGGAACAAGTGCAACTGTTTGCACTTTACAGAAACTTAATATAAACTAGAAAAAAGAGGTGCGAAAGAAAGGAAATTTAGCGCATAAAGAAAGAAACCCCGAAAAAAGAAAACAAAAATTTAAGGTTTATGTTTCCTAGATTTTGCAACAAGCATAGAGCTTTAACTCGCACTAAAAGGAAAATATACTTCCATTATTAGATTCGTTAATTTCAGATCTGTGAATTCACCCAGCCAGACGTGTAAAATCTTTCCTATTTGTTTTATATTTCTCACGTATTTTCAATCAAATAACGAAAAAATGCAACATTTACAGGGTTTGTCCAGAAAGTACTGAGTGGGATTTAAGAAACATTTATTGAGCCAATCGTTACAACTCTTTAAAAACTTTCAAAATTGGCTCCTTTTGCGTCAATTCAGCGCTGCCAGCGCGATTTCCAAGCATTGAAGGTGTCACGATATGCATTCTCCGGAATAGGCTTGAGAGCCGCGGTGCATGCTGCTTGGATCCCCTCTGTCGACTAGAAATGTTTGCCTTTCGTCTGCCTTTTCAGCCACAGTTTATAGACAGTAAGCTTATCGCAGATAATTTCTGGTCTTCGGTCTCAGTGCGAACAAAAAGCTCCTCCCACTTGTTTCTGCCTTAGCGGATTAGTCTGTTATCGTCAATCATTGAGAAATGGTTACCAAGTGCATTATTCGTAATTGCGAAAGCAGAAAAAAACTTGGTGAGCCAGCCAAGTGGTTTGCAAGCGTCCCATCTCACAGGTATGAATTAATTTATATACAAATTATGACTTAATCTATTATTTACGTGGACTCAACTGATCGGCCTATGTATGATTTTATACAACAGGGGGCGGGGGGTTGATGAAATTTGTGAAAATAAGGAATTTTTACTTCTTCTAATAACTGGTGGAGTAGGTGTGATGGTTTCAGGGGCGGATCCAGGATTGTTTTAGGGGGGGGGGGCGCAAAGTAGGTTTATACGACAAAATTAATGTATCAGCAACTTTAAGTAATTCAAACATTCGTTAATTATGAAGATTACACAACTTTATACTACTTTAAGGGGGTAACCCTCGCCCCCCTCTGGATCCGCAACTGAATAGTTTATCATTTTTTTTCACGTCGTGATATTTATTTTCTCAGATTGTAGTTCCTATGATATTTGAAAATTCTAATTACCTGTTTTGGCGGAGAGCCTAGATAAAACTAGTTTTGTTTTCAATCAATGTTTTCATATGAAATGGGCAGACCTTTCCTGAACTTTAAACAATAAACACCTCTGTTTGAAAATCTTTGCACTTTCTGAATTTAGATATATATATATATATATATATATATATATATATATATATATATATATATATATATATATATATATATATATATATATATATATATATATATATATATATATATATATATATATATATATATATATATATATATATATATATATATATATATATATTTATATTTATATCGGCGCGTACAAACAACTCCTCTCATTTGATCTGCCATTAGCGGTCCAATTACCCTGGAACACGTATTTTGGCAGAAACTTTCTCAAAATGCCTTTGAAACCAACTTGAGACTTCGAAACCTATTTTTAATTCCTAAAAACATCTAATAATAACATTACACTACTAACTACCGATTTTCATGTATGTATTGGAATAAATTAATTTAAAATTAGTTTCTTCAAAATTAGTGTTCCAACGTTGAAGCCAAGTTTCGCGTCCAAGAGAAATCTGACTTGTCTACCCGCGAAAAGATCTGATAACGCCTATGTTTCTATCTGCAAAAACGTTCTCCGGAGCACTCGCACCCCTGTCCGGGTTTTTATAATGGAAGGGATAGAGAATGATCATACTGCTAATTATATAAACTGTGTTTTCAGCGAGGAAAAAAAGTCCGGGAGACCAGATCTGGGCTGTAGGGTGGCTGCGGAGGCGTTGGGATGTCGGCCTTGGTCAGGTAGCTGTTTATGAAAAGGGCGGTGTGAGTCGGGGCGTTGTCGTGGTGCAACCCTCCAGTTAGATTTCTTGTCAGGCCTGATTGACCCTTCGTTTGAGCCTCTTGAGTACTTCCATATAAAACTTGGCGTTGACGGTTTGTCCAAGAGGAACAAATTCATGGTGGATGATGCTTCTGAAGGCAATGTGCAGTGTTGTCATTTTGGATTTTTTCATTCTTGCCCTATTATTTGGGCGAGGAGACGCCGAAGTGTGCCACTCTGAAGATTGCCTCTTTGTCTTGGGATCATGCTCAAAGATCCAGGACTTGTAACCTGTGATTATATTAGTCAGAAATTGAGGATCACTTTCACACATGTTCAAATTTTCTTGCCATATTTCCACTCGCCGCAATTTCTGGTCGTCAGTGAGCACTTTTGGGACCATCTTCGCGCTTACCTTGAGCAGTTTCAAATGCACCGTCACAATGTCATGAACGACATAGTTTGGTAAATATAACATTTGGGCAATTAAATGAATACTTAGTCGACGGTCTGAGTTCAAAATTTTGCGCACACGAGTCACATTGCCGAAGGTCTTCCAGCACGGTCTTCATTGGCGGCTTCTTCCCGACCCTCCAAAAAGGCCTGGTTGCACCGAAATGCACCACTTTTTGATAAAGCACCACCTGGGTAAGCCTGCTTGATAGTATCAAACGTATCTGTCTCAGATTTACCGAGTTTCACACAGAATTTATTTGCGTACCTCTACTCTAACGAACGCCGCGTTTTTGGCTTGCACCACTCACAGGTCACGTAAAAATGCCTGTCCTGACTCTCCATGTGCTCGGAGACAACTGGTCAGCCGCTCGTTCGTTAGCTAGGAATGCCCTCGGCCGAATCCCGTCGGCGTGCGCACGCTCCAAAGGACAGTCGCAGCGGCAGAAAATCAGTCCTATTACTTTCCGGACAATCTCCGTATTTCAGAAATATATTCCGGTAAATGGGTGAAACAGAGTCTTAACTGTCGAACAATGGCAAAAGTATCGTCTAACGTTAAAAAGTTCAAAACTACAGAATTTCAGAAAAATAATATACCATGGAGACACTAATTGCTATTGGTGAGCAACACCAATCGAATTCGAGTCACTGTTTTGGCTACGATTGAATCGTATTTATGTGTCTGATTTTACTTCTACCAAGACGTTGCCATATGCCATAGAAACCTAAGAAACATTAATTCCATACCGTTAAAATTTTCTGGGTGTGAATCTTCACGAAAAGAACTTCCAGTGTTAGTCCAAGAGCGCGTCGTTTAGCGCCGTGAATCTTTTGGTTGAGTCTAATTTTTGTTGAAGAGTCTAATAAATTATAACATTGTAAGAAAGTAGCATGACAATATTATGCCGTAGTTAACGTAGAAAGATTTGGAAAATGGGAGCACTTTAAACAATGTAATCTTTGAAATACTTACTTGCGAATTCATTAGAAAAAAAAAGAATAAAGATCTTTCAAATCTGTTTCTGGTGTATCGGGCGTAAAATTAACCTTTCAATTGCTTAAATCGACCCCGCGTTTGCCAAGCAGAACATCAATCCTCTGTCCTACCACAGAGTAGGATTCAATAGGAAAGACTCTTTAATCTAACCCGTTCTGTAAATTATTATATGTATAATAATCTTGATAATAATAATCCGAATTTTCCTGTTGGATCAATTCTTTTGTGATATTCTCGACTGAAATTTTCGAAGGCGGGCTCACTTGACTTCTGCAAAGTGCGCTCACAAGTTCGCAAGGTATCAACCTCTACAATATCGTGCACAAGTACGAAACAGGCTACTAGTCTTATCACAGAATTGATTTAAGAATACCAGTTCTCCTGGTGACATTCAATATTTAACCAACGCATCCAATAAAAATATACCTTAGCCCGAAAAAATTTCATACACGACACATTAGTAGCCTACTATGGGTGACAACCCTGCTACTGACAGACCCTCTCCTTAACCTAAAGGATTCAATGCCCTCGTCATGTTTATTTTCGTCTTGAATTAAAAAGAACAGGCAACACCGAGGGAGCATAAGTTTTCAAAAAAGGCTGTTTTAAGACTTTAGTAATTCAATATAAAACTTTTTCAAGCTTCGAGAGGCTTTTTCTCAAAATCAGACGTATTATTCACTCTCGTACACTTTCACTGTCTGTCTGAATGATCCAATAGGTATTATTTCTTAAGCTGCGGTAGGCTGCTATTTATCATTTTCACGACTATTGATTGTCAAATCCCCCTTCTAAAAAGTCCTCTGACGAACTGAGATTTAGTGAATAATTATTCTAGGGTAAATCTCTTCTCTATAAGTCTGGTACCCACTTTCCCGTGTAGACCTCTCAGGAACTTCTGGACTTCTCTTCGCCAGTTTCTCTCCTCTCCTCTCTTGGTCTAGAGAAAGTCTATTCTCTTAGTCTGTCAAATACGATTATGTTTAAAATAAGGGTGTAAATTAACTTACATATGATGGTACATTAGAAAGTATAGCCAACTGTAGACGAAAATTAAAAACATGCTCTATTTCTTGTTTCCAAAGGAACTAGTGGAAATTGCTGATGACAAGCGAGTTGTGTTCCATAAGCCCCCGTAGCAAATTAAGTAGTAAAGGAATGATAAAGCAAAACTGGGAGGGTATTAATGTTGTTCTTTTGATGGATTTTTGAGGCGACAAAATATTTCTAGCAAGCACAAAATTCTTTGAGTTCAAGGCCACCCGGGAGAGGGAACACAAAGTGATTAGCTAAAATTTACATAAATTAGAATTTTGAACCATACTTGGAGTTTTGCTATTTTCATGTGTTTTTTATTTGTCATGTGCATTGCTTATTTTGTATTTTATCATCGATATGTTTAACAGGCAATAATAATGGTATTGAAAAACAAGAGGGGATAAAGACAAATATATCGATTAAAATTGGACTAAAACCAAACTATGTACTCAAAAATCTTATTTAGTTTCCTGGAAGAACTGCAGAAGAATTTGTCGATTAAGGAGATTCCATACCATAAAGAATCAGCCTATCAATCCATTATACACCTCTTAAGTTTGTGTAGCCAAACTATTTAGAATTAATTTGGCGGTGTTGTCATAACTTGTAGAGCTCTGATAAACGGTTGAAAACTAAAACCAGACATCTAGTTTCCCTGAAATCTTAGAAAAGCCTTGTAACTTCTCTTGTTTTGTACTGGAGGTAGATATATTTAGTTTTATAAAATGGTAAGATTAGAAAGTGCAAATTCTATTTATTTGATCCATCAGAGCAGAATTTTCTTTTTAAAATCAGGAAAGCGCTGCCCCTAAAAAGGCTCTTGTATACCTGCTAGGAAAATGTCCAAAATCACCTCAAAAGAAATGTCCTTTGATCAATTTGGCAACTCTTTGAATTTTCTGTGGTGCAACCCGCTTTGATTGAAAACTTGCCGACAAAATTCCATTGTCTTTTCAATGAAAAATTCATAATCAAACCTCAAATTCTCAATTGGTTTCAATGCTAAGTAGTCCCGTGGGAGAATTCGCTAATGAACCCTTTGCCTTTGAGACGGTTAGCCGACGCTGAGGCTCACAAAATGATATTTAAACTACCGAATCCTCTTAAAACTTATTTTCACTGCAATAATTGAGAACGAATATCCGCTTTCGCCTTGGGAAACTTCAACGAAAGTACCACTTCGGAACGACTGTTTCGAACAAAATCTCGTTTAATCTTTTACTTTTCACAGGTCAAAATTACGCCAACTTCTATTCACATGATACTTACCTTGTCTTTGTGGATCCCCGGGAAACGAAAAGACATTAAACGTTGCATACAAATAGGAAATGACCAATATTACTGCTTAAACTCTGTGAAAGTAGTTTATTTTCTAAGTATTTCCAATAGGATTTTCTTCCTGTAATTTCGCTTTTAAAAAGAAGGTAAGTTACAACCGACCCTTATCACCCGTATATTGCATTAAAAATTAAAATTTGATTTTTTGCGTTTGATGGCCTTACATTTGGTACTAAAAATTTCAGTGCATTTCTGAGGCTTTCAAAATCAGGTTTTGATTCCCTATGTTGAACTATTAATGAAGCTTTGGATGTGGTTATCATTATTATCCAAATCTAGCATTGAAGTTCTTAGGAAAATTCGTTTTATTCACATCACCATTTTGTTAAATTGAAAGGAGGCCTTAATTGAAAGTAAATTTTAGGCCTTATGGAGGCCTTAATTGAAAATAATTTGACCTTAATTGAAAATAAATGTCCCTATATTGGCTTTTGACACTTGAAAATTGCAGTATTTCTCTACTTTGTGCTTTCGACTCTTGCCTAGCTTTCTAATGGAAATACTCGTATGCACCACAGGTGTCTAGGCCATCCTGCTGTTGCAGCCCCCCTGGTGACTGGTCTAGTACTGCCTGCCTAATGAAAAGTATGGCACTTAGTTCCAGAAAAGCAATTATTATATATTTTTTCTTATAGGAAAGGTTTTCATGTCGCAATTAAGGAAATGGTTCTCAAGTATTTCTTTTTCTCTGTTTTTATGGATTTTAAGTAAGAGCATACAGGATGGGGGGAAATGCAATTAATTTGGTATTTTATGTATATTCAGAGGGGGAAATAAGTCTTAGCAAGCTGTTCATCTAATAAGGAAAACAAACAAAATTAAACAAAAAGGTGCACTTTTAATGGAAATATTTAGCTTCTAGAAACATTAGGCCTGCAACCTTGCTCTATTACCTTTTTGGAGGACAGTATTTCAGAATATGCAAAAAAGGTGGTTTTACCGGAAAATTGAGATGTAGCAACTGTCACAGGGCTAAGTTTTAGAATAGGTCTATGTGGTTTTTTAGGTGGCTAAATCAAAGAGTACGTGCAGTTTGTAAGATTTGACATTGGTGCTAGTGAAAAAAAATCAGCAACCCCATCTATTGTTTAGTGTTTTTTGGCAATTTTGAAGGTTCGGATTGTTTTCTCTAATAGTGACCATCTGACACTTATCACTGCACTAATTTTGCTAATACACTGGTTGCCAATTATTTGCTTTGTTATTACACCGAAAAAAAAACAACTAAGAAACACTAAACGGTAGATAGCGTTTGGGGATTTTTCTGCCACCAATATTACCAGTTTCCACTCTTACAAGTTACCTATACTCTTTGCGTTAAGTTTTAGCCATAATATTTGCTTTTAATTATAAATAATTGCGTAAACTTTATCTACTTATATTCAAAGATTCAATTTTTCGAAGAAAATAGTTCCACTCTTGGATTAACCTAAAACGACATTTTTTTCTCTCGCAATTTTCAAAATGCAATTTCAAAATGCAGTTTTGGCATTTTTGGTTACTATGGGCCATGGTTTTGCTCTTTACCCGGCTGCCTCTAAGGTGATATAATAAAATTATATCGCCTGTTATATAACTGTGAAACTGTGATACAAGAAAAGAGAAAGGGACTTCCATTAACTTGGAAGTCCTTTCAATAAAAGAGACTTCATTAATTTTTCACTACTGGAGACTCAAAACTATTTTTATGAGTAAATATAATTTTATAAACCAAGAGACTGACAGAAATATTCTTTCACAATTATTCACAAATATCCTTTCACAATTATTATTAAGAATAACTATCCAAAGAGCCTGTTGGACGACAGGAAGAAAAACAGCAGCAACAACCATTGTTTGTGTGGATCGGCGAAAAATTGTTTTCCCTTCCGCTAACCTGAAATTTGACATCCTTTTTTCTAGTGACTAAATAAACGGAGGGAATATATTAGAAAAGCAAACCGTTATTAGTTTAGCCTTTCAAAATATATTTAGTTAATAATTTCCACTCCCTTTTCTTTACAAGATATTCTTGTCAAGACTCATTATTGATAAAGTTGATATATTTAAATGAGTAGAGCACCGCGGAAATTTAGTCGGTCATTTAAAAAACAGAACAAAAATCGGTAAAATTTTGAGATTGTAAGCTTCCCTTTTGTAAGTAGCCTACCGGCAAGCATAGATAAATAACAAGCATAGATAAAACATAAGAAGATCTAAATTGCCTAGTCCCTCACAATACCCCCCACCCTCCCAACGAAACTTTCCATATAGGTTTCAGTTGTAGTTCCCGATTCCTGTCAAAACATGATAGACTTAGCAAAACTATAACTTCAGAATTACTCATGAAGGAAGAGACCCCCCACCCCTCCTTTTTTATTTGAATTTTTTGAAAAAAAAAAGGAGAATTTCAGTCTATGATAATCTTTTGTTTCGGAAGTGCAACTTTTACCCCATTTAAATCTACTTTCGATATTTAAGCGATATTTAAAACGATGAGTTATCAACAGTACGAGGTAAACCTTTTCCCTTAGAACTATGAGGAAGTATATATCAATGCTAACGGCAATTAGTCATGACAGTGACAATCTTGTATACGGCTTGTTGAAAATTTTAGCAACGACTTTCGTAAAGAAAATACGCTAAATGAGCTTTTAAGCTTTGTTTTTACAAAAGTTAAATTTTGATTTAAAGAATCGGGCGTGCGGGGATGGTAAATCACCCCACTTTCAGGGTAATCTGCAGGACAATATTAAACACAAACAGAGATTAAATATAAAAAAAAGTTTTCATGCGGGAAAACATAAAGTGACACTAAAACTCACAATGAACAGAAGTTATTCTGCATATGAATGGGGCTGTCCTCTCTTTAAAATATTTGTCTTTACGCTAAAATTTTAGTTCCTGTCCTCTATGAGTTAACGACAATTGCTTCAGCACAAAGGCAGTTGAGACGGGATAAAAATAATTGTTAATAATATCTCAAGAACGGAAGAGCTTTAATGTTGTGCATAAATTTCCAGTTCAAATGTTGTAAGAGGGTATCGGTAAATAAGGACTTGCAATTATCTTTTAAATGCGTTTGTTGCACTTATAAACTTAATTTAAAGAGCGGATGATTAAAAAAGGCGCAGCTCCCTCATTAATAGAATCATCTATGTTCATTGCGAGTTTCAATGGCATCCTCTACTTTCATTTAAAAACAAAAAAAACAGCTGTTATGAGACAGACATTCTTAAGGGTTGGACAACCTTAGAGACTTTGTTGCTACATGGTTGAAAGCACAGTGGAATGTGGAGAATGTATTGATACTACTTTGTGACAAGTATTGCAATTATGTTAACCGTTTAGAATCCTAATTGATTTATCGCGATTCATAAAATTCGTACTGTCCTCAGAGCTCTCCTCCGTACCTCCTAGTCCTAGGAGATTTTAACGCTGGTTTGGCTAACAGCTCTGGTCTGTACGATGCTGCTGTTGGACCTGTGACAGTTGACGCTCTGAATGATAATGGTGAGCGGCTGCTCAATTGCTGCATCACCCATGCTCTATCAGTCACAAATACTTGGTTTGTGAGAAATAACGTTGCGAAGTACACATGATACAGCAATGATGGCAGGACAAAAAAGATGCTTGACTACATTATTGTTGTACGACGCTGACTTTCGTCTGTCCAGAACTGTCGTTTGGTCTCTGCAAGGATCAAACTCCGGCTGAGGGCCAATAAGAGTAACTTCTCACTCACCAAGAAAATAGACGTCTCTCGACTTTAAGCAAGATCCCTCGGTTCGCGAGCGGTATATGGTTGAAGTCTGCAACCGCTTCGAGGCTCTCCAGCAGTGTTCAGAAAGCGAGTCAGAGCGGGCCACTTTCAAATACAATGTTGTCAGAGCAGCTACCGAAGTTGTGGGCTTGAAGCCACGAAAGAAGAAAGAGTTGATTAGCAACCAGACGTTTGAAGTAATTGAGCAGAGACGGCGAGCGAGATTACGAGGAGATATGACACTCTACAGAAAGCTCAACAAACAACGTAACTCCTTGCTTCACAAGGACAAGAAAGACTTCATTGCGGGCAAAGCCGCTGAGCTCGAGCAAGCTGCCCAAAAGAAATTCATAGGGGCAACATTCAAGATCCTGCGCGAGCTGAATGGCCAACACGCCATGGCGTCCACAAGCCTGAAAGCAGCAATTGGAGAAATCATATACAATCAGTCTCAAAGTCTTGGTCTCTGGGAGAAACACTTTAATAAGCTGCTAAACTCAGATACGCCCGATTGCATTGACCCAGGGCTTGTTGCCGCTGCTGCAAAAGCTACCCCTGGCCCCGACGGCGCCGAATTTTTTCCTGAGGAGATTCAATCGGCTGTGAGGAAACTGAAAAACGATAAGGCAGCCAGCACCTGTGGCATCGCTTCAGAGCTACTTACTACGAGCGGCCTTGCAATTATACTTTGGCTGCAGATGGTGTTCAGCGTAATCTGGTGCACCGAAGTTATACCGTCAGACTGGAAGAAAGGAATCATCGTGCCGGTATTTAAGGGCAAGGGCAGCAAGACTGATTGCAACAACTACTGTGGTATCACCCTATTCTATAACCCTGTTCCTGGAAAGCTGTTTGCAATGCTCCTGCTGAAACGTGCAATAAGTTTCCTACATGCTTTTTGCCGCCCCCAACAAGCTGGATTCATGCCAGGAAGATCGACAACTGAACAGATTCATACGGTCAGACAGATCGTTGAGAAGACACTGGAATTCAACGAAAAAACTTACATAGCTTTTATTGACTTTCGTTCTGCCTTTGACACTATTTATAGACAGTCCCTTTGGCTAATCCTGAAAGCTGCGGGCCTACCAAAAAAGATAGTCATTCTCTTTAAAGAACTTTACAGCAGCACAGAAAGCGCCGTCCTTGTTAACGGGAAGCTTTCTTCTTCCTTCCCCATCAAAAATAGTGTACGGCAAGGATGCGCTGCTGCACCTGAGCTGTTTAACTGCGTCATCAAACACATTTTGAACGAGACACACCGTACCCATCCTTTTAGCATAAGTTATGATGAGAGGACTTTGCCGACGATGCAACTGTTCTTTGCGAAAATCTCGACCAACTTAAGTCTGCACTCGAGACGCTCTCCTCCGATGCCTCCTGAGTTGGGCTGCAAATCAACAGGAAGAAAACGAAGATCATGCCCGTAGAAAAGACCGCATTGGCATCACCCTTAACTGTTGCGATCAATGGCCAAGATGTTGACGTGGTAATTCAAGGTAATTCACTTATTTCGGATCAATTATATCATCAAATGGCACACTTGACGCCGAAATCTCAGCCAGATCAGCCAAGGCAAACTCTGTATTTGAACTGCTCCTGAGAGCAGTCTTCCACAAATCGCCAATTAGTCGCCATACAAAGGCCTGAATTTTCAGCTTCACAGTCTCAACCATCATGCTGTACTCTTCTGAGACGTGGCCAATAGCCCAGACACAGCTAAGAAAGGTCGATGCCATCCAAACTAGACACCTGCGTCGAGTTAAAGGCTTCAAATGGCATCACAAGATCCGCAATACTGAGATCCTGAAGACCGTCAAGTTAGCGAACATCTCCACCCAAGTAGAAGCTTGTTCTCTAAGATGGCATGGCCACTTACTTGGCCTCCCGCCAAGTACTCCTGCAAGGATCATTTCGGACTTTAGTCCCTCTGAAAATGTCTGGAAACATCCTCGAGGGAGGCCGCGCACCAGATGGCGTCCAGTCAAGATTCATAAATGTTTGTTTTTTAATGCCTTTATACTGACTATTAATGTTTGCATGCTTCATATAGTTCCTATGTAAAGTTTCTATGTGAAGGTATAAATATACAAAAGAAAAACCATTTTGGAATTGAATCTCAAGACTAAAATGTTCTCAGATTTGTAAACAAAAAAGAGAGACGACAGCACCAAACCATGTCCACAGGTTATTGATGCTTCCACAGGTTTTCTCAGTTTAATATTTTTGAAAACCTCAAAAGCCGTAGGATCAGATGGTTTGGCTTCCTAAAGGTTGACGATATCCAATGACATTAAGCGGGCGGAGCGCTATTCAATTCAGTCCAAGCGTAGGCGGAGCGTTATCCAATCCAATGACATTGGGTGAAATTGCGTGGGTGTGCTAGTTTTGTTAGATACCGTAGCCAATATGATTGAGAAGCGATTCGGTCCATGTAATTTTCTAGGAGTCAGATATCTGGTGAAACCTAATAAATAATCTGTGCCGTGTCCCTGCTGAATCACTGGTACATATATTGAGATATATATAATAGAATATAATAAAATGAACAATAAGTAAAAAAATAATCAAAAATACAATAAGAAAAATAATAAAGGAAAGAATGTATATCCTTTGTCACTTTTGCTCGTCCCTTTTTCTTTCTCGTTTTTCTTATGCAGTCAATCAATTTAGCTTTTTGAATGGTCTATGTATAAAAATAACTAATTTTTTGAAGGAGCCATATAAGATATTCCAATTTTCACTCATTGGCAATTTTTTTTCTCTAGTTTCTTTTTGTCCTTTCAATTTCTGCTTGAATGCTTTATATAATATTTTAAAAATATTCTAGGTTTTTTTCGACAAGCCAGCTTTACCCCCAGGGCCAACTGTTGAAGACAGATTAAGGTAAGTCTTTCTCATTCTTTACCGTATTGTAAAAGGTTATGGTTCCAGAAATGCCATTCTTCCTTTATTTTCAAAATAACTGTAATTAAACTATTGAATTTGAATTAAGAAAGATTTCTTTTGACCTGTCAGTGCTTCAACATTCCTATGTCTGGTAATATAAATTTTGTGGCATAAGCGGTATTTGTTCCTTCTATGCCTTATTAAAAAAAAAAAAAAAAAAAAAAAAAAAAAATCAACTGAGAATAAAGATTGAAATCAAAACAATTGTCCTATATATAAGAAGGGATGCCGTCCCATCAACTCCCCACTCTTTAAGTTAACATTTAATTTTTGCTTACCTGAAGGCTTTTTAAGGTGAAAAAAGTATAGCGACTTGGTAATTGTTGGGGATTTATTTACCAATTGCCTTTCAGAACCTCTAAATTAAAAGTTTTGCTGTTTAAAACAAACATAAATAAATAGATTCCTCTGTTTTTAAGGCATTATGATTTTATTTTTCCTATTGCTTTTGTATTAGAGCAGTGGCTCCTAACCGATTTTGAGCCATGGCCCACCTAGGTTTTTCTAAAATTCCCATATCCCCCCTAATGATATTTTACGTGTATTCATCCGAAGGAAGGTTAAATCGCCATTGACTTGGTATATTTTTTCGAGTCATCCTTTTGATATAAGATAAGATTTATTCATCATGAAATGCACATACAATATTACATTTTACTTTTCCCCCAAAGGCTCATTGTCCTGTAAAGAAGGGGGAAGACAAACAAGTCATCTACTCAGAGAAGAAAAAACAAAAAAAAATTAAAATAATCACTTACTCACAGAGAGAAGAGCAAAAAGGAGAAGAAAAGAAAATGTAAATAAAATAAAAACTATACTAAACAAAACCAAATAGATTGAATAGACTAAATTTATTAAGTCGATTAAATAGACTCCAATAAAATAATAATAAATATATAAGACAAATCAATATTTTATACATATTTTATACTATTTTTTTTTTTTTAGTATAATGTTCTAGTTATACTAAATATTTGTCTGTATAAAACACAATGCATGTCTTCATTGCCACAATATCATGTGTCTTTTTTGCTGTTTAAATACCTGTGAATGTGGCGTCATTCACATGAAAAATGTGTGTTTTTTTCAAAATTAAGGCTCTAGAGTATGGTCAGCCGAAGGGTGCACGTCCTGTACATGATCCACCAAATTGTTGCCGTGCTCCACTGGTGGGGCCTTTGCCCCACCTCGGGAATCACGGTATTAGAGCTTCCTTTCTAGAAACATCAGCGGACAAAAAGTCGAACTATAGCGTGAAGAGTTGGGTTGATATGATGACAGTCCCTCTCATATATAGGAACATTTCTGATCGTTTTGAGTATTAATGTCGTTCTTTACTTGCTTTTGAAACACTTTTTTGTTTAATCTAATTTTTTTTTATTGTCATGTTCAGTGTAATATTAATACGAGAGAAGGTTCCTCCCCAATTGCCACTGACCTTTCATAGGCAGCGCAATAGCGCTGTCTACGTAAAGAACGATGTTGGCACAATGTTTTATTTATTTAGACCAGGGCACTTCGTATCGAAGGAGTTGTCGTAGAAACTTGGAAAGGACCCATTCGGTTTGAAATTGGAACGGCTAGTGCCCTTTTTAATAGTTGAAAGTGATTGGAAGGCAACTAACACCCCTTCCACGCCCACCATTTCCCCTAACACATCCAATCAAATTTTGAGATAGGCATTTTGGTTCAGCGTAGTTGATTTCCAGAGAGAAATTATGTTTTTGAGGATGACACTCCCCCACAACCCTCAGGGCAAGAGGTGTAAGTTATGCCCTGGGGGCATATAAGGTTTTATAGAGAGTATTGTCTTAGAAACTTCAAAAAAGCTCACTTGACTGGAAATTGAAAGGGCCAATGCCCTTTTAATAGTCGAAAGTGATTGGAGAGCTACTAACCCCGCTCTCACGCCCACCATTTCCCCAAACAAATCCAATTAAAATTTTGAGATAGGCATTTTCTTCAACGTAGTTGAAAGTTCTGGAAATTATGATTTTGAGGATGAGGAAACACCCCCCCAAACCCCTCAGGGTAAGGGTTTTCAGCTGTGCCCTGGGGGCATATAATGTTTTTTATAGAAAGCATTTTCGTAAAAACTTCAAAAAGGGCTCGTTCGATTGAAAATTGAAAGGACTAGTGCCCTTTTTAATAGTCATAAGTGATTGGAGGGCAACTAACCCCACTCTGATGCCCACCATTTCCCCAAACACATCCAATACAAATTTTCAGATAGCCATTTTGTTCAACGTAGATGAAAGTTCTGGAAATTAGGTCTTTGAGGATGAACCCCCCCCCCGCGCATAGCCTTCAAGGCAATGGTTGTAAGTTGTGCCCTAGGGGCATATAAAGTTTTTTTTATAGAAAATGTTGTCGCAGAAACTTTAAAAAAGGCTCATTCAATTGGAAGTTTAAAGGGCTAGTGCCCTTTTTAATAGGCTAGTCGAAACTGAGTGAAGGGCAGCTAACCATCCTCTCGCGCACACCATTTCCCCAAACACATCCAATCAAAAATTTGAGATAGCAATTTTTTTCATCGTAGTTGAAAGTTCTGGATATTATGTCTTTGAGGATGATAACCCCCCTTCCCATACCACTCAGGGCAAGGGTTGTAAGTTATGCCCGGGGGGCATATAAGTTTTTTTATAGAGCGTTGTAATAGAAACTTCAAAGACTTTGAAACTTCGAAAGGCTAGTGCCCTTCTTAATAGTCAAAAGTGATTGGAGGAGAACTAACAGCCCTCCCACGCCCACCATTTCCCCAAAAACATCCAATAAAAATATCGAGATAGCTATTTTGTTCAACGTAGTTGAAAAGTCCGGAAATTATGACTTTGAGGATGACACTCCCCCCCAGAGCCCTCAGCGCAAGGGTTGTAAGTTATGTCCTGGGGGAATATAAGGTTTTATAGAAAGCGTTGTTGTAGAAACTTCAAGAAGGGCTCATTCGATTGGGAGTCGAAAATGATTAGTGCCCTATTTAATAGTTGAAAGTGATTGGAGGGCAACTAACGCCCCTCTCATACCCACCATATCCCCAAACACATCCAATCAAAGTTTTGAGATAGACATTTCTTTCTACGTAGTTGAAAGTTCGGGAAATTAGGTCTTTGCCAGCGTTGTCGTAGAAACTTCAAAAAGGACTCATTCAATTGGGAACTGAGAGGGCTAGTGCCCTTATTAATAGTCACACGCCATCGGAGGGCGAATGCCCCCCCCTTGCCCATCATTTCCCCAAACACTTCCTATTAACCGTTTGATGTAGCCATTTTGTTGAACGTAGTTGAATGGTCCGGAAATTATGTGTTTGAGTATGACAACCCCCCACAGTCCTCAGGGCTAAGGTTGTAAGCTATGCCCTGGGGGTATATAATGTCTTATAGAAAGTGTTGTCGTAAAAAATTCAAATAGAGCCCTTTCGATTGGAAATTGAGAGGGCCATTGCCCTCATTAATAGTCGGAAGTAATCGGAGGGAGAATCCCCCCCTCCACACGGCCATCATTTCCCCAAATATTTCCGATCAAAATTTTGATACGGCCATTTTGTTCAACGTAGTGGAATGGTCCGGAAATTATGTCTTTGAGGATGACAACTCCCCCCCCCATAGCCCTAAGGACAAGGGTCGTAAGTTATGCCCTTGGGGCATATAACGTCTTTATAGAAAGTTTTGTCGTAGAAGCTTCAAAAAGGGGTCATTCGATTGGAAATTGAGAGGACTAGTGCCTTTTTTTATTAGTCAAAAGTGATCAGAGGGCAAATGTCCTCCTCCACGCCTATCATTTCGCAAACAATTCCAATCAAAATTTTGATGTAGCCATTTTGTTAAGCCTATCAGGAAGGTCTGGAAAGTATGTCTTTGAGGATAACAAATCTCCCCAGCCCTCAGGGCGAGGGCTGTAAGTTATACCCTGGGGACATATAGGGTTTTTATACAAACTGTGGTCATATAAACTTTGAAGGGGGCTCATTGAATTGGTAATCAAAGCTCTAGTGCTCTTTTTAAAAGTCAAAGTGATCAGAGGGCAGCTACCCTCTCCCTTCTACGCACACGTTGTATTGTCCCGAAATGCTTCTAATAGAAATTTTAAAATAGCCATTCTATTCAAAATAGTCTAAATATCATATAACAAGGCTTTTGGGGTTGAAACAAACCCCAGAGACTAGGGGCAAGGGTTGTAAGTTATGCCCAGGGGGTATTTAAGGTTCTTCTGGAAGGGATGATGTTTTAAATTCAGAAGAGGCTCAGTCTTTCTCTCTGAAAAGACCATGTCAATATAAAACGAACAGAAATTAATCAAAACACTTTTTGCACAAAATAAGTATTTCAAAAAAAGTAAAGAACTCCATTAAACTAAAAATGAACAAAAAAAGAATCAAATAATCTACCAAGCATACAACTACCACAAATCAGTATCAATAAATAAATGAAACCTAAAACAAACAGAAATTAAAATAAGTGAAACTCAAAACGAGCAGAAATTAACCGGAGTATGGTTTGTTGTAGGTTTCATTTATTCTTTAATAGTAATTTCTGGTCGTTTTGAGTTTGATTTTTAACAGGTAATTGTATCTACTGATCTGAAGTTTAAAATGGCCTTTAGCCTACTTTTCTTTGAAAAACTTCTTTTTCGGAAAGTTTTTTTTTTAAATTAATTACAAGAAGTGGTCAGGTATTATTTTGAGGCGAGATCAGCAGTTATGTTACTATAACGTTGTCTTTTCTGGCTAATTAAGTAGAAAAAACTTTTTCCACAAAATAGGTGTTTAAAAAAAAAGTAAAGAACTCCATTAAACTAAAAATGAACAAAAAAAGAATCAAATAATCTACCAAGCATACAACTACCACAAATCAGTATCAATAAATAAATGAAACCTAAAACAAACAGAAATTAAAATAAGTGAAACTCAAAACGAGCAGAAATTAACCGGAGTATGGTTCTAAACCCTATGCTTTCTAAAAGCCAGAATATAGCCTAATTTGTACTTTACTGAAAAGAAATCTTTAAAAATATTTCACTTTTATAACTCTAAGAAATCAAAAATTAATCTTAAGGAATAAGTATCAAATAAGATCTTAAGGAATAAATATCAGCATATGTATATTAAAATGACAATGCACATTTTTTCAGTAAATTCATTTGAATTCTTTCAGTAAGATACAAATTATATTCTGGCTTTTAGAAAGAATGGGGTTTAGAATCCTGCTCATATTACTTTTTGATCGTTTTGAATATGATTCTGTTGTTCGTTTTAAGTTCTGTTCGCTTTGGATTTCATTCATTTATTGATACTGATTTGTGGTAGTTGTATGCATAGTACATTATTTGATTCTATTTTTGTTCATTTTTGGTTTAATGGAGCTCTTTACTTTTTTTTTTGAAAAACTTATTTTGTGCAAAAAGTTATTTTGATAAATATGCTAAAAGGTTTAACTTCTGCACGACAATGCTTTGATGTTGAAACCCGGTCCTGAAAAAGGTGAGTTTTTTAAAAGATGAGTTTTTTAAAAGCGGCCAGTATTGCCAAAATGATTTTTATATTTTAAGGAAGGATTTGTTGGAAAAGCATTGCTTCTTAAAATACCCTCCTCCTCCCTTCCGCCTTTGTTCAGACAAAGCATATAATATGAAATTTGTTCTAAAAAAACTGCCACCGGGCCATTGCAGTAATCAAAGGGCTAAAAAATAATTAAATAAATCAATATCTTATTATTATAAATATATTTACTTAAAACTATACTAGAATTCCCTATAATGTTCAATGCACTCCGTACTTGGCATGGGGAGTGTCCTCGGCCCTCTAGTAATATTATGTAAATATAATTTCTACTTCCCACTAAAAATTTTTATGTACCAATAGGGGAGCCAATCTCCCCTTATTAATATCCATTATTAATATCCTTATTAATATCCTTATTAATATATAATATCCATTACATATTAATATCCATATTACACGCTTAGTTCAAATGTATTAGTCCAAATCAGAGGATGCCAGAGATCAAGTCCCTCCTCCTCACTAAACAGAAGGAACTCTGGCGAAAAGTCATAAGTTCGGCCTTGAAGAATCACTTTTTGAGGGACCTAGAACCCCCTCACCCATGTCTAAGACCCACTTACGTTCCACCCTACCCCAATAAGTGGTCTGCAGTAATGCGTTGCTTTACAACCGTTAGTAATACTGTGTTTCTATTCAATATAATAGGCCCTCATTTTGTATGGATGGTGCATATATTTAGGGATGAATGTGGCACCTTGTGGCAGTATGACCTCCGAAACCAGGAGTATATTTGTGTAGCTTTCTGAGTTCTACGTCCATTGGCTATCTCAGAATAGAAAGTACGTTTAATGTTTGAATAGAACGTCTATTATCTATTATTCAGTTTTTTCGAAAGCTTCATCCCATAACCTTTCTTCGTGTCAGGACTTTTAATGTAAAGGTCTCTAAATTCTTCCTTTGTCGTCATAAATCAGAGGGGATGAATGAATGAGTTAGAACGATGTCTTCATTAATAATGGTCTTCTGCCATCTTTATTTTCTAGGAAGAAAGCGACAAAATATCGCCTTAAAATTATTGAGAAATTCTACATTAGATTTACATGATATTACTCAGAAATAAGCTACTTGGATTTGACGATACTTAGCTTGCGTTAAGTATCGTAAGTAGTACTAACGTTTAAGTGACGTGAAGTATTACTTAACTTATGCCAAGTAGTTTGTTGAAGTAAAAAGGTTAAGATGGGAGAGGCGTGGCCCGGACCAGGCCACTGCATATACTTTTATTTATGTATAGATATTATTGAAAATTTACTTCAATAATCTTTCCAGATTTTCTACCCCTTATAGGTGGTTTAGGTTTCAGGATACTTTTATGTGTTTCTGCAATAAGGACGTGGCTACTGGTACCGAATTTGATGGGTTATATGGCTTTTGTTCGCTTGAAATAGCAAGTGAATCAATAAAGTGCCCCCTAGACAGCATACACATCTGTCAATAAGCGAAGTAAAAAGATGAGCTGAATCATAGTGCAGTGGACTTTTTGACCAACAGAGGTTGTGAAATTCTTCTAAAAAAAAACGATAGCAATAAAAGCCATGAAAAAAGGAATTCTGGCGTGGGTTTTGAGTGAAACTGTATTTTTTTTATGAGATGTAATGCTGGAAGTGTTTCTGCTGTCCTTGCGAAATATATTTAGTTTTGATATATAACTTGGAACGCAGTTAGTTTTATATATTTACTCTTGTACGATTTCTCTAGCTACATTGATTTGCAGCGCTATTGGAAGTTGATGGTGTTTAAGTTCTCTTTGTCATCCTCATAGGATACAATGAGTTGTAATTTATAAATGGGGATAGACTAAATTTTAGATCTTCATTCATATAGTTTTGTTGTAGCTGTGAGGAAAGCAATATGTTGTTAGTATCGTCAAGCTTTCGTTCTTCGGCCTATGGAACCAGCCTCTTCGGAAAAATGGGTTCTACTGGTTACTATTTCGGGTTCATATTGCAATATATTGAATGACACTTGTTTTTTACGTAAGGTTTATATACCCTGTCTATTTTTTATGCTATTTTTCGCTGTCCTAGGGGTTCAATGTATCAACGTAATCCTTCTCTAAGAAATAGTCTAAGTACAACCATAATTTCGGCTCGTCTAATGGATAGATCTGAAACGATCGAATTCAATTGAATAACTAGCTAGGCTAAGGGTTGCCAATTGCCGACGTCTAATAGGAGTGCAAATCAAGGCCAAAAAAGAATGATTTTTGCTCTAAAAGAGCGCAAGTTACAAAAATTTGACTTGCGCTCTTTCATCCCCTCTGAGGTAAAAAAGAGTGTATTTCACACAAGGAGTGTGCAAGTTGACAACCCTGCTCATTGAGTTTCTGACGAAGTTGCTAACTATTGACGTTTATAGCGAATGAAAACTGATACCCAAAAAGAGTTATTTCCACTCTTCCATATCCCCTCTGAGGTAAAAAAGGGTGCATTTCACACGAAAAATGTGGAAGTTGGCAAACCTGAGCTAGCTTGTCCTTTCGATGAAAGTAAGATATAGGCTTGTCGCAGACTCAGGGGGAACATAAGCCTTAAACATTACCTTTAGAGATGTGTCATTTCTAAGTTTAAGATCTGTTACTGATCTGTTCTACAAACTTTGTATTTCATATTTCCATAAAATATGAAGGAATAGAAGTTATCAATAAGAAAGACAGTGTTGACTCTGAGAAAAAATGGGAACTGTGTTTTAAGAATGTAATGTAATTTCAGCGTTTTGAAAGTCAATCGTTCTGTAAAATGCTTTACACCATTTATTTTCTCTAGAAAGCTATGCAGCTAAGCTACTTTTTGTTTTGCTAAGGTTATGAAAGTGACGGTTTGTCGAGAAACTTAATGAGTATTTCATTTTGACTTGGTCTTATAAGTTTTCTTATGACCTAGATGAGTTCTAGCCTTCTGAAATTTGGGCGTAAGTAGTTCAGGTGGTCTACCTCTTCTTGCACATATACAAATGAAAATTTTCGGTAACTTCGGTAACCCTCATCCCTTCCCCTCTTTGTGATTCGTATTACAGTTGGTCGTGTTTCAGTCTACTCCTGGGCCCGATTCCTCTGTGCTCAATCTCTGAGTTTTTAGAAAATTTGACTAAAAAGAATGTCTTCAACAAAAAACTCCGAGTTTTGAATTTTCAGATTGACCTTTCCAGAATTGTTTTCTAGGAATCTTGAAGAGACACATAATTTTCTCTCTCGGGTCTCTAAGAAATAATCTCATGTTTTAAGCGAGTCCGACAATATATGATCTCCAGGAAGTTTACTTTTGGAGCTCAGACAGTTTTGCTGTGGTTTTTGCTAGACTATCTAGTACACTAGAAAAAGAAATACCGGAAAATTGTAGGAAATCTTAGAAGCTTCCAAGGAACTCGTCTTCTCCGTTTCACGATCTCCCTACCAGAGGAAAGTTTTGAGTCTCCATCTCTCATTGTCACCAAGTTACTGACCGCTGATCACGATAGAAAACTTAACAACAAATAACTACGAAAGTAACGCAATATTGTTGATTGGCAACGCAATAATGTAAATTTTTCTTGTCTAATGCTTATCAATAGATTTATTCAAGTGCCATGGTTGCCAACAGGAGAGATACGATAGAAGACCAGAACTTAAAAAAAAAACATTTTGATACCCGTAAAACATAATATTTCTCCTGAAAAAGGTAATCTGACCCCTCCCTTCCCAAGAAAACTGGGATTTTGCCCCTCCCGGTCGTCCCATTGGAAATCTGCATAAAAATTCAGTGAAAATGAGAATAAATTACATATTTTTGAATGGCAAAAAGTTATGCAATGAAATATATATACAATGCATAATATATGCAATGAAAAATATGCAAAGTAATAAATTAGAAGAATAAAGTGTTTCCCCTTATCCCTCTTAGCTAATTTTGGCTTTGGTTTAAAAAATTCGTAATTAATTTGACAATGGATTTGAATTAAAAATCTGTAATAATAATTAAGAAAAAAACAATCAAAATAACAAAAGAACTATTGAATCTAATTTTTTTTTTTTTTATTTATAAAAGAAATGACCTAAACCTGTGAGCTTGCTAATACTAACTGCTGGATTTCGATCGGTAGGAACACACACAAAAAAAGCAAAAAAAGAACATGCTAAGGATTCGAATTTTGAGTTGTTCCCAGTTCAAAGGCATTGAGTAATTTTGGGCTGCGTTGAGCTAAACGAAATAACTGTTGAAAATATGTTTTTCGATAGCACTTGTTCGAATATTGAATCAACAGAGAAACGTCAATATGGTTGGACAACTGGACACCGGCAATGTAAATAAAAGACAAACAACTAAATGATATTAGCAAGCCCAGAAAATGAAGTTTCCCCATCAGAATAGTCTTAATCTACAATTATACTAGTTGGTCAATTATAGTGAGCTTAGTAAAGTTTTCTCTTAGGTAGTTGCCATGAAAATAAAAGAAAAAAGACCAAAAAAATAAGTGTTCCAAGAGGCAGAGTCCAATAGGCATCAAGTGGTATATTCACTTTATCTGTAAGTCAATAATATGATTTGGTAAAAATTTACCGGATATATACATCAAAATAAGATAATTGGTACTTCCAAAAAGAGGTCTAAATCTACGTCAGAATAGTCTACAGTACAACATTTTTTTTTTTCTGGGCTTAAAAAGGCTAGTGAAGATTTGTTCGGTAAAAGTCCTCTGCTCGACACCTCCGTTTTTCACGTCTACGACCAAAAACTCGTTTGAACGCCCAGAAAATCAAATTATCTTGAATTATATATTGCCTGAAAGGAAAAGTTTTGATTAAAACTTTGAGTTTTGTCCAGACAAAATGATTAGTGCCGCGCACATTCTGCTTTGTATTATCTCACATTTGCGTATAATCATGAAATATGAGACCGTATGCAACATTTGGGTTGAGCCAAACAGCAGAAGGTGCATCAAAATCAAAGGCAGTTTTAGGGGGGCAGAAGGGGAACTTGCTCCTGACGCAGAAATTTTAGGGGCGTAAAATTCCAAATAAATTAACTAACGGTAATCATTCTGTAATTTTTGAAAATTTACTAAAATAAAGTTGGGTGTGCAGTTGGCAGCAAGTAGGCATGTCATGTAAGTAAAGTAAATCCGATATTTTAATTTTTCCCGTATCTTAATCATCATTCCTAACGATATAATTAATGATTTTGCAGAGGCTGAAGTAAGACAAGTCGGATATAAATGGGAAATTTTGTTAATGAATGAAAATTTTGTAAATATGAGTTTTGTTAAAATTTAGCCTTAAAACCTTTGGGAGCCAGGGGGGGAGGGCTAGTCAAGATTTTGCCCTGGGCGCAGGAGTAGCCAGAACCGCCACTGATAAAAGTTTAGTCACCTCAATTGTAAATAGGCAGAAAGCTGAAATTTAAAAATTTGCTGGCAATACTTTTTCTTTTTTTTTACATATCTACATGGTCAGTATTAATGCACCCCAAATGCCATTGGCTCTTAGAGTATATATTTATTTTAACTAATTTTGACTGTATTGAGCGAACCCTCTCCACTAATCATCATCAATGGAAGAAGTAGAGGAAAAATTGATTCCACATTAGAGGACAAACTTGACAGAGCATCTTGAATTACCATGTCAAGTAAATCCTGGGAAAATTTGCCAGTATCTCGAAGACCTTTCAGAACAAATGCAGCGTAATTTGAGAGCTCGTCAGCGAAAACTGAATTTGTATCATTGAAAAATATTTTCTGCAATTTTTTAAGGGGTTGGTTGATTATTTTCTTGAAGGACCAGATTAATTCGACTCTTGTCGTATATTTCAAGTCATAGAATAATATTGCTACACTTGATTTTTTTTTTTTCGAATCGAGGTCTCTTACCAAATTCTTTGAGATACTTCGGTAGTGGTGTGACGAAGCAAATATATTGATTTTTTTTTATAATTATATTATGAGGCAGTAAGAGTAACCTTTTATAACCTCGGTTGTACTAATTATCTTGATCAGGAAATTTGCTGGTAGGAATAAGTAAGAAACTTTTTAAACAATTAGTTTCTGTTTCAGTAGGGTTGCCATTGGTGCTGGTTCATCGTCAAAGTAGGTGGCATTTCTTCTCTTAGGTTGCTCTTTGGAAAGGTTTCGTAAATATGACGCTTTTTAAATTCTTCTTCAAAAAATTGGCCGTTTAGTAACAAATGGTGTTTTTTTTGTAATACAAAAGTGCTTTTTTACTTGCTTTGGAAGTACTCATTCAAGCTTCGACTTGCTAAGGTTGTTTTGGTTTGGAAGCTTGTTTTCAGAGGCAACGCTATAGCGTTGCGTATAGTAAAGGCTATACGGCTCCAATGTTTTATTATTTATTATTTTTGTTTTCCAAAGGCACTTCATATTGAAGGGGTCGTCGCATAAACTTCGGAGAGGGCTCATTTGATTGGAAACTGAAAGTTCTAGTTCACTTTTTTAAGAGTCAAAAGAGATCGGAGGGTAATCACCCCCCCCCCTCCTCCCACGCCTTTTTCCCAAATGCATCCGATAAAAATTTTGAGATAGCCATTTTGTTAAAAGTAGTTCAAAGATCATATAACAAAAACCCCGGTGTCGACACAGTTCAGTTAGTTCAGTTTTTAAGTGCTAAAAGAGATTGGAGGGTAACATGCCCTCCCTCCCTCTTACGCCGGTTTTCCCAAATGCACCCGATAAAAATTATGAGATAGCCATTTTGTTAAAAGTAGTTCAAAGATCATATAACAAAAACTCTGGGATCGACACAAGCCCCCAGGGCACGGGGCAGGCGTTGTAAGTTATGCCCTGGGGGCATATATGGTTCTTATGGAAGGGGTGCTCGTATAAACTTCAAAGAGGGCCGATTTGATTCGAAATTGAAAGTTCTAGTTCACTTTGTAAGATTCAAAAGAGATCAGAGGGCAGCTACAGCCCCCCCCCTCTCCACGGTCTTTTTTCCTTAAACCCATCCTATCGAACTTTGAGATAGTCATTGTTTTAAATAGTTCAAAGATCATTTAACGAAACCCCCCCCCCCCCAGGACCTGAGGGCAGGTGTTGTAAGTTATGCCGTGGGGGAATATATGGTTCCAATGGAAGGGATGCTCGTATAAACCTTGGAGAGGGTTCATTTGATTGGAAATTGAAAGTTCTCGTTAACTTTTTAAGAGTCAAAAGAGATTAGAGGGCAACTAGCCCCCCCCCCCACCCCCACCCACGCCCCTTTTTCCCCAAATGCATCCGATAAAGGTTTTGAGATAGCCATTTTGTTAAAAATAGTTCAAAAGTCAGATAACAAGAACTCAGGTGTTGAAACAACCCCCCAGGGCCTGGGGGCAGGCGTTGTACGTTATATCCTGGGGGCTTATATGGTTCTTATGAAAGAGATGCTCGTATAAACTTCAGAGAGGGCTCATTTGATTGGAAATTGAAAGTCAGAGTTCAATTTTTCAGAGTCAAAAGAGATCCGAGGGCACCTAGCCCCGCCTCCCTCCCCATGCCTTTTTTCCAAACCCATCCGATGAAAATTTTGAGATAAACATTTTGTTAAAAATAGTTCAAAGGTAAAATAAGAAAAACTCCGGTGCCGATACAACCCCCCAGGGTCCGGGGGCAGGGGTTCTAATTTATGCCCTGAGGGCATGTATGGTTCTTATGAAAGAGATTCTCGTATAAACTTCGTAGAGGGATCATTTGATTGGACATTGAAATTTCTAGTTTACTTTCTAAGAGTCAAGAGATCGGAGGGCAACTAGCCCCTATCCCCCATGCCCTTTTTCCTCAAACCCATCGGCTACAAATTTTGTGCCTTTTTTTAAAAAACAAGTTAAGAAATTAGATAACAAAAATTCCGGTGTCGACACAACTCCCCAGGGCGTGGGGGAAAGGCGTTGTAAGTGTTGTGCCGGGGGCGTATATGGTTCTTATGAAAGGGATGCTCGTACAAACTCCAGAGAGAGCTCATTTGATTGGAAATTAAAAGTTCTAGTTCACTTTTTAAGAGTCAAAAGATATCCGAGGGCAAATAGGTCCTCCCACGCCCTTTTTCCCCCAACCCATCCGATAAAAATTTTGAGATAGCTTTTTCGTTAAAAATAGTTCAAAGATCAGATAAGGAAAACCCCGGTGTCGACGCAACCCTCCAGGGCCCGGGGCAGACGTTTTAAATAATGCTCTCAGGGCGTATACGGTTCTTATGAAGGGGTGTTCGTTTAAACCTCGGAGAGGGCTCATGTGGTTGGAAATTGAAAGTTCTCGTTCACTTTTTAAGAGTCAAAAGAGATCGGAGGGCAACTAGCCCCTCCCCCCTTCACGCCCTATTTTCCTCAGTCCCATCCAATAAGTACTTTGAGAGAGTCATTTTTTTCAAAATGGTTCAAAGATCAAATAATGAAATCTCCGGGATCGACACAATCCTTCAGGGCCCGGGGTAGGCGTTGTATGCTATGGGGCGATACTAAGGAGGCGATACCCCAACAGTTGTTTGTAGTGATTTTTGCTCGTTTCAAACTTTATTTGCATATTCAATTTAAGTTTCACTCGTTTAAGATTTATTTATTCATTTACATTAGTATCTATTGTATGATTGTTTGCATTGATTGTTTATTTAATTTCTGTTCGTTTTGGGTTTCATTTATACTTCAATAGCAATTTTTTTTTGTTTTGAGCCTGATTTGCATATTCAATTTAAGCATTAATCGCTTTAAGATTTGTTTGTTCATTTATATTATTACTTGTTGTATATTTTTTTGTTATGATTGTTTATTTAATTTCTGTTTGTTGTGGGTTTCATTTATTCTTTAATAGTAATTTCTGGTCGTTTTGAGTTTGATTTTTAACAGGTAATTGTATCTACTGATATGAAGTTTAAAATGGGCTTTAGCCTACTTTTCTTTGAAAAACTTCTTTTTAGGAAAGTTTTTTTTAAATTAATCAAACAGTTCGTGGTAACGAACTGTAAGCAAGGAGCGACCCGGCTCATTGGTAACCGAAATTCTAAAAAACAGAATTTTGATACCAATAGATACATCAAAAGAATCAGATTTTAATTCTAATTTCAAATATATAAGTTTCATCAAGTTTAATTTTACCTATCAAAAGTTACGCGCCTGAGAAAATTTGGCTGATTTTCGAAAAAAGGGGGAAAGACCCCCTAATAGTTATAGAACCTTAATGAAAATCACACCATCATATTCAGCGTATCAGAGAACCCTACTGTAGAGGTTTCAAGCTCCTATCTACAAAAATTTGTAATTTTGCATTTTTTGCCAGAAGAAAGATCAAGGATGTGGGTTTTTTTTTTTTTTTTTTTTTTTTTTTTTTTTTTTTTTTTTTTTTTCAGGGGTGATCGTATTGACCCAGTGGTCCTAGAATATCGTTGGAGGACACACTTGAATGGAAATTAAAAGTTCTAGTGCCCTTTTTAAGTGACCAAAAAAAATGGAGGGCAATCAGGCCCCCTCCCATTCTCTTTTTTTTCCCAAATTCACCCGATCAAAATTTTGAGATAGCCATTTTGTTCAGCATGGTCGAAAATGTGGAAACTATGTCTTTTAGGATGACTTAATCCCTCGAAGCCCCCAGGGGGAGGGCTGAAATTTATGAACTTTACCCAATGTTAACATATAGTATTGGTTATTGGGACCCGACTCAATGGTAACCGAAACTCTAGAAAACAGTATTTTGATACAAATAGATACACCAAAAGAATCGGATTTTAATGCTGATTTCAAATATATAAGTTTCATAAAGTTTACTCCTACCCATCAAAAGTTACGCGCGAAAAGAAAATTTCTGAGAAAATTTGGCTGATTTTCGAAAAAAGGGGGAAAGACTCCCTAAAAGTTATAGAACCTTAATGAAAAGCACACCATCATATTCCGCGTATCAGAAAACCCTACTGTAGAGGTTTCAAGCTCCTATCTACAAAAATGTGGAATTTGGTAATTTTTGCTAGAACAAAGGTCACGGGTGCGTGTTTATTTTTATTTTTATTTTTTTCCAGGGGTGATCGTATCGACCCAGTGGTCCTAGAATATCGTGGGAGGGCTCATTGGAATGGAAATTAAAAGTTCTAGTGCCCTTTTTAAGTGACCAAAAAAAATGGAGGGTAACTAGGCCCCCTCCCGCGCTCATTGTTTTCCCAAAGTCACCTAATCAAAATTTTGAGATAGCCATTTTGTTCAACATGTTCGAAAATATTGTAAGTGTGTCTTTTAGGGTGACTTAATCCCTAGAAGTTTCTCGGAGGAGGGGTGAAAGTTATGAACTTTACCCAATGTTAACATATAGTATTGGTTATTGGGAAGTATACAGTACAGACGTTTTCAGGGGAGATTTTTCCTAGTAGTGGGGGGGGGTCAGGCAAGGACATACGCAGGGGGGGCCTCCGGGCCCGGGCCCCCTGAAATATCACGATTTTTTTCATTTTCCCATAATTTTCTGATTTTTCTCACAGAATAATGGGTTTGAAGGATTTGGCCCCCCCCCGAAACAAATTCCTGCGTACGTGCCTGGGGTCGGGGGTTATGTAGGAGGATCTTTCCATGAAGGAAGTTTTCATGGGGGAAGGGACATTGCTATAAAGGGGACGCCGGACTTCCCAGCATTATTTGAAAAAAGATCAGAAATTAAATATAAAAAAAAAAACAAGTTTTTCAACTGCAACAGCAGCAACATCAAAACTTTAAACGAACAGAAAATATTACATATATGATTGGGTTCGCCCCCTAGTCGATACGTCACTCTTTAAGCCAGAGATTTTTTAGTACTTTCATAAGAGCTATTTATTCTAATTAACGGCCTTTGTGATTAAGCGATAATTGGAACGAAATTCGAACTTTAGCTTAAAGAGCAAGGTATTGACTAGGGGGCGAACCCACTAATATACGTATTAAAAATATATGAATATAGAAGTTCGTTATGTAAGTTAATTCGTAAGTTACGTATATTTCTTACTAATAAAAACGTTCTAAAATAAAATGAAACAAGTTTCGAGAAAGCCATTTAACCAAATAAAAGTAAATTAATATGAAAATTTTGTTTTAATTATTCATATACTGTGAGCCAAGATCAAAACCTGCATTTATTCAAAAACGTTCAAAAATTAAATAAAAAAAACAAGTTTTTTTTAACTGAAAGTAAGGAGCGACGTTAAAACTTAGAACGAACAGACATTATTCCGTATATGAAAGGGGCTGTCCCCTCCTCAACGCCTTGCTCTTTACGCTAAAGTTTGACTTTCTCACAACTCTATTTTTTTTTAACAATAAAAAACTTTAGCGTAAAGAGCGAGGCGTTGAGGAGGGGACAGCCCCTTTCATATACGGAATAATTTCTGTTCTTTTTGAGTTTTAATGTCGCTCCTTACATTCAGTTAAAAAAACTTGTTTTTTTATTTAATTACAAGAAGTGGTTATGTATTATTTTGAGGCGAGATCAGCAGTTATATGTTACTATAACGTTGTCTTTTCTGGCTAATTAAGTAGAAAAAACTTTTTCCACAAAATAAGTTTTTAACAAAAAAGTAAAGAACTCCTTTAAACTAAAAATTAACAAAAATAGAATCAAATAATCTACCAAGCATACAACTACCACAAATCTGTATCAATAAATAAGTGAAACCCAAAATAAAACAGAAATTAAAATAAATAACAGAATCAAACTCAAAACAAGCAAAAATTAGTATGAATAGGGGTCTAAACTCCTATGCTTTCTAAAAGCCAGAATATGGTTTATACTTAACTGAAAAATTCAAATGAATTTACTGAAAAAAATGTATATTATCAGTTTAATATACATATACCGATATTTATTCCTTAAAATCTTAATTAATCTTTGATTTCTTAATGTTATAAAGGTAAAAAGTTTTCAAAGAATTTTTTCAGTAAAGTACAAATTGTATTCTGACTTTTAGGAAGCATATAGGTTTAGAATCCTACTCAAATTAATTTCTGCTCGTTTTGAGTTTGACTCTTAGTCCGGGCGCCACGTGAAGCTATCTTGCTTATTTCCAAAAGTAAATGTTGTGACAGGTACAAATTTTCTGAGTGCATAAGTTTATAGAATCAATATCAGTGATTCTGATTTGCTCGGGTCCAGCTTTCCAGAGGGGCGGCATCATAGAAAAAACTTGCTTAGAAATATATAGTTTTGTCGAAGTTTTTGAATGATAAGAATCGAAACATGGCCAATAACTTTGGGGCTAGGCCGCAATCCTGCAGCAAGAAAAGTCTTGCATTTACAAAAGAAGAAAAAATCTAAATTTAGGCTTTTTGGATGTTTTCCAAAGTAAAGCTTTGTTAAATACTTCTGACAGAAATTAATGTTAGGCCTATATTTTGATTTCAAATTGAATTCTGGTCCTAAAGATAAGTTTATCTTTAAGTTAGCTATTTCAATTGTATTTGAATGGGAAAATTTTTAGGCTGGAATTTGAAAAACCTAGTTTCAGTTTAGTTCTCAACTCACTTGGGGTTTGGGGTCTAGGCTACCTTAAATTACCTTAAATCGCATTGTCCAGCGAAATAAGGAAAGATCCTGTAGAGTCGCTGGTCAGTGACGATGGGGAGCCACTGGTTCGGCGGCGTCCCACTCTGTTTTCCATGGTTTGGTGGACCAATTCTTATCAATGGCGATCTTGAATGCATTGACAGAGGGAGCGGTGACAGCTGCATTTGGAAGACTGTTCCAGGGGCCCACCACTCTATTGGAGAAGCTGTGGTTGCGGAGTCTGCTGTGAGCTCTCTTCCTGAGCAGGTTCTTACTATGCCTTCTTGTCCTGGATGATTCGTCAAGTTGGAAAGTACTCTGAGAAGAGGAATCGGCATGCAGTAGCTTGTTATCCGTAATGACATCGTTTCTTCACATTCTATAGACGACTTTTAGGAGCTGTAGTTTGTTCGGGCGAGATAGATAGTTGAGGTTCTTACATCCAACAATAGCTTCGGTTGCGCACCTTTGAAACAGACTCTATTTTCTGTTGGTCACTCTTATTCAGAGGAGTGGCAACACACATCCCAAACTCCAGCAATGGTCGCACAAGACCCTTGTACAGCTTCGTCACGACTTTAGATGATCTGCTACGTACTGTACGGTTAATTATTCCGAGGGTCTGAGATGCTTTGGCAACCGCTGTTTGTGTGTGTTTGTTGAATTTTAATTCTTCATCGACAACTATTCCCAAATCTCTTTCAGCTACCGAGGAACCAATAGATTGTCTAGAGCCATCCCCCCCCACTCATATGGTATTTTCCCACCTTTGAAAAGACAGAGGAGTATAGCCTAGGCTAGTTTAATATGAGGGTAGGCTAATTCAAACTGAATTGCTGCTAATTCAACCAAAACTACAATATTCATTCCTACTGAACACAATTCTGCTGTTTTTTGAAGATAGAAAATACCATGTTCCTTACTGGTTTAGTCCACAACACTCACAACTCCAGGGCATGTTCCTGAAGCTCTTCTTTGGTGAAGCTGCAGATTAGCTACCCTTGATAAAAATATGTTATTATTATTAAAGCTCAATTGATAGAATCTAGAGTTAAAAAGTAAATAAAAATATTTTTACTAAGGCTTGATTTATAGAACCTAGAAGATGTACAGAATCCTGTCAATGACAATTTTTTTTTTATTTGTGGGAGGAATTTCTGCAAGTAATGGTTGTAAAATTTGGATACAGTATTGAATTCAAATCAAATGGGTTTTTTTGTTTCTTAGTTATCTTGTTATGTTAGTATATTTTGAATTAACCAATAAATTGGTAAAGTTTTTCAAAAGGTATGGCTTGGGGTATGGCAGTCCTGTGCTGGTCCTGCATGGAAGTCATCCAGTTACTGGTTCAGGAGGGAAAGAATTTCATGAATTATACTTTTTTTAAATAAAACATTGACAATTTAAAAACATAAGCAAGCGTTAGCAAAGCTGACATCAAAATCTGACAAACTAGAGCAATTTTAGGCATTCTTTTTATTGATTATATAGTACCATGTATGGTAAATTATTGACAGGCAACTGATTACAAGCAGTACAACTTATTTTTTTTTATTACTCTAAAGGACCAGTGGCAGTATTTCTGCCTTTAGTACAACTTCTTTACTGACTGGGTAAAAGGCTCTGTGGATAATGAAAACTCCAACTTTACTATATTTTGTAAGTAAAATGTCTACCTTTGTTCTAGCCTGTTTGCTGGGATTGCTTTCCAGTTCAGAGGAAGGGTAGCTTTAACAATGCCATATATCAATACACATTGCTGTACTGTAAGTTTTCTAAGAGAAGCATGATCACATCCAAGGAGATGCCATATAAACATACAATGACAAGAATGTCACATTTTCACTTTTCAAAGCTTCCATCTATCATTTGCTAAAATTTCCAATTAGAATTTAGTAAGGTTTTCCTTAAATTCTTTTAAAGTTTAAATGGTTAGCAAAAACTGGGTACTTTTGGTCAATTTTGACACCTTTTAGTTTCTCAAAAGGTATGGCAGTCCTGTTCTGTTCCTGCATGGAAGTCATTTAATTACTGATTAGCAAAGTAGCAAACTGAGTAGCTAAGTCAACATGAAAAGTTGACAAACCAGAGCAATTTTTGGTAATGTTTTTATTGTTTTACAGAGTGCTGTGTATGGTATTGACAGGTATCTGATTACAGGCAGTACAACTTAATTTTTATAACTCTAAAGGGTCAGTGGCAGTATTTCTGCTTTTTCTGCAACTATTTTGCTGAGTGGCTAAAAGGCCCCGAGGATAATCAAAACTCCAACTTTACTATCTATTGAAAGTAAAGCTTCTAGATTTGTTCTAGCCTGTTTGCTGGGATTGCTTCCCAATTCATAGGAATAGTAGCTTTAACATGTTATTATTCTAATCCACCATTTCAAAGAGTTGGCCTCTCTTAGCATAGTTGAAGAGCCAGAATCGTGTCTGTACATGGGAGAAAAGTGGATACCAGTACATCTTATCATGAAAAACATGGGGTCAGTATTAGTAAATTCCATAGGATTGGTCTACTGCATTAGTGGTTGGGATACAGTGAGTTTTTTCTATTTGAAAGGGAATCAAACTTTAGTTGGTGCTGCAGAAAAATCTTTAATGACAGCTTATGGTAAATATTTATTCCATTATTCAATGCAACATCTCAAATCTGCCAAAATATGAGGAAGACATTACTAAACTATGTCAAAAAGTGGTGCTTGGGTGTATGGTAGAAAAACCAGTGAATCCCTGACATTGAAGTATCTGCAAGTGTATTTATCCCAAAGAAAAGAAAGATGTGGAGTGTTTGCCTCCTATGGAAAGCTCCTTTGAATACCACATAAAACGTGCCCTTCTACAGTGGTCTGTCATTATAAGGCAATATTCTTAAGCTATTTGTGCATAACTCACTGGATTTTGGATGAGCTTTTAGCGAGTTACCACGAACTGTTTGATTGTGCTGCTTAAAAAAAAAAAAATCATTGAAATGAAGAAAACTTGAATGATAACTCATATGACTTAAAATTCAGTGACATTCTACTCTTAAGAAGTTAGCTAAAAACTTTAAATATGATTTAGTGGCTGATTGTCCTACTTAGAAAGGAACGGTGTGAATCACTGTATTGACTCTTTGGATTAGCATAACATATTAACAGTTAAGTTCATCAGCCTCTATATATACGGGCCATCATTAAATTTTCTTCTTAATGTCTTATTTTTTTTACTATTTAATCCCTTATGAGCACTTGGAGAAGGCTTTTGAATATAGTGTATTTCAATGTGACGTTTTCCTTCTTATTTGTCTTTGGAGAAGATACCGAAAGACTGTAAGTTTTTTTTTATGTAGATCAGAATAATTTTGTAATTTGGAACAATTAATTCTTACATGATTCAAATCAAGAAAAAAAAATTGTTTTCCCCAATGCGAGTAGAAAACAAAGTTAAAACATGAAGGTCACTACCCCTACATCCCCACACTTTAAATGCAAGTTTAATTTTGTTTAATTAGAGAATTATTATTCTTAAGGAACATCAAGCCTTAAAATGCTCGGGGGGGGGGGGGGTAAAGAGTGTAAAAAATTTCAAAAATAAATTTTTGGGTCATAATTTTCACATTTTTCCAGAGGCGATTTTTTGAAGATATCTTGTTCTTAGGAAGTGTTCCTCACGCCTCCCCAGCCTGTGTGGATAAGAAAATGAATTTAGTATTTAGTATTTTATACTACACTCAAAATTTCCCCAGAATAAAAGGGGAGCTGCCAACCCGCATCACTCATATTGTATACTTACTCCAAATATGTTCGTCCAGACCATATGAGGATCGGGGGTAAATTCTTTAAATTTCACTATTTTTCAGAATGACTTCTTACTGAAAGTTAACAAATTGACGCCTATAAGCGCAAATTTTGAGTCTTCAAGTCCCAATGTCGCTCGCCCACTCACTTTGTGTTTTTCAGGAGATTTGTCGTAGTTTCACTACCTTAGATGCTTCTTCATTGTTCTTTGTACTTTAGTCTTTTCGTTTATGTTTTCATGAATAGCCAGTGTGGTCTTAGTGCCTATTTAAATTATGTTAGAGATAGCGCTTTGATCCTCCAGCACCTTTCAGCACTGCTTTATGCATTTAGTGTTTTTAGTTCGATCCATGGTTGGCTATTTAGTCTAAAAATTAAATAAAAAAAACTAGTTTTTTTAACTGAAAGTAAGGAACGACGTTAAAACTTAAAACGAACAGAAATTATTCCGTATATGAAAGGGACTGTCCCCTCGTCAATGCCTCGCTCTTTACGCTAAATTTTTTTATTGTTAAAAAAAAAGAGTTGTGAGAAAGTCAAACTTTAGCGTAAAGAGCGAGGCGTTGAGGAGGGGACAGCCACTTTCATATACGGAATGATTTCTGTTCGGTTTAAGTTTTAACGTCGTTCCTTACTTTCAGTTAAAAAAAACTTGTTTTTTTTATTTCAATTTTTAGACTAATTTTTGATGTGTAAATCTAAACCTAATGAAACTTATATATTTGAAATCAGCATTAAAATCTGATTCTTTTGATGTATCTATTAATATCAAAATCCCGTTTTCTAGAGTTTCGGTTACCATTGAGCTGGGTCGCTCCTTACTTACAGTTCGTTGCCACGAACTGTTTGATCAATTTTGAGATTCCTCAAAAAGTTTTGTTGACTTGTTCTAATGCTAGAATAGACGTTTTATAGCTTAAATCTGCCTTTCAATATGGTTTGATGTCCAGCCTGGAAGATTTTTCCCTTTCTGTCCGAAATTGAGAAAAGCAAATCAAAGAGTTGACATTGTTTGCATATACTTTTCTTGAGTCTTACTTATCCTCGTATTGATTCTTCTTTTCTCGCTACTGTGTAACCAACCGTGTATGCCGTGCGACGATTTTCGGAAAATCTGTGACAACTTGTAAAGCAGCGTGATATTTGGATTGATTAGTTTACTGACTTCACACCAAGATTATATACGAGGGAAGAGGTGTTCGTACTTACACAATTTACGAAATAATCTGAAGTTCTGTAGCTTATAACAGAATAGAATTCATTATAAACATCTAAAACTTCAGCGATATGTAAAAAAAACTTTGAGTGGCTTGAGCTTTGGTAGAGAATTATTCCTCGGCCTGTTATTGTTGAATTGAGGTTATATAATTCGTGGGTACTATTTTCTCTATTGTTTCGAAGTTTTAACGGTGGTAAGTAGACTTAGTAAACCAGTCCATTAATATTGACCTTTAGACCGTCAACCATCTGTCTAGCTACTGCTGTGCAGCTAGACTTTTGCATGTAGATGCATATACTTTTGCATGTAGATTCATACCCAGAAATTGGTTTGGGACGATGAGGTAATTCCCTAAGATTCAAAATCCTGTCTTAAGCGAGGGAACTTTTGTTTACTTTCAGTTCTGTAAAGAAGACCTTAAAAGTCTCGCCAGTAACACATATATGCAATTCAAAGTAACAAATCGGTGTAACATTATGCAGTTATATCATGTTTTCGCTCTAAGAACGTCTACAGGGGAGTGGACTTATAGCCACCTGTGCCCCTGCTGGTATATCCCTGGCTAGCTTTAATCTGTCCCTCTTTTCTACTCGACTCCATGGAAAAACAGATTGAATTTTGCATTTTGTTTCTGTTTTATAATGAAATTAAATAATTGAAACAACCTCCTGCCAAAAAATGCCTATGTTCTGAGAGAACTGGCAAATTCAATGCTCTTGAAAATCAAAATTTTTAAACTTTTAGCACTTCCCGCGCCGATTCATCTTCAGAAAAGAAATTGAAGACTACTTATATTGGAGCACATGAATGTTGATGGTTATGGGCTTGAATATTTTTGTGTAGAAATTTACAATAGAATTTCAGTGTCAAAATTTTGTGCATAGGCTATATATTTGCAGTGGGAAAGTTCTGTGGTGTTTCTAAAGGCCGCATCCCCCATGAGCTCACGTGCCCGTTTGCAGGGCCCTGGTAAGTTATAGCAATAGGTTATCTCATCAATATGGTCTCAGAACATATTTACTCAAACCAGGTACAAGGGAGAAGGGCCCATGTGCCTATGCATGCACATAAGTAGGGGATGGGTTTGCCCTTGCTTTCTCCGAAATATCGAGGTCTATTATGATTTTCCCTGTATTTTACCGACTTTTTGCTATATTATCCAACTATGTGTTAGTTGGTCTTTGTAGCTGAACGGGATACTCGAACTGTTTCTTCATTCATAGTTAATACAATTAAAATTGGCCTGATTGAAAAGAAGAGATAGCCTAAAGCAACATATTAATTCAGTAGATATTATTCCATAAGGATAATCAGCCTCACTCTCTGATGCCTTTCTATCATCACGTAAATGTCTGGTGCCATGTATAATCTTGCTAGACTTTCTTCATTGACCAACTCAATCAATTCTCCGACTCCCTGTGGGATTGTGAAATAACTTCCAAATGACGGCAACTACGTCTGGATTTAATAATGTTGTACTTGAAAACGATTTAAAATTCCTTAGATGGCTCTAGTGATTTAATACTTGTGAGTACATGGCGTTGAAATAAAGGTCTAGACTGCTAAACCTAAACAGGTATGTTTGATTATGAACATATAAATGTATGGAAATATATCCTAGATAAATATAATGTTTTTAAGCTTCCCCTTTGGCAGAATTTGAAATCCTAGACACCGAGTTCTAGATTCTAGAACTAGTGTCTTAAAATTTTAGTTCTCTTAGCCAAGTCTCAGATTTTTACGCATGAACTGGAGCTAACTAGCCATGGACGTCCGGTTAAACACTTTCCCAGACACGGAAGTCTAGCTAGAGATCCATATGAATACCACCTCTGTTCGAATTTGCGTTTGATGCTTATGCCATCTATTTGTGCTCTAACCTCACCAATGTAAGCACTGCTGTAGGTATTGCAATGATGGCACTGCTTTAGGTATCGCAGTTCCTTCAAAAGTAGAACCTGAAAATCTGGAAGAGATACCTTGGGTTCATTATAGTTTGTGATTTGTATATTTTTGAAGAGCTCCTGTTTTCCATGTATAAAAAAAATCAAAGCACCACCCGTGGATAACTTTTTTCTTTTCTTTTAATCTGCGAGATGAAGGTGGGATTTAAAGCTACATTGGGTGACTCTTCTCCACATTTTAAATCTGTCAAAACTTGGGTAATAGGCTCAAAATGAGATGTACCGTCAGTCAAGATGTTGATGGTCCTGTAAAACTAAAATTGGCGAAACCGAAAAAATAATCGGAAGAAGTCCTGGAAACGACATGGACGAGTTTCAGTTGGAATTGACAGTGATTGTTGAGAATACTTAAATATCGAAAAGAAATAATCACATCCCAAGTGAAATTTTGGACAGAGAGAGATTAGCAAGGTATGTATAACATTAGCTTTTCTATCAAGAACATTATGGAAATGGGTCAATGTTTGGCTCTACAAGTCTAGCCCAAAACTCTTTTTGTGGCGATTTGGCAGTGCAGATCAAACCTCGTTCTACCCTTATGCTCCCGAGATTAAACATTACTAGAAACGGTAAATATGGAAGGGGAGACCAATGTGGAAAGAAGGAGAACAAGTAACGGCTGTCTATGTTTTCCTAACTTGGGAAAAAGTGCCTACAAGGGATGAATCTCATAATAGAACAACGGTAATGAATGTGTATAAATATGTCAAGGAGATTCTGTGAAGCACTAATTCATTTACTTTCTTTAAAAGTATTTTTCTGAATTTTTGTTTATGACCTGTTTGGGTCATATTAACAAATTACTTTTATTGTTATAGCATTCCGGTATTAGAGGACGCAGAAGAATCAAAAAAGCTTGTCACTAGCGAATCTATCCCGCAGTCTTCCCTCCGAAGCAAACGTGATGAAGTCGATTCTCGATCGAGAAGAAGTCGCGGTAGGTGGAGTGTTGTTCTTGACCGAGTTGTCGATAATTCTAATCGGCGGCAGTATGGAGTAGGTGTTGTCGGAAGATGGTTTGGAGGGTATGTATTTTTTTTTCTTTAGTAGGATAATGTAAGAGTGTTTTTTGAACATGTTTGCCTTCGATTTGTACCAATTAAAGTGCAAGTGTTGGAACTGTTTTGACCCTTCCGAAACCCAAAACACATAATATTTCGTACAGGCATGCCTATATATTTGATTATTTTTTTTTCAAATTCGTTATTTAACAGGTATATTAATGTATCTAAGCCACTAAGAGGCTGGACTAATGAACAAACATTGGAGAAAATTGTATTACATAAAACGTTATAAAATTGCACAAAGCGATAAAATTATAAACATTACGAATCATAAAATGTTACAAGAATTCTAGAAAATTGTGTAAAAATAAAAAGTTGGAGAAAACTGTAGAAAACAAACGCTGGAGAAAATTCGGAAAAATAATTAGTTTATTAATTTAGATTTCAACGCGCCTATCATTCTTATTTTTAAGGTTTAATTATGAACTTGAGTATGGAGAGTATTCCTAAGTTCATTTTAGCATTGGTATTTTGAAATTGGTCTCTTTATAGAGTTTTCTGTTCATTCCATGGGCACCCATAAGGGGGGGGGGGAGGGAGGGGGCCAACCCCCTCCCCCTCCCTTGCTGAATGACGGTGCCATATATTTGTGTTAATTTAAAAAACGTTTTCCACTGAATAATTTTTCAAAGAAAACTAAAGAGATCTATTAAGAGATCTATCAAATAATCTTCCAATCGTAAAACTAACACAACTCACTATCAAAAATTAAATGAAACTCAAAACGAATCCTAATTATAATAAATAGCCGAGTCAAACTCAAAACGAGCAAAAGTTAACATTACTAGGGCTGACATACCCCATTCCTTCTCAAGACTAGAACATAACTTAGGCTTTATTGAAAAAAAAAAAAAACATAAACAAAGTACCATGGATTGTCAGTTTAATATACCTATACTGATATTTATTCCTTAAAATAATAAAAAGGGTAAAAAGAGTAAGTAAAGAATTTTTTTCTACTTATTTAAATAAAAAAAAGTGAAAACATTTGAACATGTTTTGTTTCCAGTAAAGCGCAATTATGTTCTGGTCTTGAGAAGGTATGGGGGTTATCAGCCCTACGAATGTTAATTTTTGCTCGTTTCGAGTTTGACTCGGATATTTATTCTAATTTCTGTCCATTTTGAGTTTCATTTATTTATTGATAGTGATTTGTGGTAGTTTTATGCTTGGATGGTTACTTGACTTCATTGCTGCCCATTTTTGGCTTAATGGAGCTCTTTAATTTTCTTTGAAAAACTTGTTTTGTTGAAAAAGTTTTTTTTAGATTAATTTCTGTTCGTTTTTTATTAACAAAGTCATTTTCATGAAAAAAAATTTATATCTTTCCGGTTTTTTTTTTCCTACTAAAATCCATAGTTTGGCTTGCTATTTGTATGTTGGGAGAAACTTTTTCAACAATTTTTAATCCTGACACAAATAGTATTTTTCAATTTTATTTTATACCTCCTCAAGTTGACCTGAAAAAATAAAACTAAATATAATTCCCAAAAGATTCTATCTATGCTCTTTGACAACCTTTACAATCTATATATTTAAAATGTAAGAGCAGAAGTAGTAATAGTAGTAGCCCCGAAAGCTTCTTCCTCATACCCCTAGTCATGTTCGAAATATTTCTGAGGCGTCCTATTTACAACCGCACACACAATGCCTTTCGATTTAGTTTTAAAGTACCATTTAGTTATTCTTAAGTCAGCTTATTTGGAGAGCTTGAAGGACGGTAGACGTGATTCATGGCCAAATCAGGTCAAGAAAATACTGGACCTTCGTGGCCTTTCGGAGATGTGGAATGAAGGAAAAGGCCCTATGGGTGAAACCGTGCCATTATGGAAGGAAGTCCAGCAAACCCTAAATGACCATGAAATCCAAGAGTGGCAAGCTCATAAGGACTAATCTATGTCTTTGAGGTTTTACTCCCAAGCCAAAGACTGTTGGGGGGAGGAGGTTTATTTTAAATTTGGGTTGAATAAAGAGGATTTGAAGAATTTGTTTGTTGGTAAGAGGGGATTGTTTGGATTTAGGTGAGAGACGAAAATTTTTGGGAAAGTTTAGGCTGGCGGCTGGCCCTTATTTTTGCCCAATGTGTAGATGTGTGAATGAGAACTTATTTCATTTTGTATCCGAGTGTGAAGAGCTGTCTGAGTTGCGGACAGAATGTTTTGGACGAGTGTTTAGGAGTGAATGCTGGTTAATTGAGCGGATGGCTGAGAGGAACGCATGTGCTATTAATCAGTTGTGTAAGTTTCTTCGTTTAGGAATTAAACATAGGGAATCATGTTTGAGGGTATAGCTTGTTACGTTCTTAGGATTTGAATTTCATTATTATTGGTGTTTGTCGGTTAAAAAGTTGAACCTTGGTGTGTTTCTTTTTGTCTTTTTGTTGTACTTTTTTCTTTTTTTGGTTTTTATTATCTAAAGTTATATTTTGTTTCTGAGAGTTGTTTGTAGACTGTATTATGTGTTGCTATGGCCCACAGGCTTTTTGCAATAAATCTTATCTTATCTCTTATAGCATAACGGGCCAATTGCATAATTGTGGGGGTATAACATGCCCAATATCGCTTCAGACTTAATTCCTGGACCGTTCTACTATGCTGAACAAAATGGTTGTTTCAAAATTCTGACTAGAGATGTTTGGGAAATAAATCAACTTGAGAGACTGGCTGATTGCCCTCCAATCTCTTTTTACTCTTAGAAAGGACCCTAGAACTTTTAATTTTGAATTGAATTAGCTTTTTTAAAAATTTCAATGATATTTCTAGCTATCATAGAGTGTGGCTGCCTATGATATTGCTTATATGCCTTTTTGAAAACCTACATACAAACAGGTTCTTCGTTTAATTGGAACGCCTAACACTAAACACTTCCTAGAAGGTTTACCTAATACTCTAAGCGCCATTAGTTACAGTAGCTGTAGCTGTAGTACTAAAAGTGTACACGTAGTGCCTTCTGGCTAGTTCAAAATCCTCCAAAACTTACTCTTAAAGGTCTAACTTAATAATATAAGTTGTTCTTGAGATATTGCTTTGTCACTTTTTTGAAAGTCCACATGCTCATAGTTTGTTTTGATTTAGTTCAAAGTCGGCCTAAATATTTCTTATATTGGATTACTGAAGACATTGTTATATTTTCTTTGGACTATTTTCTGCAAAATGGCTATCTCTCAATTTCGATCGAATGTGTTTGGGGAAAAGATGATATCAGGGGGGGGGAAATCTATTTTCTCTCCATCAAGTTTGACTCTTAAGATGGAACTAGAACTATGCATTTCCAATCAAATGAGCCTTATCTAAAGTTCACAAGACCACCTCTTCATAAAAACCTCACATCCCTCCGGGGCATAACTTAAAATCCTTATCCCCATACTTTGGGGGGTTGTATCAACCCCAAAGGCCTTCTTATGTGATCTTTGGACTATTTTTCGAACAAATGACAATCTTAAAATTTCAGTCGGACGCATTTGGGGAAAATTTGATGTAGGGGGGGGGTATAGCTGCCCTCCGATAAATTTGACTCTTAAAAATGGCTCTTCAACTTCCGATTTCCAATCCAATGAGCCTCCTCCGAATTTTATACAACCACCGTTTCCATAAAAACTTTAAATGCCCTCATGGCATACCTTACAACCCCTGCCCTGAGGACTGTGAGGGGGATCTCATCCTGAAAGTCATAATTTCGGGACTTTTAAACTATGTCAAGCAAAATAAATATCTCTAAATTTTGACTGGAAGTGTTTGGGGAAATGAGGGTCGTGGGGGGGGGGGGGCGATGGTTGCCCTCAAATCATTTTTGACTAGTAAAGAGGGCACTAGCCCTTTCATTTATCTACCGACTGAGCCCCATCGAGGTTTTAACGACAACAAATGGCCATCCTAAAATTTCTATCAGATATGTTTCGGGAAAATACGACGTGTGTGTGTGTGTGGGGGGGCATTTACCTTCTGATCACTTTAATTCTTAAAAAGAGCACTATAACTTCTGATTACCAATCCAATGAACCGTCTTTGTAGTTTATACGACCACCATTTCTATAAAAACTTTATATTCCCCCAGAGCGTAACTTACAACCCTTGCCCTGAGGGCTATATGGGCGGGGGGGGGGCTTTATCCTCAAAGACATAATTTCTGGACCTTTCAACTACACGGAACAAAATGGATACCTCAAAAATGATGATTGAATGTGTTTTGGGAAGTGATTGGTGTATGGGGGGGGGTGTGTGTGTGGCTGGTTGATCTCCAATCACTTTTGACTGTTAAAAAGGCCAGTAGAACTTCTGATTACCAATCAAATGAACCCCCTGTGAGGTGTATACAACCACCCATCCTATAAAAAAAAACCTTATATCCCCCAGGGCATAACTTACAACCCTTGCTTTGAGGGTTTGGGGGGGGGGAGTTGTCATTCTCAAAGCCATAATTTCCGAACCGTTAAACTATGCTGAACAAAATGGCCTTTTCAAAATTTTGATTGGATGTGTTTGGGGAAACGATTGACGTGGGGGAGGGGTAGCTGGTTGCCCTCCATGAGCTCTTTTTAAGTTCTTATGAAATTTCTTTCTATAAGAAGTGCCCTGGTATAAAAAAAATAACAATATATTGTGCCCACATCGCTGTTTACTTAGGCAGCGCGATCGCCTAAGATATTTTGTCTTGAGGTTTCAATTATACAGCAATGGAAGTGCCGATTAGACCAGGTAAACCCCCCCCTAAAATCCAGCCTATGGGCGCACATGGTTCATTCGTCTTCTTTAAGATTGGAAATTGTTATTTCCTTAACATCCTCTGGTTTTTCCATTTTACTGAACAAGTTGATACGACTGAAGCTTCGATGCTGTAAACTTGCTTGCGCAGCGTTTCAGTTTTTTTGGTAGGGAATGTTTTGTTAAAAAACTTGAACTGGTAAACATGTCCCAGGGTAACCTTACGTTTCCCTAAACTTCTTTCTTGATAAAGCCCTCTTCCTGATTGTGGGCCACGAGTTTCCACCGCTCCATCATTTGCATGCTTAACTTTTTCCGTGCTTATGGCAGCAGAAGTTGCACTTAAGCTTTGTTATCCTTCGAAGTTTCTTTTAAGTTTTCCAGATTATTTACATATTTTTTTTTCAAAAAGTTCTCTCGAACATCTGCCGAGAAAACTATTTATTGTTTCCTTCTAGCCGTTGAGGTTGGCAATTTTACCAACCTTGTCAACCTTTCGCAACTTTTCTTTGGAAATAAGATTGTTACTATAGATTTTAATAGCACTGTTTTCACTGCTTGACTGCCGACTTGACCCAGTTTTTAAAGTAGGATCGTGGTAACAGCAGAAACTATGATCTTTGTGACAGTAGCCTTGTTTGTAAAACCGACATATTTTATGTAATTGGTATGAGGGTTCTCTGAAGAGAAAAGATTGAGGCTGTGCCTTTTGTGCGCATTACATTCCCTACTTGACTGTAGGGAATCCGATCCTGCTTTAAAGCAGGATCGCGGTAATAGCAGCACCTAGCATCTTTGTGACAGCGGTCTTGTTTGTAGAACCGACATATTTCACGTCTTTAGTATGGTTTTCTAAAGGGAAAACGATTGTTGCTATGCCTTTTGTAATTATTATTTTCCCTACTCAACTGGCCAGAAGCAGCGTTTGTTGACCTTTCGTTTGGAAAAATATTGTTGCCATAAATCTTATAAGCACTATTTTCACTGCGTGACTGCCGACTTGGTCCAGTTTTTAAATCAGGATCATGGTAATAGCAGCACCTATTACCTTTGTGACAGTGGTCTGCTGAAAATAAAAGAATAATTCATAAGGTTCTCAATAGTCCTTTAACTATTCATGAAGTCAAAAAGTTTTACGACACGATTTTAACTCTCTAAAAACTAAAAAAAGGTTAGTTTTGAGTAAAGTGCTTGTTTTTCAGAATCCGACAAACACAGAGAAATAACACGAGAGAAGCATAGAGAAGCCAGTTTGTTGACACAGTTTTTCAAAAAAAATTCATAAACTGCTAAGCAGTAATTTTTGTTCGTTTTGTGTTTCAACTTAGATTTTTACTTTCATCGTAACAGATTAAAAAAAATATAATAATCTTGTTAAGATACAACAATCCTTTCTGATAAACGCCCTTATGACAGGAATTTAATATCCCCTCCCCCTTTTAGGTGGGAGGTGGGGTCAGGTACGAACTCAAAAAAAAAAAAACGAAACAGAATTATGTCTCTTAATCTTACTTACCTCCAAATTTGGAAAAATTCTGACGACCTTTCCTGGGAGATGTCATAATGAAAGACTTTGGGATCCACACCCCACCATGGTTAGAACGAACATGGACCCCCTAGAAACAGCACGGAAATATACCCTTACACCTGACCAATTTCAGTTCGTATGTGTTTAACCCTTTTTACTCAGTGTTTGGATTGCAAAAAAAGCCCCCCCCCCCCTAGAAAACGTACGTCAGGGTCACGTCCCCAGTATGCCTAACTAGGACACTAGCGCTTCTTTTCGACAGAGTTGGGGATGAGATCCAACCATCTTTATCCATGCGTTCTGATAGCGTGAATATTAGACCCCTTCCCCTATCAGAGAATAGATTGTACCCATACACCATCAAGACCTTACTGGGACAGTTCATATTGCTAAGTTTAATTGAGATTGGACAACAACTTTCGCTAAATTGATAACAAGAATTTATCCCCCTATAGATCGAAAAAGGACAGTGATCTCGGGGTTCCTTCGCTGGAATAAATCACAAAGAAAGACTGAGGAAAACACAATGAACTAAAAAAAACTTTAAGCCGACCCAAAGCCCTTTTGTCTAATTTATCTTTAACCATAGTAAGTAACCGATACAAATTTCTCAGTTTTCCCTTAAAAGTTTAATTGACCTAGCACTATTTAAAGCTTATTCCAGGACGGGAGTGTGATATAACTGACGAAAGTGGTGTCAGATAAGGATTTTTCTGTTAATTTGTTTTATTTTTAGGAGAACGATACGTGGTTCTCTGCAGCACCATGAAACGGTGCAACAGCAGTTAGAAGCCTTTGAAGATTATCGGCCTTATTTTACATATTGGGTAACAACAGTTCAAGTAGTTGTTTTAATAGCTGCCATTATTCTTTATGGATTTGCACCGTTTGGGATTGGAATTCGTCAAAGAACTGGAAAGGTAACTGAAATGTCTTCACTGTTAAATTTCATGTTACTTTAATAGTGGCTATAATTGATTAATGTGTAACACCAAAATCTTGATGTAGATGGAACGTCGTAATCTCTTTAATCTTGTAGTATACAATAATTTTTGAAAGTAGTTCTTTAGAATGTACTCCTCTCTTCAAGAAACTACTTATCTGGAACAGCCGTTAGTTGAGGCTGTCAGAAGCCGAACTCATTAATTCTAGTTTCGTCTTCTCTGTTTTCGTCAAACCGACGGATTAACTCTCTTTTTCCTGCTAAATTATTAATCTTTAGAATTATTAATAATTAGATTTTTAACTTTTCAAATTACTAATTAATATTCAATTATGAAATTACTAATATTCAGTAATCAAATTACTGATAATAATTGATAATTAAACTTTTCAAATTACTACAACAAAACGGCAAGCAAATTTATGGCATAGAATAGTAAATGCATTGTTAAGTCAGCTAATTTGACTTCTTCGGTACAGAGAAAGTAGTTCATATCATAATTCATGCTCAAATACAAAAGCAACTCGTATATGGCAATTAAAAACAGCTATTAAGATTCTTTATCACTTTTTTCAGCTGTTTTTACGTTGTTGTTCGATTTGACCTGGATTAAACTCGCCTTTTTTTGTGATAGTGAGTTTTTTTGTGAGAAAACGAGGAGAATAATTTTTGTGTTCTCATTGACTGACGTGGATCAGTCCTACTAACCATCTGGTGAATATTGTCTTCGGATCACAATATAGTCGCACTCTAAAAATGAAAAATTAAATCACACAAGTCACATGATAAAATGAAATTTGCGCATTACTTCAGCGCCAATCATGTTTGCAAATTCACAATTTCTTGAGTTGAATGTTGTTTAACTTTTAAGCGTACAGTTTATTACTGATAAATCAGATTCAAGAGTCAAGGTATAATTTTCGAATCTAGAAATGATGGAATCTTAGAACAGCAGTCTTTCTATCAGTAACAGGAATCTGCCTAAAGTTAAAGAGAAATAGTACTATTAGAGAATAATTAGGGACAACTTAGTGTTGTTACTCGGTGCTAATTAGTGCTTTCGCGGATAATTAGTGCTTTCCAAATCAGTTACTGGCCATTTTAATTTTTCAGTTCTGAAATACAAGTGTAATGCTAAAATAAATAAAAAACAAAAAAACATGCCATTCATAAAACTTGGCTTATGTTTGGGTATAGGTTCTAATAGATTACAGGATATTTTTTGTATATCTGAACGCAATAATCATGGCTCCTAATTAAGCTAAATAATCAGCAAAGTTGAAGAACTTGATGGTTATTTGGTTTTTGTTTTTTATGTGTTCATTTTTTATTTGCTTTATTTTATTTGCCATTTGCTTGCCATATTTATTTGTTTTATTAGTAATTTTTTATTTGTACAAACTTGTACGAGGAACTAAAAAAACTCATTTCATGGAAAGTCTTTTGGTACGGAAAGATCAAGTTTTAGCAGAGGTTCGGTTAAATATTTGTTTTTGTAAAATGCCGTTCGGATGCACTGTTCCCGTTCGAAGTATTGAAGGAAAAGGCTATATTCGGAAGACGTCAACAGTATTTTTTTTATTGTAGGGATGAGGAAATATAAATTAATAAGATATTAATTTATCTTATTGATAAGATACTAATAAGGTGTTTTCTTTCCCAGTGGAAATGTAAATTTTGTTTTATTTTATTTTTTCAGGGAATTGTACAAAAAAACTTTTTTTCGAGGGAGAAAAAGAGAGCCAAATAAATTATTATATTATATTATATTATAGATTTATATTATATTATATTATAGATTTATATTATATTATAGATTTATATTATATTATATTATAGATTTATATTATATTATATTATAGATTTATATTATATTATATTATAGATTATATTATATATAGATTATATTATATTATAGATTAAAAATTTGTGTTTTTTTTTCTTAAGAAAAATTTAAATACATAATTTTCTTCTAATCAATTGTACCCAAACTAAGCGTTACTGACTACAATCAACTTTCAACAATGCTATATCTAAGCGTCGCTTTCTATTGTTTTATAAACAATGCTTCTTGTCCTGGCCAAACTAACACTTTAAATGGGATGGGAGGGGGAGTGTTCGTAAGTGGGTTTATCTTAGGTGGTTGAACATTGTAGTGATTTTGGTTTTAAAAGCGATTCATCTCTTATTTGAATGTTTTTTCCCTTTTTCCTAAGGTGATTTACGACTTTTTATCAAGACTTCTTTAGAATCGATCTATTTTAAAATAGAAGTTGTGTCTGGATTTCCCCCCTTGCTATGGGAAACGAAGAATCATAGTTCTAGGAAACCCAATTTCTTAAAAGGAAACGTATATTACTAGATTTGAATATATTTCACAGTGGGAAAAAACTTGACCATAAATGATTTCTTATAAAATGGTGAGCTATCGTCTTGTCCGAAGCTTTTAAAAGTTTCGGATTCGTAACTTGAAATTGCTTCATAAAAAGGGGAAAAATTTAGTGCGAAGTCAAAACTTGCAAGACACAAATCAAGATATCCTAAGTCCATTTAGGGAATTCTTTCAACGAATTACAAGCCAAAATTTAAAATAACCGTTACAAAAGTGAAAAGAGGAAGGGTAAAGAGAAGCAACAACTTACATAAGCAAAAAGATGCCCATTCTATTTCACGAATCGAAAGTTCTTTCATGTCTGTGAGCAACTAGACCAGTGGCTCCCAACCGGTTTTGGGCCATTCGCCACCTAGGCATTTTAAAATCCTTATGCCCCCCTCGTGATATTTAAATTTTGCTATTCAAAATTTCTTGTGTTTTCTTATGAAGAAACCTTAAAAGCCATTAACTTGGCATCTTTTTCCGGGTCGTCCTCTGGGCATATTTTATCCTGGTGAAAAATATTGTCTGAATACCTTTTATACAATGTATAAAGTCATTGCAACACAATCATGTATCTCTTTTGCTCTTTAAATGCCTTTGAATGTGATGCCATTCACGTGAAACGGTTTTTTTTTTTTAATAAGGCTCTAAAGTATAGTCAGCAGAAGGGTGCACGTCCGGCCCATTACCCAGCAACATGTTGCGATGCCTCTTTGCTGGGGCCTGTGCCCTGCGTTGGGAATCACGGAATTAGACTCAAGGTTGTAAGAGGGACCTAAAAATATGACACCTGACTAAAAAAATAATCCAGGATGTGCTCTCGTACAGTGAAATTTTCTGCTTTTATGTTGAGAGTTTATGAATATTTACAACTAATCGTATACTAAACAAGTTAGTTCTGTTTTGCGTTTTCTGCTTTTACGCTTAGAGACTATCAAATAAGAAAAGGCCATAAGCAGCCAATTATAAATTATACAAATAAGTTCGTACTATTTAGGTGTAGCTTATTGAAATTTAAAGATACAGGATAAAAAAAAACATTTTATGAGAACATAAAGACCCTTCATTCTTGGAAAGTTGGTCTTGATCAATTGGTCAGACTTTATGTTCCTCAAGTATGCCGCCGTAATCTGGTTGGTGATGAAACTTGTCTACTGCGTAATGAGGTCTTAAGTTCGAATCCTATTGACAGCAGATTTTCTGTTGCAAGTTTAATTTTTCTTTCAGGCTTGACAATGGTGTTTGGTTACATTTAGTTTCCGAGAATCTTGTTTCTCAGATAAACTTTTTCAAAATGAACAGGCTTTAAACTGGAGAAACCAATTTGAAGCCGAACTGGTAAAGTGAAAAAAGACCTGGGTCTTATCTGCGTAGTTACTGAAGAGGTTTGATTTCACACAAGAATTGTATTTCAGTTTTAATTATTTATTTCTGATGATGCTGAGGACTCAGCTATTGAACTAATTGTTCAAAAAGTGACTGAAAATATCTTCGTGCCACCAAAAAATTCTCCTGGTATAAACAGTTTTAAGTAAATTCCAAGCGAAGAGTTTATTTTTGGGAAGGACTCCGTTCAATACCATTTTGAACAGAGAATAATTGTTCGTGTGAACAGTTTTTTCTGTTGAACTGTTGAGAAAACTGCTAGTGAGTTAAGTAGGTGTATGTAGGTAGACAGAAAATAGTTAACGGTGGAATATTATACTTGTTAGGATTTGTTGTTTTGATGATCTAGATCGTGTTTGGACACTGACAATCTTGCAACCCCTCTTCTTGGGATATGTTGTTGTTGATCTAGGCTGTGTTTGAACAATAACAATCTCGTAACCCCTCTTGTTAGGATTTATTGTTGTTGTTGTTGATCTAGGTGATGTTTGTACACTGACCATCTGTAACCCCTCTTCTTGGGATTTGTTGTTGTTGATCTAGGTCATGTTTGGACACTGACAATCTTGCAACCCTTCTTCTTCGGATTTATTGTTGTTGTTGTTGATCTAGGTCGTGTTTGGACAATGACAATCTCGCAACTTCTCTTGCTGGGATTTATTGTTGTTGTTGTTGATCTAGGTCATGTTTTGTGCACTGACCGTCTGCAACCCCTCTTCTTGGGATTTTTTGTTGTTGTTGATGATCTAGGTCATGTTTGGACACTGATGATTTGGCTACTCCTCTTGTCAGGATTTTGATGTTCAAAACTAGATTTTGAATTATACGCAAAAGTATAGCTCATCTAAGAAGATTTATTTATAAAAAGTTTAACACGCACACGTAGAAAATTCTAAAATCTGACTAAGATCAGACTTTTTAGTAAAAAATATCATTTTAAAGTAGGTTCCTTTGCTTTTTACTACAAAAGTTTTTTATTGTTTTAAAAAATAAAGTTGTGAGATAGAGTCAAACTTTAGCGTAAAGAGCGAGGCGTTGAGGAGGGGACAGCCCCTTTCATATACGGAATAATTTCTGTTCGTTTTAAGTTTTAATGTCGGTCCCTACTTTCAGTTGAAAAAACCGGTTTTTTTTTAATTTAATTTCTGATCGTTTTTTAGTTAATGCAGCTTTTATTTGGGCTCACCGTCATTGAATAAGTAAACAAAATTTGCATAAAAATTTTACTTTTCTTTTGCTAAATGGCTGTTTCTAAATTAAGTTCTGACGTAATTTACAAATTAACTTACGTAACGAACTTCTATATTCGTTTATTTTTCTTATGGCGAAAAATACAAAGTTGCAGATTTTTGCAGATATGAGCTTGAAACCTATGTTATAGGGTTTTCTGATACGCTGAATCTGACGGTGTGATTTTCATTAAAATTCTTTCACTTTTAGGGGATGTTTCCCCCCTTAAAAAAATCAGGTAAATTTTCTCAGGCTCGTAGCCTTTGATGAGTAATACTAAACTTAATAAAATTAATATATTTAGAATCGGCATTATAAGCCCATTCTTTTTATAAATTTATTGACATCAAAGTTCCGTTTTTAAAAGTTTCGATTACTATTGAGCCGTATCGATTGTTTTTTTTTATTGTTTTTTTTTTTTTATTACGTATATGTTATTACGTATATGATGGGGTTCTCCCCTTAGTCAATACTACGCTCTTTACGTTAAAAGTTAACAAAATTTTTACTTCACAAACCCCTGAATCACAAAGGCCTTTTAATTAGAATAGATAGCTCTTTTGAAAGCACTAAAAAAAACTGTAGCGTAAAGAGCGAGGTATTGACCTGGGGGAAAACGTTGAATGTTGCTTCTTACTTTCAGTTGAAAAAACTTGTTTTTTTAAATTTAATTTCTAATCGTTTTTTAAATAATGCTTGGAAATCCGGCGCCCCCTTCATAGAAATATCCCTTACCCCAAAGAAACATCTTCCACGGAGATTCTCCCGAGTAACCCCCTCCTCCAGCCCCCCCCCACCAGAAAAATTTTTTTCCTGAAAATGTCTGTATACTTCCCAATAACCAATACAATATGTAAGCAATGGGCAAAGTTCATAACTTGCAGCCCTTCCCTTGTGACCTGTGGGGGATTAAGTCATCCTAAATGCGATATTTATTAGATTTTCGACTACGCTGAACGAAATGGCAATCTCGACATTTTAATTGGGTTGTTTTGAAAAAAATATGAGTGTGGGAGGGAGCCTAGTTACCCTCCATTTTTTTTGTCACTTAAAAACTGAACTAAAACTTTTAATTTTCGTTCCAATGAACCCTCCTGTGATATTCTAGGACCACTGGGTCAATACGATTACCCCTGGGAAAAAAACAAAACAAACAAACAAATAAACACGCACCCGTGATCTTTATTCTGGCAAAAAATGCAAAATTCCCCATTTTTGTAGATAGGAGCTTGAAACCTCTATAACAGGGTTCTCTGATACGCTGAATATGATGGTGTGAACTTCATTAAGGTTTTATAACTTTTAGGGGGTCTTTCCCCCTTTTTTCGAAAATCAGCCAAATTTTCTCAGGCACGTAACTTTTGATAAGTAAGACTAAGCTTGATGAAACTTATATATTTGATGAAAATTAAAATCTGATTCTTTTGATGTATCTATTGGTACCAAAATTCCGTTTTTTAGAGTTTCGGTTACCATTGAGCCGGGTCACTCCTTACTTACAGTTCGTTACCACGAACTGTTTGATCATAATTGTTTTTTGTTTTATTTCTTCTTCTGTTTTTATTTCCTTTTTTTTTAGTAGCACACCGTCGTTAACAAAACGCTTTTGGTGTGCTACCGATTGATTTTTTTTTTTTTTTTTTTTTTTTTTTTTTTTTTTTTTTTTTTTTTGCTATTACTACTACTTGGGGTACGGGGATGGGTTTTTATTGAATTTCTAGAAAAACAATTCTACATAATAGAATTTTAATTCAAATCTTTAGCATTCTTTAAAAGGGGTGTGTTGTCCAAGAGTCGATCGAAAGTAGTCTTAGAAAAAGTGGATAATTACGTATTTAGATGAATAGTTCTGTCTAGCTTAATGGCTGAAGAAAAGGACTTTTTGTTCAAATAAAGCTAAAAAAGGCTATTTAATATAATACTTCATGTAATGGTTATTTATTTCAACATTCTGTATAAAATAAAATGCACCAAGACACAGCAAAGGAGAACAAGAAGTAAAAGTACTACCAGTAAGAACACAACGCCTGCCCTGGGGGGTTGTGTCAACACCGGAATTTTTATCCAACCTTTGAACTATTTTTAACAAAATAGTTATCTCAAATTTTAATCGGATGCATTTGGAGGAAAGAAGGCTTAGGGGGGGGGGGTATTTGCCCTCTGATCTCTTTTAACTCTTAAAAACTGAACTAGAACTTTCAATTTCCAATCCATTGAGCCCTCTCTGAAGTTAATTCGAACATCCCTTCCATAACAGCTTTATGTGCCCCCGGGCATAACTTACAACGCCTACCCCGGGCCCTGAAGGAATGTGTCGAACCCGGACTTTTCGTTATATGATCTTTGAACCATTTGGAAAAAAAATGGCTCTCTCAAAATTCTTATTGGATGGGTTGGAAGAAAATAGGGCGTGGAGGGGGGGAGCTAGTTGCCCTCCGATATCTTTTGACTCTTAAAAAGTGAATAAGAACTTTGAATTTCTAATCAAATGAGCCCTCTCCGAAGTTTGTAGGAGCCTCCCTTCCATAAGAACCATACATGCCCTGGGGGGTTGCATCGACACCGGAGTTTTTCTTATCTGACCTTTGAACTATTTCTAACGAAATGGCTATCTGAAAATTTTTATCGGATGGTTTTGGGGAAAAAAAGGGTGTGCGGGGGGGGGGGGGGTGCTAGTTGCCCTCAAATATTTTTACTCTTAAAAAGTGAACTCGAAATTTCAATTTCCAGTCAAATGAGCCCTCTCTAAAATTTATACGAGCATCGCTTTCATAAGTACCATATATGTCCCCAGGGCATAACTTGCAACGCCTGCCCCCGAGCCCTGGGTTTTTTTTCGACACCTGAGTTTTTGTTGTCTGACTTTTGAACTATTTTTAACAAAATAGCTATCTCAAAATTTTATCGGATGCATTTGGGTAAAGAAGGGCGGGGAGGGGAGCTATTTGTCTTTCGATCAATTTGGACTCTTAAAAGGGCACTAGAACTCTCGAATTCCAATTAGCCCAGACATACAAACTCGAAGCACCAGCCCAGACATACAAACAAATAGATTCATATTGGGCCTGAAAATTCTGAAGAATGCAGTTGAGGTTTTAAAAAAAAAGTATTAAGAAGCTCAAATAGACCACAGTAGTATCTCTAGCTTACTAATATTTATTATTGAAGTAAATATGAACAAACAATTTCTAAGCTTTGCACAAGGTTCTATTTGGCAAAAAAAATTTGACGTATTTTCTTAGAAATTTCATCAAAAACGAAATAGAACACTGACTTCTCAACAAAGACTTCCTTTGCAAACTTTTCTAAAGATTTCCTTTGAAAACTCTAACAGATAGCAGTTCGCTCTTTATTCTACGAATTTTTATTTTCTCAAACGCTATGTGTTAATAGATATTGAGTAAATATAGATACATTTTGATGCATCAGTATTTGTTTTCAGTTTTTAACTGAATCGGCCATAATTATGAATTCATCCAATTTCTAACCATCATCTTTTTGCACACTACAGGTCCAACCGTTCCACAGCTTTTTTTCAAATTATGCTTTCCTTCGTACGCGTTTTAGTTTTCCCTCAAATTACGTTTCCTCAATATGTTTTTCCCTGTCTGTTTTAAGTTGAGTTGTTGATGTTGTTAGAGTTTAGATGTCTTTGGGAAATCCCAGGTTTCCTAGCTTGTTATGAGGAAATCAATATCTAATTAGATGAAAAGGGATTCTCTTGTATCAAATCCGTTTTTAGCTTTTCTCGAGCAATAGATTATCCGTGTTTTATTTGTTTTTTTGTTGTTTTTTTTTGCAGTATAGGTACAATGCCGCTGTCCATGTTCAAGTATTTTCTTGGCTTTTAGAAAGACCTGTTTTTTTCCAGTCTATCAATATTAGAGAAGTTCCTCTCTCAATTAAAAAAAAAAAACGCATTTTTGTTCCTTTTAGAAACTGCAGATTCCCTGTCAATGTACCTTTACACAAAGGGAGATAAGAAAGATTTCCCCTGAACCAATCCTTTGAGAATAGTCTGGAAGAACCCTCCCTCTCTTTCCTAATAAAATCTTACCATTATTGCCTATAAATAAATTGTTCTGTGTGTTTGACCCCTCTCCCTGACCAAAATCCTATTCCACCCCCCGCCCTTAGCCTTGGCCATATTTAGACCGATACCTGTTAGTATTTCTGAATCTGGGTTACCCACATTTTTGAAGTGTATTGGCATTTAAAGCTTAAAAGACGTACCGATTTTCATGTTTGAAGAGCTGATCAATTTTTTTTTCTTGGGGGGGGGGTACATCCATAACGAATTATCTAAATCGATAGCAAAATTAAATATAATTTCTATAAGAAATTTATTACCAAAGTTAAGAATTTTACACTTACAACTCGTAGCAGGGTTGCCATTTCTGGAATTTTTATGTTAATATGAATTTATATGGAGTTCGTGTTGAAGTTTGGATTCTTGTTTCTAAAGTTTAAATATATTTTTAGAAAGTATGCAGACTTTAAAATTAGATAGAAAATAATAGAAATCAAATTCGATTTTAGAATAAAAAAAAGAGTTATTTAAGACAATATACCTGAACCGGGATTGGTATCAAGGCTTGTGACCCTTTTCATAAGATTAAATAAAAAAAAACAAGTTTTTTAAACTGAAAGTAAGGAGCGACATTAAAACTTAAAACGAATAGAAATTATTCCGTATATGAAAGGGGCTGTCCCCTCCTCAAGGCCTCGCTCTTTACGCTAAAGTTTGACTCTGTCTCACGACTTTTTTTTTAAAACAATAAAAAAAAACTTTAGCGTAAAGAGTGAGGCATTGATGAGGGGACAGCCCCTTTCATATACGGAATAATTTCTGTTCGTTTTAAGTTTTAATGTCGCTCCTTACTTTCAGTTTAAAAAACTTGTTTTTTTTAATTTAATTTCTGATCGTTTTTTAGTTAATGCAGGGGATATTTCCCCCCTCTTTAAAAAATCGAGTAAATTTTCTCAGGCTCGTAGCCTTTGATGAGTAATACTAAACTATACTAATACGTTATAATTTCTGTTCGTTTTAAGTTCTAATATTCCTTCTTACATTTCAGTTTAAAAAACTTGTTTTTTTTTATTTAATTTCTGATCGTTTTTTAAATAATGATTGGAAATCCGGCGCCCCCATCATCGAAATTTCCCTGCCCCCAAATACACAGCCGCTACAGAAATATTCTCCGGATTAACCCCCTCGTCTAGCCCCCCCCCCTCCAGAAAAAATCCTTCTTGAAAATAGTTGTATACTTCCCAATAACCAATAAATAATGCTGGCAAGTCCGGCACCCCCTTCAGGGCAATTTCCCTCCCCCATGAAAACTTCCTTCATGAACAGATCCTCCAACATAACCACCGACCCACCCTTCCCTCCCACTACCAGAAAAAGAACCTCCTGAAAACTGCTGTATACTTCTCAATAACCAATACTATATGTTAACATTAGGTAAAGTTCATAACTTTTAGCACTCCCTCTGGGAAATTTGGGGGATTAAGTCATCCTAAAAGACATATTTATTATATTTTCGACCATGCTGAACAAAATGGCTATCTCAAAATTTTGATCGAGTGACTTTGGGAAAAAAATAAGCGTGGGAGGGGGCCTAGTTGCCCTCCATTTTTTTCGGTCACTTAAAAAGGGCACTAGAACTTTTAATTTACGTTCCAATGAGCCCTCCCACGATATTCTAGGACCACTGGGTCGATACGATCACCCCTGGGGAAAAAACAAACAAACAAACAAACAAACAAATAAACACGCATCCGTGATCTTTCTTCTGGCAAAAAATGTAAAATTCCACATTTTTGTAGATAGGAGCTTGAAACCTCTACAGTAGGGTTCTCTAATACGCTGAATATGATTGTGTGATTTTCATTAAAGTTTTATAACTTTTAGGGGGTCTTTCCCGCTTTTTTCGAAAATCAGCCAAATTTTCTCATGCGCGTAACTTTTGATAGGTAGGACTAAACTTGATGAAAGTTATATATTTGAAATTAACATTGAAATCTTATTCTTTTGATATATCTATTGGTATCAAAAACCCGTTTTCTAGAGTTTCGGTTACCATTGAGCCGGGTCGCTCCTTACTTACAGTTCGTTACCACGAACTGTTTGATTCGTACGAACTCCGCCAAGGGCGCTAGTATAATGTTAAATTTTCTTGTTTAATGTTTTTACTTTTATAACTTTAATAAATCAAATAATATTAACATTGTGATTACTAAATATCAGTATATGTATATTAAACTGATAATGCACATTCATTTGTATTTTTTCAGTAAAGTGCAAATTTTGTTCTGGTCTTGGGAAGATATACGGATTTTGCGCCCAACTTTATTAATTTCTGCTTGTTTTGAGTTTGACTTGGGTAATTATTGTAATTTCTGTTCGTTTTGGGTCTCATTTATTTATCGATGCTGACTTGTGGTAGTTTCACGCTTGGTAGATTCTTTGATTTTAATTTTGCTCATTTTTGGTTTAATGGAGTTCTTTACTTTTCTTTTAAAAACTTATTTTGTGGAAAAAGTTTTTTAAATAATTTCTGTTTGTTTTATATTGACATAGTCTTTTCAGGGAAAAAGAAAATAATACTTTAAATCTTTTCGTTTTTGAGACTTTATAGTTTGGCCTGCTATTTGTATGCCGGAGAAAAATTTTCAGCAATTTTTAACAACATACACCCTTTTAAAAATCTAGACACAAATAGTACTGTTTAATTTAGTTTCATACCTCCTCTAGTTGACCTGAAATGGAAAACTTGATACCATTCGCAAAAAAAATCTGTTTACTTTCTTTGATAGCTTGGATACACTTACACTGTTTTTATTTGGTTAAAGTTTAAGAGCAGAAATGGGAGGGTTGGCGTGGGAGGGTGGACGTGGGAGGGTGGAAGTTGAAGGGGGATTAGTTGCCCTCAAATCACTTTCGACTATTAAAAAGGCCATCAGCACTCTCTAATTTCAATCAAATGAGCCCTTTTCGAAGTTCCCACGACAACTCCTTCGATACGACGGGCCCTGGTCTAAACAACAACAAAAACAAAAAATAATACATTATACCCACTTCGATCTTTACTATAAAAATGTGAAGCCTTAGAATCACTTTCGACCATTAAAAAGGGCACTAGGCCTTTCGATTGTCAATCGAATGAGCCCTTTTGGAAACGACAACGCTTTCTATAAATACCTTATTTTCCCCCAGAGCATAAATGACAACCCTTACCCTAAGTTCTGTTAGGGTGGTTGTCATCCTCTAAGACCGAATTTCCAGAACTTTCAACTACGTTAAACAGCATGGCTATCTCAAAATTTTGATTGGATGTGTTTGGGGAAATGGTGGGCGTGAGATGGGTGTTAGTCGCCTTCCAATCACTTTCGACTATTAAAAAGGGCACAAGCCACTCCAATTTCCAATTGAATGAGCGCTTTTCGAAGTTTCTACGACAACTTCTTCGATACGAAGTGCCCTGCTCTAAACTACTACTACTACTAACAACTCACCGCAGCAACAAGCCGCCTGAGGCCAACACAGCTGCTCACGCTCCTCCATCCCAATATATTCAATGCCTCCCTTTTTACACCCGCCCACAAAGTTCCCATTTCCTTTAAATCTTTCTTTACGACATCCTCCCACCCCAACCGAGACGACCTGCCTTCCCTTTAGCCCTAGACGGTTGGCCAAAAAGGAAAATCTTTGGCAATCTGTCATCCTTCATCCGCAGAACGTGTCCTAGCCACCTCAGCCTATCTATGCCCTAGAGAGCAATATTGAATCACATTTTTCCTATAGCCTATTGTTTGAAATACGGTCAGTCAGCCGGGTACCCAGAACAATCCTTAAGCAATTTCTCTGGAAAACATCTAGCAAATCTCCATCCGCTTTTCGGAGCGTCCATCCTTTAGAGCCATATTTGACCACAGTCATCAGTGTAGCTTCTTATATTCTAATCTTGGTTTGCAGACTTATCTTGCTATTCTTCCAAACCTTTTTAGCTGTGAAAAAACACCCTGAGCCTTGGCTATTCTAATTATAACATCTTTACTAGTCACACCATCCTTACTAATAATACTACAAAGGTAAAGGAATTTGTTCATCAGACCAATCTTTTTATAGCCCAACATCACTTTTCTTCTTCACTTTTTCCTAACCTTAGTGACTTAGTCTTCTTAGCATTAATTTTCAAAACAATACTAGTACCCTCAACATGCAAAACCTTTGAAGCTTCATTCATTTTGCTCACACTTTCATTTAGGATGCTTAAATCATCAGCATAATCCAAGTCCAGGAGACTTTTTCCTCCCCATTTGATTCCGTGGTCTCCCATTGCCTTTCCTGTGCTCCTTAAAAGAAAGTCCATCAAAATAATCCACAGAACACAACCCTGCTTAACTCCTGATTTAATAAAACAGTTCGTGGTAACGAACTGTAAGTAAGGAGCGACCCGGCTCAATGGTAACCGAAACTCTAGAAAACGGAATTTTGATACCAATAGATACATCAAAAGAATCAGATTTTAATGCTGATTTCAAATATATAAGTTTCATCAAGTTTAGTCCTACCCATTAAGAAAATTTAAAATCTGGCTGATTTTCGAAAAAAGAGGGAAAGACCCCCTAAAAGTTATAGAACCTCAATGAAAACCACACCATCATATTCAGCGTATCAGAGAACCCTACTGTAGAGGTTTCAAGCTCCTATCTACATAAATGTGGAATTTTGCATTTTTTGCGGATGCGGGTTTATTTGTTTTGTTGTTGTTGTTTATTTTCCCAGGGGTGATCGTATTGACCCAGTGGTCCTAGAATATCGTGGGAGGGCTCATTGGAATGGAAATTAAAAGTTCTAGTGCCCTTTTTAAGTGACAAAAAAAATTGGAGGGCAACTAGGCCCTCTCTCACGCTCATTTTTTTCCCAAAGTCACCTGATCAAAATTTTGAGAAGTTCCCCCGGGAACTTCGGGGATTAAGTCATCCTAAAACCCATACTTATAATATTTTCGAACATGCTGAACAAAATGGCTATCTCAAAATTTTGATTGGAAGACTTTGGTGAAAAGGGGCGTGGGAGGGAGGCTAGTTACCCACCAATCTTTTTGGTAATTTAAAAATAGCCCTAGAACTTTACTTTATATTCAAATGCAACCTCTCCCGATCTTCTAAGAGCATTTGTTCGATACGAACCCCTCAGTAAAAAAAAAAAAAAAAAAAAACATGCATCCGTGATCTTTCTCCTTTCAAAAAATGCAAAATTCTACTTTTTGTAGATAGGAGCTTGAAACTTCTACAGTAGGGGTCCCTTATACCCTGAATCTGATCGTGTAGTTTTCATCAAGATTCCTTGACTATTACGGGATATTCCTCCCTTTTTCAAAAATCAGGCAAGTTTTTTCAGGTTCGGAGCCTTTGATGGGTAACACTAAACTTGATGAATCTTATATATTTGGAATCACCATAATAAGCCAAATCATTGGATCCATCTATTGATATCAATATTCTGTTTTTAGAGTTTCGTTCATTATTGAGCCGAGTCGATCCTTACGTACAGTTCCTTACCACGAACTATTTGCCTACCTGTGTCGGGTTCCAAGTCAGAAGAGGGAGCAAGCTAATTAAACTTAAAAAAATCTGTAAAATATTCAGGAGTTCATCTATTAAGCGCTTGGTAAGTAACCACTCCCGCTTAATGGTCCCCGATCTGTTGATAATTTAAAATTCTGAGACTGAAAAAACATTCACGCGTACGCTCATACTGAATAAACTCACCTATTACTCGAAGCGCCTTATTCTGAAGAATCTGCAGTATTTAAATATTTGAAGAAAAATCAGATACATAAATACAGCAACCATAAACAATAAAAGGATGAAAAACAGTATGATAAATGGCAAATATATGTATAAAAATGGCAAAATATAAGCTTTATATACCCGAGCAAGTAAAAATCACTGAAAGTAGCACTTCATGTAGCGCTTAATCATGTATTGCGATTAAGCGGTCATTTTTAAAGAATTAGAACAAAATTCGAACTTTAGCGTAAAGAGCAAGGTATTGACTAGGGGGCGAACCCCCTAATATACGTATTAAAAATATATGAATATAGAAGTTCGTTACGTAAGTTAATTCGTAAGTTACGTATATTTATTACTAATAAAAACGTTCGTAAATAAAATTTAACAAGTTTCGAGAAAGCCATTTAACCAAATAAAAGTAAATTAATCGAATTTTAATTTTTCAAGAACGATTCCTGAAACACAAGGGCTTTTAAGGAAGCTTTTTCAAAAGTGCTAAAAACTTTAGCTTGAAGAGCAAGGTATTGAGGAGGGGGAGGGCAATCGCTTCATAAACATTATTTATGTTTGTTTTGAGTTTTAATGTTGCTCCTTACTTTCAATTGAAAAACTTAGTTTTTTTATTTAATTATAATAAAGAAACAGTGAGCCTGACTCCCTTGGATTTCTTTTGGTTTATTGTTCTTCGTCTTTAACAGACGTCTTTCATTCTTTTTTTTTGCAAACTAGTTTAACCATTGTCTTACAAAATTATGGCTGGAAGTAAGTGACTTAATTGTAATCAGTTATTAATTTTAACCCTTAGTCAATTTAATCAGTTTAATCTATACTACGAGCGTTTTTTTTTTTTTTTTTTTTGGTCTGAAAATATTGTAAAAGCAGTGGTAGAATTTTCGAAATCTGTATATATATATATATATATATATATATATATATATATATATATATATATATATATATATATATATATATATATATATATATATATATATATATATATATATATATATATATATATATATATATATATATATATATATATATATATATATATATATATATATATATATATATATCCTTCTTTTCCAACTAATAGCATATAGTTAAAGAAAAAATAAGAAAATAACCAACATAGAAAGAGCTACGAAATTTTAATTAGTAACTTAGAAAAAATCAAAAATAGAGACCTGAGGAATTTTAAACACTTTGCTCTCTCACTTACGACTTCATACAGAGCCTTTCCATGACTAAAAGCTTTTGATAGTATTCTGTTTTCTTTTTATCATTCCTTTTGTATGTATCGGTAAATATAATTGATTTATTTTACCGAAATACTCCTTCTGTGCGTTTAGATGTTCAATAAATCCATTCTGTTTGCTTGTCATTGATGTCTGTCTGTTTGCTTGTCTGTTTGCTGTTTTTTTTTTTTTTTCTCTCTTTTTTTTATAATGTAACCTATAAAAGTTGTTTTTGGACTGAGAGCAAGGTCGTATTAAGGGCAGGGATTGGGGGGGGGGGTTCGAACCCCCCTCCAGAATGTTTGTCAGGCTCATAAAACGTAGAAAAATTCCCCCGCCCCCGAACGAAAATCCTGGATACGGCCCTGACTGAGGGTAATAAAAAAGCAGGATTTGGATTTGGGAATCGGCCTAAACTTATTGATTAGTAGTCCAGGAAGAAGAAAAAATACCTATGTAAGGCTAATCCGTCTTTTCTAACCACTGTCATATAGTAAAAGGGAAACATAAGATTAAAAAAAAAAATCAAATTAGAAAGAGCTACGTAACTTTAATAGTAAAGGAGAAAAATCAAAAATAGAGACTAAGAGGGTGAATAGAGATACATATGCCGATTCATATTTTCCCTACTTATTTCATATAGTAAAAGGAAAATATAAAGGGGGGGGGAGTTAAATTAGAAAGCCTGTGTAATTTTAATAGTGAATGAGAAAAATCGAATGTAGAGACAAAAGGGAAATTTTGACATGTTCAAACAATTCGTGGTAACGAACTGTAAGTAAGGAGCGACCCGGTTCAATAGTAACCGAAACTCTAAAAACCGGAATTTTGATACCCATAGATACATCAATAGAATCAGATTTTTATGCTGATTTCAAATATATAAGTTTCATTAAGTTTAGTTTTACCCATCAAGTTACGCGCCTGAGAAAATTTGCCTTATTTTCTAAAAAAGGGGGAAACACCCCCAAAAAGTCATAGAACTTTAATGAAAATCACACCATCGGATTCAGCGTGTCAAAAAATTATACTGCGGAAGTTTCAAGCTCCTATCTGCAAAATGTGGAATTTTGTATTTTTTGTCAGAAGAAAGATCACGGATGCGTGTTTATTTTTTATTTTTTTCCAGGGTTGATCGTATCAATCCAGTAGTCCAAGAATATCGTAAGAGGGCTCATTTGAACGGAAATTAAAAGTTCTAGTGCCCTTTTTAAGTGACCAAAAAATTGGAGGGCAAGGCCCCCTCCCACGCTCATTTTTTCCCAAAGTCACCTAATAAAAATTCTGAGATAGCCATTTCATTCAGCATAGTCGAAAATCTAATAAATATGTCTTTGAGGATGACTTAATTCCCCACAGTTCCCGGGGAAGGGCAGGAAGTTATGAACTTTGCCCATTGTTTACATATAGTATTGGTTAATGGGAAGTATAAAGACGTTTCAGGAGGGATTTTTTCTGATGGGGGGGGGGGGTTTCGGAGGAGGGGTTACGGGGGAGGGTCCTTCCATGGAAGATGTTTCCTTGGGGGAAGGGACATTTCTATGAAGGGGGTGCCGAATTTCCCAGCATTATTTAAAAAACGATCAGAAATTAAATAAAAAACAAGTTTTTTCAACAGTAAGTAAGGAACAACATTAAAACTTAAAATGAACAGAAACTATTACGTATATGAGGGGGTTCGCCCCCTAGTCAATTCCTCGCCCTTTTCGCTAAATTTTTTTTAGTACTTTCAAAAGAGCTATTTATTTAACCGGCCTTTGTGATTCAGGGGTTTGTGATTCGAACAAAATTCGAACTTTAGCGTAACGAGCAAGGTATCGACTAGGGGACAAACTCCCTAATATACTTCATAAAACATACGAATATAGAAGTTCGTTACGTAAGTTAATTCGTAAGTTACGTCAGAACAAAATTTCGAGAAAGCCATTTAGCCAAAAAAAGTAAAATTAATATGCAAATTTTGTTTTAATTATGCGTGTATGTTGAGCCAAAATCAAAGTTGCATTAATTCAAAAGCGTTCAGAAATTAAATAAAAAAATAACTTTTTTTTAACTGAAAGTAAGGAGCGATATTAAAACTTAAAACGAACAGAAATTATTCCGTATATGAAATGGGCTGTCCCCTCCTCAACGCCTTGCTCTTTACGCTAAATTTTTTATTTTTTTAAAAAATAGAGTTGTGAGAAAAAGTCAAACTTTAGCGTAAAGAGCAAGGCGTTGAGGAGGAGACAGCCCCTTTCATAGACGGAATAATTTCTGTTCGTTTTAAGTTTTAATATCGCTCCTTACTTTCAGTTAAAAAAAACTTGTTTTTTTTTTAATTTAATACAAAACCAGCTGCTAACCTCATTTCCTACCTTAACCGCAGCAGTGTTATTCTCGTACATAGCACTAATCACTTTAATGTATTTGTCTGGTATACCATACAAGGATAAAACCTTTACTAAAGCCCTTCTATCAACAGAATCGAACGGATGCTCATAATCTATAAAACTGAGCACCAAAGGTGTTTGAAAACTCAGGTATTTCTCAATTATTAGCCTAAGAGTGAAAATTTTGTCGACGACACATCCTCTACCTATTCTAAAACCGCATTGTTCTTCTCTTAAAACTTTCTCAACGGCATCTCTCAGTCTAAAAAGTTTCATATTACTAAGTAATTTACTACCTAGAGAGACCAGACTAATGCCTCGATAATTACCACACTCATTTTTGTCACCTTTCTTGTAAAGTTGCTTAATTAAGGTTTTCCTAAAATCGTTAGGGACTTCCCTTTTTTCAAAAATCATATTCATTCATGATCTTCTATAACTTATTTCTAACCTCAGAGCCACCATATTTAAGAAGCTCATTTACCACCCTATCAGCACCTGGAGCCTTATTATTTTTTAATCCTTCTAGTACTGTCCCTAATTCTTCCTCACAAAACAAATCTTCCTTCACATCCAAGGTATCACAAACTTTTTCATTTGCCTCTATATCCTTTCCTGCAACTCTATCTTGGTTAAGCAAGTTCCGCCCATCTCTCTTTAGTTTTTTCCTTATCGGTAATTGCGGCCCCATTCCTATCTTTAACTGGGCCAAGTCTGGATTGACTACCCCCTCTCAATTTGTTAACATGCCAGTACAATATTTTACTATTATGCCGTCTAGCTGCATCTTTCAGATCCTCGGCAATTTTATCCATGCCCTCCACTTCACACCCCCTTAGTTCATATTTTAATGCTTTTTCCACTTTCTTTATATTCCTTTTGTTTTCATATGATCTATCACTCAGATAATTCTTGTACATGCCCCTTCTCCTTTCTATTAAACATTAAGCTTTTTCATCAATATTCTTAGCTGCAGCTCTAGCTTTCTTCTCTAATACACCTTCAGCAACTGCTCTAAAGGAAAAAATTAATAAATAATACATTGTGCCAACATCGTTCTTATATGCCCCCAGGGCATAACTTAAAACCCTTTCCCTGAGGGTTGTGGGGGAGTGTCCTCCTCTTAACTTAGTCCCCGTTTCTTGTCTCGTTCTTGAGTGTCCCCGTTCTTTACTTAGGCAGCGCGATCCTGCTGCCTATGATTTGTACAACAATTTTCTATATAAACCTTATATGCCCCCAGGGCATATCTTACAACCCTTGCTCTGAGGGCTCTGAGGGGTTTATGATCCAAAACGACCTAATTTCCAGAACGTTCATCTACGTTGAACAAAATGGATATCTCAAGATTTTGATTGGATGTGTTTTGGAAAATGGTGGGCGTGAGAGGGGCGTTAGTCGCTATCCAATTACTTTCAACTATTAAACAAGGTACTAGCCCTTTCAATTTCCAATTGAATGAGCCCTTTTGAAGTTTCTATGACAACGCTTTCAATAAAAACTTTATATGCCCCAGGGCATAACTTACAACCCTTGCCCTGAGGGCTTTGGGGGGTGGGGTTGTCATCCTTATAGACCTAATTTCCAAAACTGTCAACTACTTTGACTATCAAAAAATTTGATTGGATGTATTTGGGGAAAAGGTGGGCGTGAGAGGGGGGTTAGTTGCCCTCAAATCACTTTCGACTATTAAAAAGGGTACTATCCCCTTGAATTTCAAATCGAATGAGCCATTTTTTAAGTTTCAACGACAAAGATTTCAATAAAAACCTTATATGCCCCCAGGGCATAACTTATAATCCTTGCCCTGAGGGTTGTGGGGGAGTTTCCTCCTCAAAAATATATTTTCTATTTTGAAGTCAACTATCCTGAACAAAATGGCTATCTCAAGATTTGTATTGGAGGTGTGTGGGGAAAGAAGGGGGGTGGGGGGGGGGCTAGTTACCGTTCAATCACGATTGACCAACAAAAAGGGCAGCAAACCTTTCAATTTCCAATCTAATCAGCCCTTTTGTGGAGTTTCTACGATAATGCCTTCTATAGAAGCTTTTTATGCCTTAAGCGTATAATTTAAAATGCTTGTCCTGAGGGTTGTGGGGGAGCGTCGTCTTCAAAAACACATCTTCTATCTGTAAACCAGCTATGCTGAACAAAATGACGATCTCACGCTTTTGATGGAACGTATTTGGGGGAACGATGGGCGTGGGGGGGGGGGGCTAGTTGCCCTCCAATCACTTTCGACTATTAAAAAGGGTACTAGCCTTTCGAATTTCCAATCAAATGAGCCTGTTTTGAAGCTTCTACGACAGAAAACATATGTCAACAAAAAACATATTTTCTATCTTGAAATCAACTACGCTGAACGACATGGCTATCTCAAAATTTTGATTGGATGTGTTTGAGTGGATGATGGGCGTGGGGGGGCTATTTGCCCTCCAATCACTTTCGACTATTAAAAAGGGCACTAGCCACTCCAATTTCCAATCGAATGAGCCCTTTTCGAAGTTTCTACGACAACGCTTTCGATACGAAGTGCCCGACTGAAGAAGAAGAAAAAAACGCATTGTGCCCACATCGTTCTTTACTTAGGCAGCGCTAGCTGCGCTGCCTATGATTTAGTACTTTGTTATTAGCTGCAACACAGACGAGAAGTCAATTTTGGTTAATGTTAATGAAAAAACAAAATAGGATGAAAAGATAATAGTTTAGAAACAAATTTGGGCTATATATTTGCACATTAGGGGGAATGGGGGGTAAAGTATAACATATATAAATACTTACCTAACCTAACCTAAGTACCTTTTTTCTCCCTAAACTCTCAAAAACAATAGTTTAAATATTGTAAACGCAGTGACAAACCACGCTTTGTGATCCATTTATTTAATGACAGATACCTGTTTGACTGGTTTCCTTTAGAATTTCCCTATACAGTATATAGTGTGTGTTGCAGCTAATACTAAAGTAGCCTACCTAAAATTTGCTAAACTTTCAAGGCATTTTTAGGGATATATTTGGCTGAAATATGTTCAACAATGCCATGAGAATGAAAGAAATGGATAAGAAATGCTCTTGGACAAATAATGGGGGTTTTTCCTGATATTCTCCAACTAGCAACCTATTTTTTTTTCTTTTTTTGCACAAACCTTAAAATTGTAATCTCATACAAATGATCTCCATAGGCTTAGGATTGTCTGTCATGTCTAGAATAATTTGTACCTCTGGCTCTGCTCCAACGGGCTGAATGAAATTCTGCTCCAATGGACTGAGTGGCCATGTGCACCTTCGGAAATATTTTGGCACATAGCCAACATAGCAGTGTAAACCGGTTCAGTTTCTTAGCTATATTTACTTTAAGAGTCCCAACTCCTCTAGGGGCCATTTTCAAGTTTAAACACAGCCACCAGAGTTTTTAAGCACGACTCTATTCACTGCGCCGTTGCCAGATAATAATGGTTTCCTAATTTTGGACTATTTTGTTCTATATCATAAATCAAAGAGCTTCTTTTCCTTTGATAACTGCTCTCGTATTACACACATTTAGAAGTAATATTGTGTTCGAATCAAAACTTGTGTCAGGATTCTTAGTCAGAAACGGGTAGAATAACCTTTTCAGAAACGGGTTTTCAGTAGTAATGTAATACAAGAGTTAACAGCTATGTCTTGAGCGCAATGGATTCTATTCCATGTCCTTTTTTTAGAAATCTCAAGAGTCTACTATCCTAGAATATAAATAGAAACGTTGCTTGATTACTTAAAGGCTATTTGAATTTTTTTTTAATTTCCGAACCATTCTTAAAGCATTTTAATACGCCATTGTGTAAAGGTCCAAACAAACACACTACCAAATGGACCCGCGACAGTGCTAAATGGATCGCTTATATCGAAAATATTTAAAACCTTGGACCTTTGAGTCTTATGTTTCCTTTTCTTCAATACTTTTTTTCTTTTTGTTTTCATATATGCAACAATGGTTTTGTTTGTAAGTCTCACTTTTAAAAAAAATTTTTTAACTACTTTCATCTTATGTAGTTATAATATGTCGTCTTTTGGGTTTGTGACCTACAATGTATGACGCCATTCATCATTTTGTATATGACTATATTTTTTTTCTAGATCAGAAATTGCATTTTATTACAACAATGCCTCGTTTTAATTGCAAAAGGCACTAGTTATTGCAACGTTTCCAATAATCGCTTATACAGTTCTCAATGGTGTTCCAGTTCCCTACTAGCAGCAATGAAAAGAAAAACGAAGAATATATTGTACCTAAGAACATTGAATTTTTCCCATATGTGGTCAAATTGCTGGGAATTGCGAATTCTAAGATAGCCAATCGATTTTTTATTGCTTAAAACCCTCAGCTGGAGACTTTAAGCCCCCTTCCCCTTCTTGAAAAAGGAGGAAAATGCCTCTTTCCTCAAACCTCAAGGAGGAAAACCTCCTTATGTATTTCTTATTATTCTTTGTCAAGACTAGTAGGTTACAAGAAGATTGCAGAAAGATGTTTAATGGCTCTTTTGAAAGCCACTACCCGTCTCTATGTTTCTGTTAAAAGTTTGCCTTAATAACTTCACTATAAAGTCCCATATCGCACCTTCTAGGGTGTAAATGCTGGGAAAAATAATACGGATACCATTATAGTCTCCATAGTCTCCATGGTTGAAAATCCTTAACGGAAGGTTTAAAATTTAAACCTCTTGTGTTTCCTGCCCCGACCCTCCCCCTTAGTAACTGGAAACTAAAAAAGGTGTTTTTCAGTTTTCCATTCTTGGCATCAATAACTGTGGTTCCCTCTTTGATAGATTACAGCTACTACTGCGACTATGATATATCCTCATAGCCCTTCCATGTGTTTTTATACAATGAAGGTCATGATTTATTCATTTCTTTTCGTGTAATAAATATTAATTATTACATGATTTGCAATTTTCAATGTTTTGAGCATCTCGCTTCGCTTTTACTCGTGTTTCTGCTCCGAGGTTTTTCAAAAGATCAATGTTCATTTGCGTCAAGACTAGTAAAATTGTCAGTATATTTCTGACACAGTGCGTGTCTAGGAACAATAATGTGTTATTACAGAAGCACTATCCAGTATACGGAAAAGTGGAGCTAGTCAAACTGTGTAAACAAAATGCCCCATTGTCTTTCGTTTAAATATAATTATATCGATGAGTCATCACAGGGTTGTCACTGGTGTGGCAAAAACGGTTGATGAACTGACCAAATCTCTAATCTGGAGAAAAGCTGCTAATTTACTAAATCATGTGTGCAAATTTCATCTACCCTGTTTTCAGGATTTTTAAAGATTTACGGTGTAAAAGCTACTTTTAGTTTTCAGGGCTAGAAATTACTTATAATAGATGCTAATGTAAAAGGGGGGAGATTTAGGCCCGTTATCCCCTCTCAAAATTTGGAGACCTGTCAAACATTTTCATATTTTTTGTATTTTCTTGCATAATGTTACTAGAAATTACAAAGGAAAAAATTACTAGAAATAGTGGTAAGGCACAAGAATGTGAACTTTAGTCCTGTACCTAAGACTGGGATGTCAATTTAGTTTTTCAAAAGGTCTAACCTCTGGCCTTTCAAAATGTCTAAAATTATTTACGGTACTATGCTATAAAAAGGCTATTAATATTTTTTTTTTTCGTTTTTCTTCAATTACATCACTGTACGAGTATGTCTTTCTGAGGGCAAATCAGTGAGAAAAGTCACGACTAGTAAGATAATTTTATTTAAAAACTTACCGTCTCTAGAGATGGTGCGGACTCTCCTAAACAAGTACATTGGGGAGAGGGGAGAGGGGTCTTCAGTGTTTTTAAAAGCGAGATCCAGCTTTACAAATCCAGTAATAATCTGAACTTTAGTGTGCATCTGTGTGCATACTCTCTCGCCATCTACATTTTTTATTTCTTAATTTTAGTATCCAATTTTATATACTCTTCGAATTTCCTGTATCGCAGAAATTAGGAAGTTGGTCCTTAATTTAGATCCTGAAGGCTCTGATACTGTAGGACGTATTTTAGTTTAATAGTTTATTTTTTATCTTCTCGGTTTTTTTTTTTTTTTTTTCTGCAAAGGAATTAATGCCGGTTGGGTTTTTAAATAGAATCTTGGAAATTTTCCGCACAAATTAAACACAAGACGAATTAATTGAATTTCCCCGCAAAAAATGCCTTATCTCAAACGCTCCCTCTTCAAGCTCCTATTTGACGAAATTTTGTTACTGGTATTTTTTTTTTTTTTATATAACAGATATAAATGGAACACAGCTGACATTGACTGACATGCTAAATTAGCAATTATCTGTGGAAACGGAAAGTAGAATGTGTTTTTTTCTTGCCAAAAAATTACCAGAGTCTATAATCTTCTTTCTCTGAATGATCAATGGTTTTCTAGTTTTGGAAAACCAACTTTGCAGCTTTTCTCCAGGAAGCCTGAGGGAGCAAGTTGTATTTGGGCCATTTTAATGCAGCTTTATCATACATATTTCATCTTATCGCTTTGCAGCTTTTCTCCAGAAAGCCTGAGGGAGCAAGCTGCATTTGGGCCATATTAATCCATCTTTATTATACATATTTCACCTTATCACTTTGAAGCTTTTCTCCAGAAAGCCTGAGGAAGCAAGCTGCATTTGGGCCATATTAATGTAGCTTTGTCATACATATTTCACCGTATCACTTTGCAGCTTTTCTCCAGAAAGCTTGAGGAAGCCAGCTGCATTTGGGCCATATTAATGCAGCTTTATCACACATATTTCACCTGTGTGGAAGTGCAATGAAGCTTGAATGAGTGAATAAGTAAATGGTAAGCAGTTATTCACTGACTGCAATTAAAAACTAATTGAAAAAAGAACTGGAGAAAAATGATTTAAATACATTGAATGCCGAGAGCGAGTTATTCACACTAGATTAGTCCCGAATTATAACTAAATTCAGTGACTTGAAATCAGGAAGACTAGGAGTATTCTTCAAATATTTCGCACAACCTTATGCTAGCATAGTGGATTGATGCTCTGCTTGGTAATACAGATCCCAGGGTTCGATCCCCCCCCCCTGCCTCGTGGCTGGGCGACAGGCCTGCTTCCTTTCCCATTAAGAAACTGAAGCTTCAACTCAACGCAATATGCGCCGTCTATGGTTCTGAAGGATCTTTATCCTTATTCATTTTCGCATTTCACAATACATTTCACATTTCATATTTTCACATTCCGGACAACTTCTCTCAGAAAATGATAGGCTTTAAATATCAAACAGTTCGTGGTAACGAACTGTAAGTAAGGAGCAACCTGGTTTAATAGTAACCGAAACATCAAAAAACGGATGCTAATAGATACATCAAACGAATCAGATTTTTACGCTTACCCATCAAAAGTTACGCGCCTGAGAAATTTGCCTTATTTTCGAAAAAAGGGTAAAACACCCCCTGAAAGTCATAGAACCTTAATGAAAATCACACCATCAGATTCAGCGTATCAGAGAATCTCTAATGTAGAGGTTTCAAGCTACTATCTGCAAAAATGTGGAATTTTGTATTTTTTGCCAGAAGAAAGATCATGGATGCGTGTTTATTTGTTTGTTTTTTTTTCCCAGGGGTGATCTTATAGACCCATTGGTCCTAGACTCTTTCTCCCAACTCTATTTTTTAAAACAAAAAAATTAGCGTAAAGAGCGAGGTGTCGAGGAGGGGACAGCCCCTTTCATGTACGGAATAATTTCTGTTCGTTTTAAGTTTTAATATCGCTCCTCACTTTCAGTTAAAAAAAACTTTTTTTTTATATTTAATTATCTTGTCAAGATGAGGCAACGATATTGAGGCACTAAGATGAAGTATATAGTGTGTGTACTTGACTGGTGCTCCAAAACTCATGAGTTATATCATTCGCATTCCTCGTATTTATGATCACGGTAGTCTCAATTATAACAAAATAGTTTTTCAAAAGCAGGGATAATCAGCTTGATCCAATATTCATATAAGAAAATTCCCATCTTATAGTGGCACATTCCATATTCGTAAAACTTTTCTTTTAAAATTCTAACGAGCAGGAACATCATCAAATTGAGATAATTATTTCACGTCTTTATTCTTAATTTTCGTCCTTTTTAAAAAATGTTATGCTTATCAAAATTAAGCATTTGTATATAATGTATAGAGTAAAATATAGAAAAATGAGTTATTTGAAGGTTTTAGAGAATATATTTTTCATCCTTTGCATTACCATAAGGGCTCTGTTTAATTTTCCAGCAACCTAAAATGAATGATTTTTTCATGAAATGTTTTCATCAATTAAAAACCCTAAGTATTTTATTGTAGCTGCTCTCTTTTTCGAACTTCCTCTAACTGTGCTTTTAATATTTTTTCACTCGACGAAGTACTAAAAATACCATGGAAATAGCTTAAATTATATTTTAAAACAATTCAAATAATTGGAATACAATTCAAGCGTCAGTGTAATTTCATTTCCACGGGAATTCAGCCTGTTCCTTAATCCGGTTTCATCTGATGCCGTTTTTCAAAATTTTCGTTTTTATTTAAATTTTGAACTGTATTTCTACTGCGATTTGAAAGACCTGTCCAATCACAATTTTCCGAAGAATGTTCTGATGGTTAAACTTAAATCTTAAAGCAAATGTGTCTGGAGACTAATTAAACCTTGATTGTGAAAGAGTTTAGATTCAAGTGATTCTAAAATATTAGCGGTAGCTGAAGTTTGGTGTTAGCATAATCTCTTTGTGAAAAGGCCGTAAGGGACCCAAGTTCGCTTGATTAGGAGTAGAACCTACTTTTACAGGATCTGTTTTTAGTATCCCAACTAAAAATTAAACTTTTATATTTTCTTGTTCTTTATTTGAAAATTTTGTACAGCTAAAAGCATGCCATTTGTATCAGAGATTTGGTTTATCTACTTCAGGAGTTTTTGCCTGTCTGACAATAATTGATTAAACAAAAATAAAAAAAAGACGCTTTTCATAGAAAAATAAAGTGCTAGATTTAACCAAAGATGATCAGGAAAGTCAACTAGTTTTTCAAGTATAAAACTACCATAAATCACTATCGGTAATAAATGGATCCCCCAAAAAATAATCAATGAATCCCCAAACAAACAGAAATTACAATGGATAACTAAGTCAAACTCAAAACGAGCAAATACTGCTACCGCAAATACTTTTAAAGACCAAACTGTAATTTGCACTTTACAGAAAACAATTTTTATTTTGAGCAATGTGTTTTTACTTCTCGTAACATTAAAAAAAAAAGAAAAAGAAAAAAGAAAGAAGGAATAGCATCAAAAAGAGAAAAAAGAATCAGCTTCATAACCAAGAATATTGAAAAAAAAAGTGGATTTACTTACAAGTAAATGTGGATTTACTGTTCAATATACACTGATACTCATTCCTGAAAATCTTATTAATTTTGAACCTAGTAAAGCTATGAAAAAGAAAAAGTTTAAAACGTATTTGTTTTCAGTAAGATGCAAATTATGTTCTGGTCTCTAGAAGGCACTGTTAGAATGCACAATTTAGGTCAATACTACCTGAAAGTTTTGCCTTAATAGCTACAGCTTCAGTAGCAATAGTAGTATTGGTAGTAATAGTAGTAGCAGTTGTAATAGTAGTAACAATTACAGTAGTAGTATGCACATAATGCCTTTTGATTAGTTCAATGTCCTGAAAATGTCAACTTAATACCCAAAGGCCTAACAGTTTTTTATCGTTTTAAAAAACAAAGGTGTGAGACAGTCAATCTTTAGCGTAAAGAGAGAGACGTTGAGGAGGGGACAGCCTCTTTCATATACGGAATAATTTCTCTTTGTTTTAAGTTTTAATATCGCTCCTTACTTTCAGTTAAAAAACTTGTTTTTCATTTGTCATTTAATTGTCATTTAATTTCTGAATGTTTTTGAATTAATGCAGCTTTGATTTTGGTTCACCGCAAATGAATAATTCAAACGAAATTTGCATATTAATTTTACTTTTTTTTGGCTAAATAGCCTTCTCGAAATTTTGATCTGACCTAATTTACAAATTAACTTACGTAACGAACTTCTATATTCGTATATTTTTATTACGTATATTAGGGGGTTAACCCTCTAGTCAATACCTCGCTCTTTACGCTAAAGTTCAAATTTTGTTCCAATCATAGGCAGCGCAATAGTGCTGCCTAAGTAAAGAAAGATGTTGGCACAATGTATTATTTTTTTTATAAACCAGGGGACTTCGTATCGAAGGAGTTGTTGCAGAAACTTCGAAAAGGGCTCATTCTACTGGAAATTGGAATGACTAGCGCCCTTTTTAATAGTCGAAAGTGATTGGAAGGCAATTAACACCCCTTTTACGCCCACCATTTCCCCAAACACATCCAATCGAAATTTTGAGATATGCATTTTGTTCAACGTAGTTGATTTCCAGATAGAAATTATGTTTTTGAGGGGGACACTCCCCCCACAGCCCTCCAGGCAAGGGTTGCAAGTAATGTCCTGGGGGCATATAAGGTTTTTATAGAAAGCTTTGTCGCAGAAACTTCAAAAAGGCCTCATTCGATTGGAAATTCTAAGGGCTAGTGCCCTTTTTAATCGTCGAAAGTGATTGGAGGGCAATTGACCCCCCTCTCACGCCCACCTTTTCCCCAATTACATCCGATCTAAATTTTGAGACAGCTCTTTTGTTCAACGTAGTTGAAAGTTCTGGAAACTTGGTCTTTGACAGTGACAATCCCACCTCCTCCCACAGCTCTCAGGGCAAGGGTTGTAAGTTATACCCTGGAGGCATATATGGTATTTAAAGAAAAAGTTGTCTTAGAAAATTCAAAAAGGGCCTATTCGATTGGGAGTAGAAATGGCTAGTGCCCTTTTTAGCAGTCGAAAGTGATGGAAAGGCAACTAACACCCTTCCACGCCCACCATTTCCCCAAATACATCTAATCAAAATTTTGAGATAGCTATTTTGATCAACGCGGTTGTATGTTCTGGTAATCATATCTTTGAGCAGGACACTCCCCCCATAGTCGTTCAGGGCAAGGGTTAGAAGTTATGCCCTGGGGGCATATAAGGTTTTTATTGAAAGCTTTGTCGTAGAAACTTGAAAAAGGGCTCATTCGATTGGAATTCAAAGGGCTAGTGCCCTTTTTAATAGTTGAAAGTGATTGGAGGTCAACTTACCGCCCTCTCACGCTCACCTTTTCTCCAAAAATATACAGTAAAAATTTTCAGACATCTATTTTGATCAGCGTAGTTGACTATTTTGGAAATTAGGTCTTTAAGGATGACACCCCCCCCCCCCCCGCCCTCAGGGTACGGGTTGGAAGTTATGCCCGGGGGGCATATAAATTTTTTAAAGAAAATATTTTCGTAGAAACATCAAAAAGGGCGCATTCGATTGGAAATTCAAAGGGCTAGTGGTCTTTTTAATTGTCGAAAGTGATCAGAGGGCAACTAACCCCCGTCTCACGCCCACCATTTTTCCAAACACATCCTATCTAAATTTTGAGATAGACGTTTTGTTCAACGTAGTTGAAAGGTCCAGAAATTATGTCTTTGAGGCTGAAATTCCCCTTAAAGCCCTCAGGACAAGGGTTGTAAGTTATGCCCTGGGGGCGTTTAAGGTTGTTTTATAGAAAGCGTTGTCGTAAAACTTTAAAAATGGCTCATTCGATTGGAAATTGAAAGGGCTAGTGCCCTTTTTAATAGTTGAAAGTGATTGGAAGGTAACTAACCTCCCTCTCACGCCCACCATTTCCCCAAACACAAACAATCAACATTTCGAGATATTTATTTTGTTTAACGTAGTTAGAAGCTCTGGAAATTAGGTCTTTGAGGATGATAACCCACCTAAGAGCCCTCAGGGCAAGGGTTGTAAGTTATGCCCTGGGGCCATTTATGGTTTTTATAGAAATTGTTGTCGTAGAAACTTCAAAAAAGCTCATTTGATTGGAAATTGAAAAGGCTAGTGCCCTTTTTAATATTTGAAAGTGATGGAAAAGCAACAAACTCCCCTTCTCACGCCCACCATTTCCCCCAAAAAATCGAATTAAAATTTTGAGATAGGCATTTTATTCAACGTAGTTGAAAGTTCTGGAAATTATGATTTTGAGAATGACAAACCCCCCAAACCCCTCAGGGCAAGGGTTGTAAGTTATGGCCTGGAAGTATATAAGGTTTTTATAGAAATTGTTTTCTTAGACTTCAAAAAGAGCTCATTCGATTGGAATTTGAAAGGGCAAGTTCACTTTTTAATAGTCGAAAGTGATTGGAGGGTAACTAACACCCCTTTCACGCCCACCATATCCCCAAACACATCAAATCAAAATTTTTAGATAGCCATTTTGTTCAACGTAGATGAAAGTTCTGAAAATTAGGTTTTTGAGTATGACAACCCCCCCCCCCTCACAGCCTTCAAGGCAAATGTTGTAAGTTTTGCCCTTGGGGCATATAAGTTTTTTTATTCGAAAATATGGTCGTAGAAACTTAAAAAAAGGCTCATTCAATTGGAAATTGAAAGGACTAGTGCCCCTTTTAATAGGCTAGTTGAAACTGATTGAAGGGCAACTAACCCCCTTTCACACCCACTTTTTCCCCAAACACTTCCAATCAAAATATTGAAATAGCCATTTTTTTCAACGTATTTGAAGTTTCCTTATATTATGTCTTTGAGGATGATACCCCCCACCCCCCACACACACCTCTCAGGGCAAGGGTTGTAAGTTCTGCCCTGGGGGCATATAAGGTTTTTATGGAGATGGTTGTAATAGAAACTTCGAAGGGCTAGTGCCCTTTTTAATAGTCAAAAGTGATTGGAGAAGAACTATCACCCATCCCACGCCCACCATTTCCCCAAAAACATCTTATAAAAATTTTGAGATAGGCATTTTGAGACTCCCCCCCCCCCCACAGCCCTCAGCGTAAGGGTTGTAAGTTATGCCCTGGAAGCATATAAGATTTTATAGAAAGCGTTGTCGTAGAAAATTCAAGAAGGGCTCATTCGATTGGAAATTGAAAGGGCTAGTGCCCTATTCGGTAGTCGAAAGTTATTGGAGGGCAACTAACTTTCCTCTCACGCCCATCATTTCCCCAAACACATCCAATCAAAATTTTGAGATAGACATTTTGTTCAACGTAGTTGAAATTTCAAAAAGGACTCATTCAATTTGGAATTGAGAGGGCTAGTATCCTTGTTAGTAGTCAAAAGCGATCAGAGGGCGAATGCTGCCCCCCCCCATGCCCATCATTTCCCCAAACACTTCTGATCAACATTTTGGTGTATCCATTTTGTTGAACGTAATTGAAGGGTCCGAAACTATGTTTTTGAGTACGACAACCCCCCATAGCCCTCAGGGCTAAGATTGTAACTTATGCCCTGGAGGCATATAATGTCTTATAGAAAGTGTTGTCGTAAAAATTTCAAAAAGGGCTCTTTCGGTTGGAAACTGAGAGGCCTATGGCCCTTCTTAATAGTCGAAAGTAATCGGAGGGAGAATCACCCCCACGCCCATAATTTGCCCAAACATTTCCGATCAACATTTTGGTATATGGGGCATATAACGGTTTTATAGAAAGTTTTGTCGTAGAAGCTTTAAAAAAGGATCATTCGATTGGAAATTGAAAGGACTAGTGGCTTTTTTATTAGTCGAAGTGATCTGAGGGCAAATGTCCCCCTCCACGTCTATCATTTTCGCAAAAACTTCCAGTCAAAATGTTGATATAGCCATTTTGTTAAGCCTATCGGAAAGGTCTGGAAATGAGGATAACAAAATCCCCCCCGCCCTCAGGGCAAGTGGTTTAAGTTATACCCTGGGGACATAGGGTGTTTTTATAGAAAGTGTGGTTATATAAACTTCGAAGGGGGCTCATTGGATTGGTAATCAGACGCTCTAGTGCTCTTTTTAAGAGTCAAAGTGATCAGAGAGCAGCTACCCTCTCCCCTCTACACACTCGTCGTATTGTCCCGAAATGCGTCTAATAGAAATTTTGAGATAGCCATTCTAATCAAAACAGTCTAAGTATCATATAACAAAGATTTCGGGATTGAACCCAAACTCCGGAGATTAGGGGCAAGGGTTGTAAGCTATTCCGAGGGAGTATATAAGGTTCATATGGAAGGGATGGTTGTTTAACTTTAGAAAAGGCTCAGTCTTTCTGCGTGAAAAAGACTAGGTCAATATAAAACGAACAGAAATTATTCAAAAAAACTTTTTGCACAAAATAGGTTTTTCAAAAAAAAAAGAGTAAAGAACTCCATTAAACCAAAAATGAACAAAAATTGAATCAAATAATCTACCAAGCATACTGATAGCTACCATAAATCAGTATCAATAAATAAATGAATCCCAAAACAAACAGAAATTGAAATAAGTCAAACTCAAAACGAGCAGAAATTAATCTGAGTAGGGTTCTAAGCCCTAGCTTTCTAAAAGCCAGAATATAATTTGTACTTTACTGAAAAATTCTTTTAAATGTTTTCACTTTTATAACTTTAAGAAATCAAAAATAAATTAAGGTTTTAAGGAAAAAATATCAGCATATTTATATTAAACTGACAATGCTGATATTTTTCAATAAATTCATTTGAATTTTTTTCAGTAAAGTAAAAATTATATTCTGGCTTTTAGAAAGCATAGGGTTAGAACCCTACTCAGATTAATTTCTGCTTGTTTTGAGTTTGACTTATTTCAATTTCTGTTTGTTTTGGGTTTCATTTATTTATTGATACTGATTTGTGGTAGTTGTATGCTTGGTAGATTATGTGATTCTATTTTTTTTCATTTTTGGTTTAATGGAGCTCTTTAATTTTTTTTTAAAAACTTATTTTGTGCAAAAGGTTTCTTGTTTTAATTCTTTAAGAATGACCCCTTAATCACAAATGCTGGTGATTAGAATAAATAGCTCTGATGAAAGTATAGAAAAAACTTTAGCGTAAAGAGCGAGGTAATGACTAGGGGGTGAACCCAATCATATACGTAATAATTTCTGTTTATTTTTAGTTTTGAGGCTGCTCCTTACTTTCAGCTGAATTTTTTTTTTTTTAATTTAATTTCTGATCGTTTTTAAAAAATAAGGCTTGGAAATCCGGTGCCCCCTTTATAGAAATGTCCCTTCCCCCATGAAAACTTCCTCCATGGGAAGATCCTCCCACGTTACCCCCGAACCCCCCCCCCCCCAACTACCAGAAAATTCCCCCTGAAAACTTCTGTATACTTCCCAGTAACCAATATTGCATGTAAACATTGGGCAAAGTTCATAACTTGCAGACCTTCCCCTGGGGACTGTGGGGAATTTAGTCATCCTTAAAGACCTAGTTATTTTTTTTTTTCGACCATGCTGAATATAGGTATCTCAAAATTTTAATCGGGTTACTTTGGGAAAAATTAGTATGGGAGGGGGCCTAGTTACCCTCCATCTTTTTGTCACTTAAGAATTGCACTAGAACTTTTAATTCCGTTCGAATGAGTCCTTCCACGATATTTTAGGACCTCTGGGTTGATAAGATCACCCCTGAAATAAAAAACAACAAACAAACAAATAAACACATCCGTGATCTTTCTTCAGAAAAAAAATGCAAAATTCCACATTTTTGCAGATAGGAGCTTGAAACTTCTATAGTTGGGCTCTCTGATACGCTGAATCCGATGGTGTGATTTTCATTAAAGTTCTATAACGTTTAGGGAGTGTTTGCCCCTTTTTTCGAAAATGAGGCAAATTTTCTCAGGCGCGTAACTTTTGATGGGTAAGACTTAATTCGATGCAATTTATATATTTAAAATTAGCATAAAAATTTGATTCTTTTGATATATTTATTGGTATCAAAATTCTGTTTTCTAGAGGTTCGGTTACTATTGAGCCGGGCCGCTCCTTACTTACAGTTCGTTCCTTACCACGGTCGCTCCTTACCACGAACTGTTTGAAAAGAAGAAAAGTAATAAATTATCCATTGAGCCCACTTCACTTTTTACTAAGTCAGTGCTTTTGCGGTGGCTATGAAAAAAGTGTGAGCAAAATGTTACTTATTTGTAACATTATTATCCTTTTTTTTTCTGCTTTTAAGTGGCTTACACATAGAACAGGAATATATCAAAGAGAAGGATAGCTATGCCAATATCTAAAAGTCAAATAATCTTCCTCTAAAACAAACGCTATTAGGTATTATAGAATACATTTACATACATCTGAGTTTTACTCCCTTTTTCCTCTTTTTTTGATTTTGAAAAAGCTACAAAATTAGTTCAGCAGAGTACAGTTTTAAGTATACATGTTTTGTGAAGCAGAGAGCTGAGTTCTTTGGGAATTTGAGTCGACTGCCAATATTTCATAACTTAATATTTTTTTTTGGAATTTTACCAGTCCTTACCTATTTATTGTTTGTTTAAATTTTTTTTTTTTTTGCTGTTGTTAAGGGTCTGTAGTGTCTCAGCAAGAGATTGGTTCTTCTAGGGAAAGGAAATTAACTGCAAATGTTTCACAATTTTTTTTTTTAGAGCCAGTTCTATTTAATATAACAGAACATACCTCCTTTTTTAACTATCTTTTTCCAGCTTTGCTAAAAAAAAAAAAAAAAAAATAGTCTGAAAAAACTCGTCTTGGGTTCCAAGTTCTTGTGTATGTTACTGTAACTTTTATTTTTTGTCGCTATAAATCCAGTCTATACAGATTTCTTATCTCAAATATACAATTTCTTACATAATTCTTTTCTGGTAGCCTACTGTCTAAATTCAGTTTCGTACCGTCTCTATGTCAATTTTGCATATTGTCATAAAATGTTTAGAAAAAAAATGAATCATGCATAAATTATGGTGAACCCTTTTTTTTAAGTTCAGGTCATGATCATAAACAAACCTTTACCTATTGACCGTATAAGAGCCATGTAACTTTAATTGACCTCAAAACGAGCATCATTGTTGCCAGCCAAACAGTTTATTTATAGTAGTTATAATAATATTTCCACATCTACCCAATATTGAAGAGTGTTCTGATATATATATATATATATATATATATATATATATATATATATATATATATATATATATATATATATATATATATATATATATATATATATATATATATATATATATATATATATATATATATATATATATATATATATATATATATATATATACTATCACATTTATTCGTTTATAAATTAACACTTTAGGGCTATATTAGTCTTAGTTTGAAAACGAATTTGGGTCAAATAACATTCATGAACTGCCCGAACACTTTGCAATGTAAACTAAACATTCAGTACTGCCTTGGAGATGCAGATCATTTTGTCTTGGTGCTATTATTAGCAATAAAATTGTTTTCTATTCTCTGACAATAATATTATTTGTCAATGCGGGGCAGTAAATTGATGGCTATTGAAAACCCCCCTCCCCCCAGAAAATTTCTTGCTGACGATTGCGCCTGAAAAATTCTTTAATTTTATATCGTTTTTAAAATCATGCCGGAAATCCTCCTCTCCGTGGAAAGTTTTGATCTGTGAATACCCTTTTATTGTGTTTACAAACAGGGTTTTAATACAACGTATTGAAGCATCATTAATCTAGCATGCAGTCAATAAAACTGCCCCAATTATAAGATGTGGTTTTCTTTGCTGTATACCGAAAAGTGGAGCAAATAGTGTCACCCCCTGTATTTGTTTTTGACTACCCAAATGCTTCGCAATGTAAACTGAATATCCAGTACTGCCTTGGAGATGCAAACCATTTTGTCTTGGTGACAATATTATTGGTCATGGACAATATTATATTGACAATATTATTGACAATAATATTGTTCTTTATTTTCTGTTAATACTTGGCAGTAAATTGATGTACTTGATTGTTGCTTGCCTATATTAGATAGAATTATCTCTGATTATGCTTGTGCTTCCCAACGGACAAGAAAAGCGAAATCTGCATCAGATCTTCCTTTGTTAATGCAAATAGACCAAAATCGGTTCCTACTTCAAAGTATAGTTCTGGGACTTCAAAATTGTGTATATAGAGGTTGAAGTTTGTGAATCTTGTTAATTTGAAGACTATTGTCTGAATTATAGTCGGAGAATATTGTTTGAGTATGAATCTCTTTGGTCGAACTCCAGAATAACTTAAATTACTTTATTTAAATGATGTTTATTTGTTCTCAAAGTATGAGAATTAACTTACAAAATTAGTTTTAAATGGCTCCGCGGTGAATTTCGTAAAACATTAAATAAAGCTCAATAGCAATTGTACAAAGTAATCTTTTTCTCTCGAATATTATCCCAACCAGGACCAAAGATGGTACCTGTAATTTTGTTTCTGAAAATGAATTTTGTCCCCTTAATGGTCGCAGAATAAGTTTCATCAACTGGGATCATCTTTTGGGTAGTATTTATCTCAGGAAAAGCAGGGATCATCAACGATTGTAACAAAATCGTCTCAATGCCTCCAGGTAAAAACTTGATATCGTGTATATTATGTCTATAGAAGGGGAGGAAGACTCACACATTTTTTTGAAATAATGCTTTAATTATTTATTTCACTTTTTGACTTCCCTGACATAGGAAAATCCTTTTAGTTGCGCTTTTCTATGGTATATACCAAATAGAGCCAAATTATACCTCTCTGCTGCTCAAGATTTTTTTGTCTAAAAATGTTATATGGAAAATAGCTTCATTTGGGTAACACGTTAAATTATCAGGAATCTATAGAAGCTAAAATGAGTCTCTAATCTTCTTTGCCTGAACTATCAGTGGTTTGCTAGTCCTGCAAGACCAGTTTGGCCACTTTTCTCCGGAAAATCTGAAGAAATAAGCTGCCTTATAATTGCAGCACTATCATAAACCTTTTTTGAAACCGATAGAACACAAAAATATAACTTTGAAGAAATGTAATCCTTTTTGTCTGAATCATTGATGCTTTGCCAGTCCAGGAAGAACAATTTTGCAACTTTTCTCTGGAAAGCCTGATAGAACGAGCTGCATTTGGGCCATATGCAGCATTTTCAGAAACTTTTTTGAAAGTGATTGAGCTCAAAATATAACTTTGAATAAATTGATGGGCTTATATAATTCCTGGGCTTAAAAAAAGGTAATGCCCCTTCATCTAGAGTGTCATCAATTTAATTAACTGTTTAGTTTATCCCTTTTGTAATCGAGTGCCTAGGGTATTACCTCAGTAATTGGACAATACCTGATTTAGCACATTCATTTTGTAAAAAAAAAGAAAAAAAAAAAATAAAAAAAATGAATCAAATTTACCATTATTTGGGAGTAAATCATATTAGTAATTTGTTTCTAAATTTAAACCTAAGAAATGTTACCCTAACAGTCTTGCATATTTAAATAGCCGTTTTCAGCCACATTCCTCATATCATATACATGTTATTTTTCATTTATTTATAAAAGTTCCGAATACAATTAAAAATTGATTAACTAAGCACTGGATCATAAGAGCAGATCATTCAGTCACTTTCATAGTCATTAAGACTGTCTTCAACAGGATTCAGCAGGACTGTCTTCAACAGGATTCAGGCGACCGTGCCTGTTCCGATCTTCTTCGTCTCAATCATCTGTTGTTCGCTATTCCAGGGATATCAACTCTGCAACTTTTCTCCAGAAAGCCTGATTGATCAAGTTACATTTGGGCCAAATTATTGCAGCGCTTTCATGAACATTTCTGTAAACGATAAAACTAAAAAAAAATAATAATTTTGAAGAAGTGCAATCCTTTTTGTCTGAATCATTGGGGGCCGGTGTTCCCGTCTCAGGTTGAATATTCTCCCGGAAATTCACCCACTCTCAAAATTGAGCAGCCACAAAGAAAGTTCAAAATAGGTACCTCAAATATTGATCAGAGGTAAAAAAAAAACACGACCAGATATCAAAAACAGTTCTAGGACAGGGGATGGTTGGTTTCCAATCACTTACGACTTAACCTCTCAATCTCCGATCGAATGAGCATCTTTCGAAGTTTCTACGAACACGAGGGGGTATGAGGAGGGGGCATCCCCGTCCAATACAGAATAAATTCTGCGTATTTTGGGGTGTAATGTCATTATTTACTTTCGTAATAACAACGTAGAACAGAAATATTCCTGGAAATCAAGAATGGTTATATGTCGATTTTTACCTCCACCCTTTCTTTCTTAGAGCTATATCTGTATTTATCTAAAGGCTCAATGAGAGTTAGGATGTTTTGGCAATAAAACGTACCTTTTGAGGCGTCTGCTCCCACCCTCCCAAACCACAAAACAATGAGAGAGCCCTACTGTAGAGGTTTAAAGCTCTCGTCTACAAATGTTTGGAATTTTTTTTATTTTTTTGCCAGAGAAAGATCATGGATGTGTGTTTTCTGTTGTTTTTGGTTTTGCTTCCCCCAGGGATGATTGTATCAAAACAACGGTTGTTAAAGATCGGGAGAGGGCTCGTTTGAACAAAAATTAAAAGTTTAAGTGCCCTAAAAGTTTAAAAGACTAAACAGAATGGAAGTCACTTCCCATGCCCCTTTTTTCGCCAAAGACATCCGGATGTAATTTTGAAATAGCCATTTGGTTCATCATAATTGAAAGGTCCAGTAAATATGCCTCTAGGGTTGACGTGATCCCCCACAACCCTTAGGGAAAGGGCTGTAAATTTTGCAATTTGCCATTGTTTACAGATAGTATTTGTTATTGGGAAACATACGTACATTTTTGCAGGGAGTTTTTATGGAGGGGGGGATTTCCACAGGGAGAATTCTGGATTTCTACGGGGAGAATTTCGGGACTTCCAGGGACTTGGGGAATTTTCAGTGGGTAGGAAATTTTGTGGGAGGACTTTTCCTGAATTCACATGCAGAAATCACTTTATTTATCTTTCTTTGTATTTGGCTGCACAATTTTACATATGGAGAGAACATTACGGGGTATTGTTCGGGAGAAATTTTCAGCGGGGATCAAATTGTCTATATGGATTTTTTCGTGGAAAGATTTGGTCAATCTCCACAAGGGTACTGCAGGGTGACACCTTGTTATTGCACAAAAATTTTTCTTGCATTTATTTTGATGCTTTATTTAATTAAAGTGATCTGCTTCATAATTCATTGATATATTATTAAAGAGGGGAGGTATGTCGTTGTGAAGGGATGGTGGGGGGGGGGGTAAATGCCTAAAGGAGTACGTTTTAGTGGCCTAATTTTCTAAGCCTCATTGGGCCTTTAGATAAAAATTGAATGAGCTTTTGGGACTTGTTGTCTAATCCTTTTTTGTTCTGTCAGTTTTTGTCTTTCCATTTAGTATATTTTTTTATTCTTCCTATTTGGCTTTTATTTCTTTTTTCTTTCCGCGTTGTCTGTTTATGTGTTTATTTATTTATTTGGTTTGTTTCCTTCGCATTTTCACTCAGAAAATGTGAACATATTTTCTTGAGACTTTCTCCTATACCGCCGAAGAAGGGAAGCGGTTGACCTCACGAAATATTCTTCTTAATTCTTCCACTATTTTCGTTGACCTTTTTCGTTGATCCATTTTTGATTTTCGTTTCTTTGGTTTTTTAATCTTTGTTTACTTAAACTATTGCTTGTTTGTTTTGAATAAGAATTTCTGTCAATTTTCGCATTTTCACTCAGAAAATGTGATAAACTGTTTGATTCCATTCATTTTTTTGCTTTAACTGTTAAAGACTTGTTAAGTTTCATTAACGATCATGCATCTGGTCCTTTTTTTACCCTTTAGGACATCTGATCGGTATTTAGAGGTACCCATTTTGTACTTTCTTTGTGGCTGCTCAATTTTGTATGTAGGGGAATTTTTAGCGGGGGAAATTTTCTAAGTTTGTAATCATTCGGATTACGAGGAGTAGCAAACCTTCTTTTGTTGCCCTTCGTGTTTTTTTACTCCTTTCGAATCTTTGATGCTTTAATATCAATCTAACGTTATCTCATTTTCAGGTGATGGTGAAGTCTTTATCTCTAGAAACTGTGGATTACTATGAGCCTCAAAACTTATGGCTTGGTCCAAGAGTGGTAAGTCCAAAGTTTAAAAAATAGCGTATTACTCTATTTAAAGTTGCTATATATTCATGATTGGTTTAATAGTATTTTAACAGAGGTATCAATTGGGGTAGGGGTTTCGAAAGAGTTTGCCATCTCCTCCCTCTTTCAAAAAACAAAGTTTTTGCTTGCCCACTCCACTAGATTTTGAAAACTACCCTTTTTGGAGGGCATTTCCATTGAAAAATTGCCCTCTATATTTCTGTACATTGACACCATTAATTTAAACTAGTAATAATGCTAATGCTGACAGAGTGCAAATATTCTAAATACAGGATATAGTTAGACGATATATATATATATATATATATATATATATATATATATATATATATATATATATATATATATATATATATATATATATATATATATATATATATATATATATATATATATATATATATATATATATATATATATATATATATATATATATATATATATATATATATATATATATATATATATATATATATATATATATATATATATATATGTGTGTGTGTGTGTGTGTGTGTGTGTGTGTGTAGTATATATATATTTAGCCGAGCGGAATGGTGCGCTGGATTTAGATTCTTTGTCCGAGAGGAAGAGGTTTCGAATCCTAGTGTATCCAATAACTTGGTTTGGGACGGGGGTCAGTGGCGTGACTCTGTAAGCTCAGCCAGAGTCGACCCAGCTCTAAATAGGTACCTGGAGTAATCTGGAGAAGGTAAACAGGAAGGGTGTGCGAAAGCACAGGATGGTTGGGCCCCAACCCCCCGTTGCACCTCCTGGCTGAAGGGCCAAGAAACCGCGGGTAGGGACTGTAAAGTCTAATGCCGTATTCTTTACCTTTTTATATATATTTATATATTTACATATATACCATTAGGAACCCTTATACCAGCATATATACAATCATTAGATACAATCCTCGTCATATATTACAATCCTTATATCCAGCATCGGACGTGTTAGCCTGGAAGAGGGGATTGCACTATTTCTCTGCTGCTAGTGCATACTTATGGTCTGATTGAAGTCTCGTGTAAAGATTATGGGAACGGATAAGAGGGGGAACTTCTGCACGTTAGGGTTACTCTCAGGGCTGGAAATAAAATTTCCTAAATAAATTCAAAAACAGTTCTACTGAAAATCAAAATGAACAAAAGGCCACATTAAAAGGTGCCACAATACCTACCTTAGGACAGTCAGTTAAATCACCATACAAATAAACAGCAATTTAATTTCTTTCATCATACTCAATTTCTTTCGGTGTTTCTTTCATCATGTTTTATAATTTCTTTCTTTTCTCAAATCTATCTCCGAGGTTATGCTTATTGGAAACATTAGGGATAATATATTTGATTGAACATCTTGATCTCTTGGTTGTAGTTGCAGGAAGTTTTAATAAATTGATTTGCATGGGAAGTCATTACCTGGAACTAATATCAACGATTCAATTGAGTGTTTATTAGGCGACTGGATAATTAAGTACCATACCGGACCCTTCACTTTTCCTATCTGCCTCAAATTCAAAATATCCGAAGAATATTTCTGAAGCATCCAGAAGATCATTTCATTTATGAAAGTAGTTTCCTAGTAAAGGGCAAAATATAATAATATAATAGTATAATATATTTTTCATATATTATATATTCATATATTATTTATTATATATTATGTAATTTAACATATAACACAAATTTGTTATAATTAGATTTTGTCATAATTTTACTCTTAGTTGGTTAATATAAATTTAAAAACAGGTTTATTTATCGATAATAATTCTTAGATTTTTGTCATTCGACCTTGTGTCTCCGGCGTTTACCCTGTATTTATGTCTATTTTGTACAGATATTTTAAAATTAAACCTTGAACCTTGAGATAGCGATATGAGGCAATTATTTTGATTGCATGATTCCCAATATCATTTTCATGAATATTTATATATTAATAGCTCTTAAGGACCACCGCAATATCTTAAATTGGCTGAAAACAAGCGATTGATACTATTTCCTATTTGTGCTGTAGGCGATTCTCCTTTAATTCTTCATCTTCTGCAAATAACATAGTTTACCTATAAACAACCAAGAAGGTCATTAATAAATATTAGAAATACGAAGGACCCAGAATAGAGCCTTGTAGTATATGAATACTCTTTTGCCGAAGGTGAAAACCCTTCTTAAGGGAATTAAACATATACGTTAAGCCTATATACTGACTCGGCTTGTATATTTTGAAAAATGAATCAGTTGATAATAAACAAGTTGACTCCATTAAAAAAAAAAATTGTTATAACAATGATGATTAACCCAGGGTAAAGAAATGCCATACGAGCCTACGGATAATTTCAAAACTGAATTAATAAATCGATCGTCATTGTTGTGTTGACTTGTTAATTGAATTCAGTTACGGTATCTTCGCTTTGCTTGTATTTTGTTATTTGTTTTAGGTCTTTGGTATTTCTTTTACCTTGTTTTGTTTTCTAAGTCCGATTTCCCTTTAGTTCTTCACTGTTTTGTTTATGCTAAGAATGCATTGTTTTCCATATACACAAAACAGTTAGTAGATATGGTTTTATTTTATTTTTTTCTTAATAGCCTAAAATCCGGCGTCGTCCATAAAATGGATGACATGCTATGATATCCAACAATAAAATACAATTATAAGTGAATATAATAGGATATAATATAATTATAAAAAATCAAACAGTTCGTGGTAACGAACTGTAAGTAAGGAGCGACCCGGCTCAATGGTAACCGAAACTCTAAAAAACGGAATTTTGATACCAATAGATACTTCAAAAGAATCAGATTTTAATTGTGATTTCAAATATATAAGTTTCATCAAGTTTAATCTTACCCATCAAAAGTTACGCGCCTGAGAAAATTTGACTGATTTTCGAAAAAAGGGGGAAAGACCCCCTAAAAGTTATAGAACCTTAATGAAAATCACACCATCATATTCAGCGTATCAGAAAACCCTGCTATAGAAGTTTCAAGCTCCTATCTACAAAAATGTGGAATTTTCCATTTTTTGCCATAAGAAAGATCACGGATGCGTGTTTATTTTTTTTTATTTATTTTTTTTTTTCCCAGGGGTAATCGTATTGACCCAGTGGTCCTAGAATATCGTAGGAGGGCTCATTAAAATGGAAATTAAAAGTTGTAGTGCTCTTTTTAAGTGACCAAAAAAAATGGAAGGCAACTAGGCCCCCTCCCACGCTCATTTTTTCTCAAAGTCACCCAATTAAAATTTTGAGATAGCCATTTTGTTCTGCATAGTCGAAAATCTAAAAAATATGGCTTTTAGGATGACTTAATTCCCCACAGTTCCCAGGGGAAGGGCTGCAAGTTATGAACTTTGCCCATTGCTTACATATTGTATTGGTTATTGGGAAGTATACAGACATTTACAGGAAGGATTTTTTTTATGGGGGGGGGGCTGGAGGAGGGGGTTACTAAGGAGAGTCTTTCCGTGGATGATGTTTCTTTGGGGTAAGGGACATTTCTATGAAGGGGCGCCGGATTTCCTATCATTATTTAAAAAAGATCAGTAATTAAATTTAAAAAAAAACAAGTTTTTTGAGCTAAAAGTAAAAAGCAACATTATAAATAGAAATAACAGTAAATTATTACTTACATGAGGGGGTCCTGCTCACAGTCCTTGCCTCACGCGTCGCAGCACAGTTTTTTTTTAGTGCTTTCAAAAGAGCTATCTATTCTATTTAAAAGGCCTTTGTGATTAAGGGGTGTTTGAATTAAATATTTTTTTTAATTTTAAAGTAAATAGCGTGGTATTAACTAAGGGAAGAACCCCCTTATATACGTAATAACATATACCTAATAAAAAAAAACAATAACAAAAAAAAAAAAGCGATACGGCTCAATAGTAATCGAAACTTTTAAAAATGGAATTTTGATGTCAATAAATGTATCAAAAGAATGGGCTTATAATGCTGATTCTAAATATATAAATTTTATTAAGTTTGGTATTACTCATCAAAGGCTATGAGCCTGAGAAAATTTACCTGATTTTTTATAGAGGGGGGAAACATCCTCTACAAGTGAAAGAAATTTAATGAAAATCACACCGTCAGATTCAGCGTATTAGAAAACCCTATTACATAGGTTTCAAGCTCATATCTGCAAAAATCTGCAACTTTGTATTTTTTGCCAGAAGAAAAATATACGAATATAGAAGTTCGTTACGTAAGTTAGTTTGCAGATAGCCCCTTTCATTTACGGAATAATTTCTGTTCGCTTTAAGTTTTAATGTCGCTCCTTACTTTCAGTTTAAAAAACTTGTTTTTTATTTAATAATAATCAGAGGCAATGCTATAGCGTTGCCTATAGTGAAGTCCATACGACTCCAAAATTTTATTATTATTATTTTTTTTTCCCAGAGGCACTTCATATGGAAGGGGTTGTCGTATAAACTTCAGAGGAGGCTGATTAGATTGGAAATTGAAATTTCTAGTGCTTTTTAAGAGTTAATAGTGATCAGAGGGTAACTAGCCCTCCCCCACCCCCTTTTTCTCCCAGATACATCCGATAATAATTTTGAGGTAGCCATTTTGTTAAAAAAAATTCAAAGATCATATAACAAAAACTCTGGGGTCGATATAAGCCCCCAGGGCCCGAGGGCAGGCGTTGTAAGTTATGCCGTGGGGGCAAATATGGTCCTTATATAAGGGATGCTCGTAAAAACTTCAGAGAGAGCTCATTTGATTGGAAATTAAAAGATCTAGTTCACTTTTTAGAAGCAAAAGACATCGGAGGGCAATTAGCCCCCCCCCCAAGCTATTTTTCCTAATTGCATCAGATAAAAATTTTGAGATAGCCATTTTGTTAAAAAAAAAAGTTCTTTTGTTATAACAAAAACTCCTATGTCGACACAGTCCCCCGGGCCCGAGGGCAGGCGTGTTAAGTTATGCCCTGTGGGCATGTATGGTTCTCATGGAAGAGATGCTCGTATAAACTTCAAAGAGGGCTCATTTGATTGGAAATTGAAAGTTCTTGTTCACTTTTTAAGAGTCAATAGAGATCGGAGGGAAACTAGCTCTCCCCCTCCATGCCCTTTTTTCTTCAAACCCATCTGATAAGAACTTTGAGATAGCCATTTTTTTAAAATAGTTCAAAGATCATATAAAGAAAACTCCGGGGTCGACACAACCCCCCAGGGCCCGAGGGCATGCATTGTAAGTTAAGCCCCCAGGGCCCGGGGGCAGGCGTTGTAAGTAATGCTCTGGGGGCATATATGGTTCTTATGGAAGGGAGGCTCGTATAAACTTCAGAGAGGGCTCATTTGATTAGAAATTGAAAGTTTTAGTTCGGTTTTTAAGTGCTAAAAGAGATTGGAGGGTAACCTGCCCTCCCTCCCTCTTACGCCGGTTTTCCCAAATGCATCCGATAAAAATTATGAGATAGCCAATTTGTTACAAATAGTTCAAAGATCATTTAACAAAAACTCTAGGATCGACACAAGCCCCCAGGGCCCTAGGGCAGGCGTTGTAAGTTATGCCCCGGGGGCATATATGGCTCTTATGGAAGAGATGCCCGTATAAACTTCAAAGAGGGCTCATTTGGTTGGGAATTGAAAGTTTTAGTTCACTTTTTAAAAGTCAAAATAGATTGGAGGGGAACTAGGCCCCCCTCCACGTCCTTTTTTTTCAAACCTACCGATAAGAACTTTAAGTTAGCCATTTTTTCAAAATAGTTCAAAGATCATATAAAGAAAACTCTGGGAACGACACAATCCCACAGGGCCCGAGGGCATGCGCAGTAAGTTAAGCCTCCTGGGCCCGGGGGCAGGCGTTGTAAGTAATGCTCTGGGGGCATATATGGTTGGGATGGAAGGGATGCTCGTATAAACTTCAGAGAGGGCTCATTTGATTGGAAATTGACATTTCTAGTTCAATTTTTAAGTGTTAAAAGAGATCGGAGGGTAACCAGCCCCCCCCCCCACCACGCCCTTTTTTCCCAAATACATCCGATAAAAATTATAAGATAGCCGTTTTTTTTAAATATTTTAAAGATCATATAACAAAAACACTGGTGTCGACACAATTCCCAGGGCCCGGGGGCAGAAGTTGTAAGTTATGCCTTAGGGGCATGTACGGTTCTTATGGAAGGGATGCTCGTATAAAATCCAAAGAGGGCTCATTTAATTGGAAATTGAAATTTCTAGTTCACTTTTTAAGAGTCAAGAGATTGGAGGGCAACTAGCCCCCCCCCCCCTCACGCTCTATTTTCCTAAAACCCTTCCGATAAGAGCTTTGAGAGAGCCATTTTTTTCAAAATCGTTCAAAGATCATATAACGAAAACTCCGGGGTCGACCCGATCCTTCAGGGCCTGGGGTAGGCGCTGTAAGTTATGCCCGGGGGGGGGGGCATATATAGCTGTTATAGAAGGATTTTATGTATAACTTCACAGAGGGTTCATTTGATTGGAGATTGAAAGTTCTAGTTCAGTTTTAATAGTGAAAAGAGATGAGAGAGCAAGTATGCTTCCCGCTCCTTTTACCCCAAATGCATTCGATAACAATTTTGAGATAGCCATTTTGTTAAAAATAGTTCAAAGAGCACGCAATAGGTTTTAGACTTTTACAGTGAGAGAAGGAGGTCATACCCAAACTCTTGTTTGTGGTGATTTGTGTTCGTTTCAAGCTTGATTTGCATATTCAATTTAGGTTCAATCGTTTTAAGATTTATTTATCCATTTTAATTAGTATCTATTGTATGTTTGTTTGCATTGATTGTTTATTTAGTTTCTGTTCGTTTTGGGTTTTATTTATACTTCAATAGCATAATATTTTTATTTTGTTTTAAGATCGATTTGCATATTCAATTTAAGCATTAGGCTACTCGCTTTAAGATTTATTTATTCATTGATAATATTACTTGTTGTATGTTTTTTTGCTATGATTGTTTATTTTAATTTCTTTTTGTTTTGGGTTTCATTTATTCTTTAATAGTAATTCCTGGTCTTTTTTAGTTTGAATTTTAACAGGTATTTGTATCTGCTGATCTTAAGTTTAATATGGCCTTTACTTTTCTTTGAAAAACTTCTTTTTCGGGAAGTTTTTTTTTTAAATTAATAATAATAAAACAGTGAATCTGCACCCTGGACTCCCTTTCACGGGATTCCCAGAAAATGTCTTTTTTCGTGGGATAAAGAACCATCTAATTTTTTCGTGTTTCTTAGTTTCGGTCTTCGAAATTCGATCTTCAATTTGGCTTCTTTTTTTAAAAATCTGCGTAGCGCCAACGCATGAAATATGCCAGTTACTCATTTTTAAGCTTTAGCAAGCAGGGATAGGGTATACAAAAAGCCGAGAATGTGGAAGTAGTGGTCACTTTAAAGAATATTTTGAACAATATCATGCATCTTCTGTATTTTGAACATCTTCTGTAGTATATTTCATTCACTTAATTCTGTATCAATTAAGTGAAGTTCACACATAATTGGTATTGTTTCCACTCAGTATCTTCAAATAGAAATATATTTTGGATGTTGTTGGGACTGTTTGAAGTCGTTTGTTGTACCTGAATCCAAATTGTCATCCTAATGGTTTTGGCTGTAAAGCTCGTAGAGAATTTTCCGGTATTTTGCCTTACGTGTTACTCATTTTGTGTGTTATTTGTGTCGTATAGGTTATACGTTTTTATTCTGAAAAGAAAAACCTTTCTTTTTAGAGAAAACCGAGTCTCTCGAGATATGTAAAAAAAAATGTCGAATGATTTTATATTGTGTTCTTACTGATTATGTTACTAGATTATTTTGGGAGTCAAATATTTCTGATACTTGTGGAGAAGACATGCATGTGTGTTTTCATGCTTGAAAATTCAGTGACATATGTTCTCCAGCTATTTTTGAGTTGTTTAGGCCCGTTTTTGCCAGAAGGTAGGATGTGCCCACCTAGTGTGATAATTTAGGTGAAGTTTTTTTTACTCTTTAATGTTGGTTGTTTAGGCTTAGTTGAATGGTAACCACCAAGAAGATTGTTGAGATTCGTTAAAAAGATTCTACCAAAACAGGTACTGGCGTCGTGTTCTTCTCCAATGCAAGAAATTCTTGTTTGTATTGCATTAGATTTTCTGATAGTGTTCAACTTGATAATTTCATAAACGAAAATCGGATTTTTTTTTGCATTGCAATTTCATATTACACTTGCAACGAACCCAGGAGCTCCAGGCGATGTAGGGCGCACATGACCGATACGTGTTTTACCTTTAGCTATCTGTCTTTAGACGAGATAGAATGCTGCAGATATGCGTTTTTATGATACGATACGAATTTATTATGTCAAATAACATGAGTTAAAGGAGACACAAAATATAATACCATGCTGATAATACCATTGACCATGCTGAACAAAATGGATATCTCAAAATTTTGATCGGGTGACTTTGGGAAAGTATGAGCGTGAGAGGGGGCCTAGGTGCCGTCCATTTTTTGGTAACTTAAAAAAGGCACTAGAACTTTTAATTTCCGTTCCAATGAGCTCTCCCACGATCTTCTAGGACAACTGGGTCGATACGATCACCCCTAAAGAAAAAAAAAAACACGTATCCATGATCTTTTTTGTGGCGAAAAATACCAAATTCCACGTTTTTGCAGATAGGAGATTGAAACCTCTACAGTAAGCTTCTCTGATAAGCTGAATCTGCTGGTGATTTTCATTAAGGTTCTATAACTTTTAGGGGGTCTTTTCCCCTTTTTTCGAAAATCAGCCAGATTATATCAGGGGTGTAACTTTTGATGGGTAGAACTAACCTTGATGAAACTTATATATTTGAAATCAGCATTAAAATCTGATTCTTTTGATATATCTGTTGGTATCAAAATCCCGTTATTTAGAGTTTCGCTTACTATTGAGCCGGGTCGCTCCTTACTTACAGTTCGTTACCACGAACTGTTTGATACCCTGTTCGTGCTGGTTCGGGGAGCAAGCCTCGATGCTTGCTCGACTCCAAGAGCTTCTGTTCAAAGGCCATTGTAAGCTGGTGTCGCCTGGCATCAAGTCTTTCTAGGCCTAGGATTTTAAGCCTATCACCGTAATTCGTGAATTCCAGACCTAGCATCACACGGATAGCTCGTTCCTGCACATTCTCAAGGTTATTTCTTTGCTTTTTACTTAGCCCCGGATGCCACACAGGACAAGCATACTCTAAAATACTCAGAATGTACAGTTTGTAAAAATTCAACAGTGAAAAACGACTAAATCCGAATCGTCGAATTAGGCAACGCTATATTCACCTTCTAAGTACTATTATTTATATGATCCATCCATTACATTTTTGAATTAAAAGTCACATCTAAAATTGTCATATTATCTACAGTTGACACATTTATATCACTTTGACTAGGAACTTCTTTTTTCAAAAACAAGACTCTCACATAAGTGCTAACTTTTTCCTATTAATTGAAAACCATTTTTCTTCGCAGTTAGCGTCCAAACGGCGAATTATGCGTTCTACACTAATCATGGATTCTAGCTTCTGAAGTTTCAGCAATCATAAATCATCTGCAAACTTGGCTCTGTTTTCATGCCAAGGCGCAATTTTGTTACAACGTATTAAAAACAAAAAAGGGTCCCGTTTTGGTACCTTGGGGTATTCCACAGAAAAGTTCAAGAAAATACGACTGAACCCCACCAGCACTAACACACTGTTGCCGTCCGTGTGAAAAACGATAAACTATCCGAACTAAAAAAGCTCTAAAATTTGTCAAGAATATCCGGATGGCTTGATTTGTCGAAAACCTTTTTCTAAGTCTGCTTGCAATATTTCTACAAATGCATCTTTATTTTCTAGATGCTACAGGGCTTCTTCCACAATTTTGATGAGATAATGTACTGATCTAGATTCTTTGATAAATCCATACTGACAGGGACCGACTTTTTATCATAGAAATCTTCTAGTAACCATTTCTTTAGAAAATGTTCGAAACTTTAGATACTTTTACGCTCTCCCCTTTTGGATTCGAAACTTTAGGTATTAGCGTTACGACTGCTTTTTTTAAATCATCCGGAAAGGTAGCATTCAACAGACACTGGTTTGAAAAGGCCGACAGAGGCTCAGCTAGAAAGGCTACGTTTTCTTTATGCAGGTTTCCTGGAATGTCGGGTAAATTCCATTATTGGGGTCAAGTCTCTCAAGAACCTTTGCAACTTCGTGAGGGAAAATCATACGTATTTCAGATGGAACAGACAAGGGGGGAACACTGGAAATCGGTGAATTGCTTATGCAAATACTAGTAAATAATTATTAATAGCGTTTGCGTCGAGCTTATTCCCAGCTTCGTCTTATACGCTTTGCCTTACAGAGGAGCCTGTGAGAAGCCGCATTCCTTTATAGTAACTGGCTGGATTTGTGGTCATGAGCTCGATCATTTTCGAACCGTAGGACTTTAACACCGAACCGTAGGTTTTTAACAGGAAGACATTATTAGGGGTTGTGTAAGTACATTCTCATGATTTACATCGTTGAACTGAATCTCGGGACTTTTCATAATGTTGTTTGCGTGGTAACTTTGTATGCGTTATTAGATTGATGAGTTCCCTGAAAACAAAAAGATCGTCAGGAAAATTCGTATTTTCTGAAGGATTCCACAATAGCATTGTTTCGAGAGTAGTTTTTTCCGTTCTAATCAATATTTCAGAGAGGCTTATCTCATTTCCTTTGACTTGCTATTTTTCTGCTCTACAGCTCTTATCTAAATTGGTTGCTGTAACAAAAGCTGTTTGTCTGGAACTTTAATTAGTGCCGGTCTTAAAAACCATTTAAAACGAAAAAAGATATTTCCACCTTAACTTTGTTTGCGACTATTTTCGTCTAGAGCAGTGGTTCCCAGCCAATTTTGAACCGTGTCCCACCTAAGCATTTATAAAATCCTGGTACCCGCCCCCCCTCGTGATCTTTAAATTTTGTTATTAGAAATTTTGCGTGTATTCACGTGAAGAAAGCTTAAAAGGTCAAACCTAACTTGTGCCTTTTTTCGGTATGTCCTCTCGGCATATTTTATACTAATGAAAAATATTGTCTGGATACAAAACCTTTTATAGAGTGTATGACGTCATTGCAGCACTATCATGTTTCGTTTTCGCTCTTTTAATACAGAAGAATGTCACATCACTCACATAATTTCTTTCAAAATCACCTACCTAAAGTATAATTGGCCGAAAAGGGGGTCCAGCCTATGAACCACAAAAATATTGCCCTGCCCAGCCGTTGGGACATGTGTCCCATGTTGGTAATCACGGGTCTAGAGTTCAAAATGCACTGAAACTGGTTATTTTTGGCTGCATATTTATTATCAGGCTGTTGTTTTCATTCTGTAGTTTTAATATATTCATATTACATCCGCTCTCTTTGTCTGATTAGCCCTCCTAGATATTTTAGCTCCTCTATATATTTTGTCATCAAACTTCTGAGGGCTTACTTCTGTAATCAAAGGCTTTGCTTGTATGATTTTAGCTCTTCGAAAGGCACGAAAATCGAACGATTTTCTTATGCTTGTTATTTTGTTTTTTAAGATATTTGGAATCAGATTGTCTTTCCTACTGTTGTCTATATCAATTCTGAATTCTTATGTACTAATTAACGCACAAATTAAATTTGTAATGTATTGGAAAGAATGTGTCGTTTCTAAAACGAGAAAATGGATTTACGCTTATTCAGTTTGGCTTCGCAATTTTTTTCCTTTTTTTATTATTTATTTACTCTGTTTATGGCTACACCGCATGCATATATTATACCAAGAAATACGTTAAAAGTCCAAGGTTGTCATGTGATATAATTTAAAAGTTGAACTTATTTGCATAATTGTGGGCCCGAATGCAATGAAGTGAAATGCTGAATTAACCAGGAAGGACAGAAGAATGTACGAAGTGACTGAAAATACTGATGTTAAATATAGTTTACACAATTAGAAATGAAAGAAGAAGAAGAATATTAATTATAGTTAGATATTTCGGTACTTGTTAATTAAACGAAACAAAACGAAATGAAGTTGGATTAATCCTAATGAAATATAATCTTCATATAACCTTTAGTTTGTATAGTAACATAATTTGGGCTATATATTTGCAAATTATGGGGGGGGGAGTAAAGTATTTGGACAGCGCCCCTAACCTAACATAACCCCCACCCCCTCCAATGTGCAAATATATAGCCCAAATTATACAAATCCAATGTATTCTATGACTCGTCACTTGTCTTTGTGGCTATGAAACCGCTTTTCTGAGTGTGTTTCGTTTAATTAGCAAGAACCGATATTTCTTAATAAAATTGAATAAAAAGAAGAAATTGAAAGAGAGTAAAAAGATAGTTAACTAAAAGAGGAAGGATTCAACGTAGTGAGAGAAATGATAAAAAAAATAATAGGTACCATGTCCCTTAAAGTGACACAAACGACACATTATGCCAAAGTTCTAGTGACTGAGGTGGCCAAAATTCCTGAAGATTTGCTCCTGGTAATGTTCATGTTAATTTATAATGATTTTAACAAGTCCCCTTCATAACATAGGAAAATGTTGATTGTCTGTTTCATTTCCAAATATTGATGTACCAGAAGTATTAAGTTGGAAGCGCAGTACATTGAAAGTTGTCAGAAGGTATTTATTAGGATTAATTAAAAAACCCTTTTCCACAAAATAGGTTTTTCAAAAAAAAGTAAAGAACTCCATTAAACCAAAAATAGAATCAAATTATGTACCAAGCATACAACTACCACAAATCAGTATCAATAAATAAATGAAACCCAAAAAGAGCAGAAATAAAAATAAGTCAAACTCAAAACGAGCAGAAAAAAATATGAATAGGATTCTAAACCCCATGCGTTCTGAAAGCTAGGATATAATTTGTATTTTACTGAAAAAAATTCAAATGAATTCACTGAAAAAAATGTGTATGGTCAGTTTAATGAACAAAATAGAATCAAATAATCTGCCAAGCATACAACTACCACAAATCAGTATCAATAAATAAATGAAACCCAAAACAAACAGAAATTAAAATATATCAAACTCAAAACGAGCATAAATTAATCTGAGTAGGGTTCTAAACCCTATGCTTACTAAAAGCCAGAATATAATTTGTACTTTATTCAAATTTTTTTTTTAATGTTTTCACTTTTATAACCTTAAGAAATAAAAAATTAATTAGATTTTATTGAATAAATATCAGCAGATGTACATTAAACTGACAATGCATATTTTTTCAGTGTTTTCATTTGAAGTTTTTTCAGTTCTTTACTGAAAACGTTTGATACTAAGAGCTCAAAATCTTATTCTATGGAAAAAAAAATTTATTCTTTTTCTTTTTAATTCTTATTTAGCAATTCTTTAAAAAAAATCGTTTTAATGTTTTCACTTTTATAACTTTAAGAAATCAAACATTAATTAAGATTTTTTTAAATCAAACAGCATATGTATATTAAACTGACAAGGAAGATTTTTTTCAGTAAATTTATTTGAATTTTTTTCAGTAAAGTACAAATTATATTCTGGCTTTTAGAAAGTATAGGGTTTAGAACCCTATTCAGATTAAGTCTTGGTTACATCATGTTTTCGTTAAGCCTGGGCATGAATTTAAAAAGAAAATCAAAATTAAATTTAAAAAAAAATATTTTTTTTTTAAATATATTTACTGGGGAGGGGGGTAATTTTCCTCAGGGAGTATTCTTAATGGGGTTGGAGAATTTTCCAAGAGAAAACACCTAAACCTATAGATAATAGCCTAAGCAATTAAAGTATTTCTGAAAGATAGATTGTCTTTGGACTCATCAAATTATTAATGTCTAAGCTTTTATAGACGAAAATCGCGCCGAATCTAATAAACTAGCTTTGCTTATTTTTTGCACCGTAGTAATTTAGACGAAAATGTAGTATTTCCCTTGAAAATTTTGAATGAAAGTTCTGTGAATGCGGAATAAAAAACACAATTGAAAAATTAAAATGAAAAAGAAAAAAATTAATACCGTTTTTGACACATTTTCTTGACTAATTATAAATATATACATAGGTCGGCGTGTAGTTATAATTTAAGCTCGGAAGATGACTAACTTACAATAATAATTCTTCTCATGTTAACAATTACCATATTAGCAGTCATGTTAAAATTACTGGGAATTACAAAGTTGAATCGGAGCTCTCAAGTTGAGATGTAGCTCCAACAATTTATTGGGGGGGGCAAGAGAGATTTCCATCCGAAAAGTCAAGAGCATGGGCTATAGAATCATTTTTTCTCCAAATCATTGCCCGCCTGAAACAACGCCACTGCTTTCAAGGTTATTCCTAGAAATAGAATAAATTATGATTAGTTTTTTTTTTTTGGTCATAGAATAAGATTTTGAGCTCTTAGTGTCAAACGTTTTCAGTAAAGAATTGAAAAAAATTCAAATAAATTTACTGAAAAATGTATGCATTGTCAGTTTAATGTACATATGCTGATATTTATTCCATAAAATCTTGATTAATTTTTGATTTCTGAAGGTTATAGAAGTGAAAACAATAAAAAAATTTTGATTAAAGTAAAAACCACATTAGAACCTCTAGAAAGCGGGGTACTTAGGGCCCTATTCAGATCATTCATTGATCATTTTGAATTTGGCTTGCTTTTTCTTCTTTTTTCTTCTGATGACATATGTGTATTAATACTACTTTTTGGAACCTGTAGCATTATTAGATTGTTTGATTAGATTTTGTTCAGTAAACTGACCATACACATTTATTTCAGTAAATTTATTTGATTTTTTTTCAGTAAAATACAAATTATATTCTAGCTTTTAGAAGGCATGGGGTTTAGAACCCTACTCATATAAATTTCTGCTCTTTTTGAGTTTGACTTATTTTAATTTCTATTTGTTTTGGGTTTCATTTATTTATTGATACTGATTTGTGATAGCTGAATGCTTGGTAGATTATTTGATTCTGTTTTTGTTCATTTTTGGTTTAAAGGAGTTCTTTACTTTTTTTTTGAGAAACTTATTTTGTGGAAAAAGTTTTTTTTAATTAATTTTTGTTCGTTTTATATTGACATAGTCTTTTTCAGGGGGAAAGACAAAGCCTCTTCTAAACTTAAACAACCATCCCTTCCATAAAAACCTTAAATACCCCCTGGGCATAACTTAAAATCCTTGCCCCTTGTCTGTGGGGGTTGTTCCAACCCCAAAAGCCAGGTTACATGATATTTAGACTATTTTGAATAGAATGGCTATCTCAAAATTTCTATTAGATGCATTTTCTATAGATATGACGATATTTATTCCTTAAAATCTTAATTTTCGATTTCTTAAAGTTATAAAAGTGAAAACATCTAAAAGAATTTTTATCAATAAATTAATAATTATATTCTGGCTTTTAGAAATCATAGGGTTTAGCATTAACCCCTGTTTTCATTCTGTTTTGTATTAAATTTCCGTCAAAGACTCTTAAGCTATTCTAATCCTTTCATCCTAGGACATTCTGATATCTGATATCTAATATCAGCTGATATTTAAATAAGCCATGAATTTTTAATTAGTAAAATAAAAGTAAGTTTTAAAATCATAATTAACATATTTATTTCTGAATTTTTCTAGTAATATCATATTTATCAAATTTATGTTTGTTTTTTATTCATTCTGGTAAAAAAGAGAAAAAAAAATAATAATAAATAAAATTTAAACGAAATAAATTGAAAATTAAAGTACATTAATTAAAATCGATATTTGAATTGGACTAGAATTTTAAATTAGTTTCTTGATCCGAGTTTTTATGTCAACAACAAAAAGATCAGAAAAATGTTTGAAAGACAGTTCTTTCACAACTAATGAAAAAATCATTTTATTCTGTTATAAAACTTGAATTATTGATCTATAATGAAATCTCTCCAGTCAACTTTTAGTTCACAGACAGCTAACATTGATATAATATTTTGATAGGCCAAAATGTCATACTCAAATGTAAGTATATCTATGTTTACTATTTATTATTTAAAAAAACTTTTTCACAAAATAAGTATTTCAAAAAAAAGTAAAGAACTCCATTAAACAAAAAATCAGCAAAAATAAAATCAAATAGTCTACCAAGCGTGAAAACTACCACAAATCAGCATCGATAAATAATTGAAACCCAACACGAACAGAAATTACAATAAATAACATAGTCAAACTCAAAACGAGCAGAAATTAACATAAGTTGGGCTCAAAACCCCTATGCCTTCCCAAGGACAGAACATAATTTGCAATTTACTGAAAAAAAATATAAATGTTTTTACTTTTATAACTTTAATAAATCAAATAATATTAACATTTTCATTACTAAATATTAGTATATGTATATTAAACTGACAATGCACATTCATTTGTATTTTGTCAGTAAAGTGTATTTTTTCAGTAGTTTCATATCTCCTCTAGTTGACCTGAAATGGAAAACTTTCGGAAAAAAATTTGTTTACTTTCTATTATAGCTTGGATACACTTACGCTATTTTGTTTTGGTTAAATTTTAAGAGCAGAAGTAGCTCCTAAGTTTGAACATAATACCCTCAGTCGTTCTTGGGATACTGCTGAGATGTCTTATTGGGAATTAGCATTAACACAGTCGATTTTTATTTAATCTTAATGCAACATTTAGTTTTTACACATAAAGGCAAATGGGAGGGTGGGATTGGGAGGGTGGATTAGTTTCCCTCCAATGACTTTCGGCTTTTAAAAAGGGCATCAGCCCTTTCTATTTTCAATCGAATGAGCCCTTTCGAAGTTCCTACGACAACTCCTTCGATTTCGATGTGCCCTGGTCTAAACAACAACAATAAAATAATATATTATACCCACATCGATCTTTACTATAAAAATGTCAAGCCTTTCAATAACTTTTGACTGTTAAAAAGGGCACAAGGCCTTTCGATTTCCAATCGAATGAGCCGTTTTTGAGTTTCTACGACAACGCTTTCTATAAACACCTTATATGCCCCCAAGGCATAAATTACAACCTTTATCCTAAGGGCTGTGAGGGTGGTTGTCATCCTCTAAGAACTAATTTCCAGAATTTTCAACTATGTTAAACAAAATGGCTATCTCAAAAATTTGATTGGATTTGTTTGGGGGAATGATGAGCGTGGGGGGGGGGGGCTAGTTGCCCTCCAATCACTATCGACTGTTAAAAAGAGCACAAAAGACCTGATTTCCAGAACTTTCGACTACGCTGAACAAAATGGCTATCCCAAAATTTTGATTGGATGTGTTTGGGTGAATGATGGGCGTGACAGTGGGGTCAATTAGTTTCCACTCACTTTCGACTATTAAAAAGGGCAATTTCAATTTTCAAACAAGTGAGCCCTTTTTAAAATTTTTTACAACAACTTTCTATATAAACCTTATATGCCCCCAGGGCATAACTTACAGCCCTCGCCCTGAGGGCTGTGGGGGAGTCTCCAAAAACATAGTTTCTATCTGGAAATCAACAACGCTGAGCAAAATGGCTATCTAAAAATTTTGATTGGATGTGTTTTGGGAAAAGATGGGCGAGAAAGAGGGGTTAGTTGCCCTCAAATCACTTTTGACTTTTAGAAAGGGCACTAGACCTTTGAATTTCAAATCGAATGAGCCTTTTTCAAGTTTCTACGACAAAGATTTCAATAAAAACTTATATGTCCCCAGGGCATAACTTATAACCCTTGCCCAGAAGACTGTGAGGGGAGTGTCATGCTCAAAGGTATAATTTCCTAAACTGTATACTGCATGGAACAATATGGCTATCTCAAAATTTTGATTGGATGTGTTTGGGGAAATGGTGGGCATGGAAGGGGTATTAGTTGTCTTCCAATTACTTTCGACTATTAAAAAGTGCACTAGCTATTTCAATTTCTAATCGAATTAGCCCTTTTTGAAGTTTTTACGACAACGCGTTCTATAAAATCCTAATATGCCCCCAGGGCATAACTTACAACCCTTGCCCTGACGGCTGTGAGGGGGTTGTTATCCTCAAACACCTAATTTACAGAACTTAAAACTACGTTGAATAAAATGGTGATCTCAAAATTTTGATTGGATGTGTTTGGGGAAAAGGTGGGCGTGAGAGGGGTGTTAGTTGCCCTCTAATCACTTTCGACTATTAAAAACATTACTATCCCTTTGAGTTTCCAATCGAACGAGCCTTTTTTGAAGTTTTTGTGACAACGCCTTCTATAAAAACCTTATATGCCCCCAGGGCATAACTTACAACCCTTGCCCTGAAGGCTGTGGTGGAGTGTCCTCCTAAAAATCATAATTTCTGTCTGGAAATCAAGTACGCTGAATAAAATGACTATCTCAAAATTGTGATTGGATGTGTTTCGGGAAATGGTGGGCGTGGAAGGGGTGTTAGTTGCCTTCCAATCACTTTCGACTATTAAAAAGGGCACAAGACCGTCTAATCTCTAGCTGATTAAGCCCTTTTCGAAGTTTCCGTGAAAGCTTTGCCGATATGAAGTGCCTGCTCTAAAGGAAAAGAATAATAAATAATACATTGGACAAATATTGCTCTTATATGCCCCCATGGAATACCTTAAAACCCATGCCCTGAGGGTTTTAGGGGGGTTTCCTTCTCAAAAACCAATTTTCTATCTGGAAATCAACTACGCTGAACAAAATGGCTATCTCAAAATTTTATTGGATGTGTTTGGGGGAATGATGGGCGTGGGGGGGGGGGGGGGGTTAGTTGCCGTCCAATCATTTTCGACTATTAAAAAGGACACTAGCCCTTTGAATTTCCAGTCGAATGAGCATTTTTGAAGTTTCTACAACGCCTTCTATAAAAACCTTTTATGCCCCAGGGCATAACTTACAACCCTTGCCCTGAAGGCTGTGGGGAGTGTCCTCCTCAAAAACAAAATTTCAAAATTTCTGTCCTCAAAAAATAGGTTGATCCAATAAACTTGCGTTAGGAGCAAGTTTGATTAACGCAAACTTGAGTTAATTAAGTAAATTACACTTTCAACTATCATAAAAGGCACTAGCCCTTTCAATTTCCAATCAACTGAGCCCTTTTGAAGTTTCTACGACAACGCCTTCTATAAAAACCGTATATGCCCCAGGGCATAACTTACAACCCTTGCCCTGAAGGCTGTGGGGGAGTGTCCTCCTCAAACACAATATTTCTGTCTGGAAATCAACTCCCCTGAACAAAATGGCTATCTCAAAATTTTGATTGGATGTGTTTCGGGAAATGGTGGGCGTGGAAGGGGTGTTAGTTGCCTTAATAACTTGCGACTATTAAAAAGGGCACAAGCCCCTCCAATTTCCAATTGAATGAGCCCTTTTCAAAGTTTCTACGACAACTTCGTAGATACGAAGCGGCCTGCTCTAAAGGAAAAAAAATAATAAATAATATATATGCCCTCATATGTTATAAGGGCTTATATACCCTCAGAGCATAACTCCTATGTTTTCCTCCTCAAAAACATATTTTCTATCTGGGAATCAACTCCGCGGAACAAAATGGCTATCTCAAAATTTGATTGGATGTGTTTGGGGGAATGATGGGCATGGGGGAGGGGGTGCTAGTTGCTCTCCAATCACTTTCTACTATTAAAAGGGGCACTAGCCCTTTGAATTTCCAATCGAATGAGCCTTTTTTTGAAGTTTCTACGACAAAGCCTTCTATAAAAACCTTATATGCCCCCCCCCCCCAAAAAAAAATTATGTTTTTTATGTCCTCCTCAAAAACATAATTTGTATCTGGAAATCAACTACGCTGAACAAAATGGCTATCTCAAAATTTTGATTGGATGTGTTTTGGGAAATGGTGGGCGTGGAAGGGTTGAAAGGGTGCCTTCCAATCACTTTCGACTATTAAAAAGGGCACAAGCCACTCCAATTTCCAATTGAATGAGCCCTTTTCGAAGTTTCTACGACAACTTCTTCGATACAAAGTGCCCTGCTCTAAAGGAAAAAAGTAATAAATAATGCATTGTGCCAACATCGTTCCTATATGCCCTCAGGGCATAACTTAAAACCCTTGCCTCAAGGGTTAGGGGGGAGTGTCCTCCTCAAAAATATATTTTCTATCTGGAAATCGAATGAGCCCTTTTTGAAGTTTCTACGACAACGCGTTCTATAAAATCCTTATATGCCCCCAGGGCACAACTTACAACCCTTGCCTGAGGGCTGTGAGGGGATCGTCATCCTCAAAGACCTAATTTACAGAACTTAAAACTACATTGAATAAAATGGTTATCTCAAAATTTTGATTGGATGTGCTTGGGGGAATGATGGGCGTGGGGGGGGGGCTAGTTGCCCTTCAATCACTTTCGACTATAAAAAAGGGCACTAGCCACTCCAGTTTCCTATCGAATGAGCCCTTTTCGAAGTTTCTACGAGTACTCGGTCGATACAAAGTGCCCGGGTATGAAAAAAAAATAATACATTGTGAGTAGAGAGCTATCTTATACTCGTGACGGGAGTCCTTATATGGGCATAGAATACTGACGGGAGTCCATATATGGGCATAGCCTCCCTAGGGAGAATGATTACGTAATGGGGTCAGAACCACGTGGTTCTGTCAGCATTTTTAATGCTGACGGGGCTCCAAATAAGGGCATAGAGTCATTAGGGAGAACACGTGGTTAATGGGGTCAATGACCTCTTTTTCCAAGGTCGATTTATTCGATGTTTCTATGTGTAATAACTCCGGAACGAAGGTTGCACATGCGCATTGAATTCTAACGGGAACAATGTTATTGATCTAGGACTCGAGGGGGAATTGAATGTCCGAGAACTTGATTGCGTAATCAAAGTGTGTCAACAACAACAACAACGACCTTGACATTCGCTGAGAGCGTGTACTTACAACAACAACAACATCGACCTTGGAATACCTGTACTGTCGACCTCAATTCACCAATCGTGAATCAATAATTCCCCTTAGAAACAACATATTAATTTCCCCTTTCTTGACAGATCAATCAATCAATGACATCATCTGTCAGACTTTAAAAATTTTCGCCTAGAAACATTTCTCCAGGAATAGATACAAATCATTAATGTATTTGCCTCGGGAACAACTCTTTTTGTCGAACTCCAAAGGATATTAATAGCCAAAGGCCATTGAAACAATAAGGCAAGAAGCATCTTAGCGATGAATTGTTTTAGCGCGCGAAAAGGTTTCCTATTAATTTGAAATGCGTTAGCACAGAGATGCCAATAACAAAGGAACACGCTGAATTTGCGTTTAGTGATTATTTGGGCGAAACCGTTTTATACAGGTTATGGAACTATTTCGGCGAAACAGATAGAGACATTTTAAAAGAAGATTTTTGAAGAGATTTTAGAAGAGAATTTGAGTGTGGTCGTTATAATACACAAGTTTCATTTGAACAGTGTTGTGAGGTCCTCTAACCCAACCCCAAAGGGTTCCAATCCTCCTACCCCAACCCCAAAGGAAGCCCCCGGTCCTCAAAGGCCCCCCAAGTTCCCAACGGCCCTCCACCGGTCCCCAAATGTCCCCAGGTCCCCAACTGTCCCCCCGGACACTCAAAGGCCCCCCCAAGCTCCCAAAGGGCCACCGGCGCCCCAAAGGCCCACCCTGACCCCCAAATGCCATCTCCGGGCCCTCCCCAAAGGCCTATCGAGCTCCCAAAGGACCAACGGGGTCCCAAAGGCCCTCAACCGGTCCCCAAATTCCCCCCAGACCCACAAAGGCCCCCCAAGCTCCCAAAGGGCCACCGGCACCCCAAAGGCCCACCCAGACACCCAAATGCCATCCCCGGGCCCCCCAAAGGCCCATCGAGCTCCCAAAGGACCGACGGGGTCCCAAAGACCCTCCAACGGCCCCCAACTGCCTCTCCGGTCCCCCAAAGGTCCCACCTGTGATCCACAGGCCCACCCCCGGCCCTCACCCGGCCTCCCAACCCGAGACGCGCTGCCAGGCTGCGCCGGGGGCCAGGACAGCGCCGCAGGATGTGCTGCAGGGATGCGCCGCGGGTTAGGAAAGCGCCACAGGATGTGCCGCAGGGAGGCACCGCAGGAAAGCGCTGCAGGATGCGCCGCATGACTGCGCAGCAAAAAAAAAGTAAACTAAAAAGTAAAAATTTCGAAATGTTATACCCCACACGCCCTCCTCCGACCCCCGCAGGTCCACCCATGGGCCGCAAAGCCCCGACAGTCCCCCAACGGACCCCCCGGCCCTCAAGGCCCCCGGATCCCCAAACGCCCTCCCTGGGCCCCAAAGGCCCTCCCCCGGTCCACGTACATGCACACAAAAACTTACACACGTATATACACATACAGACCTACACATACACAAACACAAACACAAAAACACACACAAACAGACACACACACAGCTATACATACACACTAGACATATACATATACACAAATACAGACATACACATATACAAACATAAACACACACACATACACATATACACATATACATATATACACATACATGCACACACACACATAGACATACACACATACACATACATACACATACACACACACACACATACACATACACACACAAACAAACACAAACACACACACACAAACACTAACACAAAAACACAAAAACAAAAACACACAAACACACATACATAAAAACATAAACACACACAGACACACACATATACACACACACACACATACACATATACACATACACACACACACATACAAACAAACACACACACACACAAACACATACACACAAACACAAACATAAACAAACACACACACACAAACATACACATACACTAACCAATACAAACACACACATATACACACACAAATATACATAAATATACACATAGGTGAGTGTTGTCTGAAACCTCTGATTTGGGATATGTAATTTGCTATATCTGTCTTTTCATAACCGGATTTCTTAGTCTTTCGTAGGTGTGTGGTGTCTGAAACCTATGATTTGGGATGTGTGGGTTGCTATTTTTTGACTTTTCTGAGCAGGATTTCTTAGCCATTCGTAGGTGTGTGTTGACTGAAACCTATGATTTGGGATGGTTAATTTGCTATTTTTGACTTTTCTGAGCTAGATTTCTTATCCTTTAATAGGTGTGTCATTTCAGAAAATTATGATTTGTGAGTACTAGTTTGATTTTTGGAATTTTAATAGCTATTATTCTTAGTCACTCATAGGTGTATGTTGTCTGAAACTTCGAGTTTGGGATGAGTAGTTGGCTATTTCAGACTTTTCTGAGCTAAGGTTTCTTAGTATTTCGTAGGTGAATGCTGTCTGAAACTTATGATTTGGGATATGTAAATTACTATTTCGGGCTTTTCTGAGTTAGATTTCTTAGTCTTTCACAGGCGCGTTATGTCTGAAACCTATGATTTGGGCTATGTAATTTCCTTTTTTGACTTTTCATAACCGGATTTCTTAGTCTTTCGTAGGTGTGTGGTGTCTGAAACCTATGATTTTGGATGTGTTGGTTGCTATTTTTTGACTTTTCTGAGCAGGATTTCTTAGCCATTCGTAGGTGTGTGTTGACTGAAACCTATGATTTGGGATGGTTAATTTGCTATTTTTGACTTTTCTGAGCTAGATATCTTAGCCTTTCATAGGTGTGTCCTTTCAGAAAATTATGATTTGGGAGGTATAGTTTGCTTTTTGGACTTTTCATAGCTAGGATTCTTAGTCACTCATAGGTGTTTGTTGTCTGAAACTTCGAGTTTGGGATGAGTAGTTGGCTATTTCAGACTTATCTGAGCTAAGGTTTCTTAGTATTTCGTAGGTGAATGCTGTCTGAAACTTATGATTTGGGATATGTAAATTACTATTTCGGGCTTTTCTGAGTTGGATTTCTTAGTCTTTCATAGGTGTGTGATGTCTGAAACCTATGATTTGGGATGTGTAGTTTGCTATTTTCGTTTTTTCTGAGCTAGGTTTCTTAGCCTTTCATAGGTATGTGTTGTCAGAAAATTATGATTTTGGATGTGTAGTTTGCTATTTCAGGCTTTTCTGAGCTAAGGTTTTCTAGTATTTCGTAGATGAATGTTGTCTGAAACCAATAGTTTGGGATGAGTAGTTTGCTATTTTTGACTTTTCTGAGCTAGGTTTCTTAGTCTTTCGTTGGTGTGTGTTGACTGAATTCTATGATTTGGGATACGTAGTTTGCTATTTTTGACTTTTCTGAGATGGGTTTCTTAGCCATTCCTAGGTTTGTGTTGACTGAAACCTTTGATTGGGATGAGTGGTACGCTTTTTTATGTCACTTTTGAGCTAGATTTCTTAGCAGTTAATAGTTGTTTATTGTCTGAAACTTATGATTTGAGATGCATGGTTTGCTATTTGAACGTTTCAGAGCTATGATTCTTAGCCCGTCATAGGCGTTTGTTGTCTGAAACTTCTAGTTAGGGATGACTAATTTCGATATTTCAGGCTTTTATGAGCTAAGGTTTCTTAGTCTTTCATAGGTGACTGTTGTCTGAAACCTATGATTTGGGATTTATAAATTACTATTTCGGGCTTTTCTGAGTGGGATTTCTTAGTCTTTCCTAGGTGTGTGTTGTCTGAAACCTCTGATTTGGGATGGGTGGATTGCTACTTTTGACTTTTCTGAGCTGAATTTCTTAGCCTTTCATAGGTGTTTGTTGTCTGAAACCTATAGTTTGGGATGACTAGTTTGCTTTTTTTGACTTTTCTGAGCTAGGTTTCTTAGCCGTTCTTAGGTGAGTGTTGTCTGAAACCTAGGATTTGAGATATGTAAATTACTATTTCGGGCTTTTCCAAGCTAGATTTCTTAGTCTTTCATAGGTATGTTCTGTCTGAAACCTATGATTAGGGATGTGTGGCTTGCTATTTTTGACGTTTCAGAGCTGGATTTCTTAGCCGATAATAGGTGAGTACTGTCTGAAACTTGTGAATTGAGATGGTTAATTTGCTATTCCGGATTTTATTAGCAAGGTTTCATAGCCTTTCATAGGTGTGTGTTGTCAGAAAATTACGATTTGGGATGTGTAGTTTGCTATTTGAACTTTTCAGAGCTAGGATTCTTAGTCCATCATTGGTGTTTGTTGTCTGAAACCAATAGTTTGGGATGACTAGTTTGCTATTTCAGGCTTGTTCATTTTGAATTTCTGTCATGAAATGCAAGAGTTGGAAAATTATGGTCTTAGTCCACCAGCTCAGTATTAGGGTCCCAGTCCACCAGCCTGAATGGTGGAAATTCACTAGCTCAGAATTGGGGTCTTAGTCCACCAGCCCGAATGGTGGAAATCCACTAGCTCAATATTGGGGTCTCAGTCCACCAGCCTGTATGGTGGAAATCCACTAGCTCAATATTGGGGCCTCAGTCCACCAGCCTGAATGGTGGAAATTCACTATCTCAGAATTGGGGTCTTAGTCCACCAGCCTGAATGGTTGAAATTCACATTAGACGACACAAAAACTTACACACACACACAAACTTACACACACTCACACAAACTTACACACACACACAAAAACTTAAACACACACACACAAGAAAACATACACACACACACAAAAAAATACACACACACGACCAAACTAACACACACACACACACAGACAAAACTTACACACACATACAAACTTACACATTCACACTAAAATTGAAAACCACAAAAAAAATAACAAGCACACAAAAAATAACAAAAAAAAAAACAAAAAAATCAAAAACAATCACAAAAAATAAAACACACAAACACACAAAAAAACTTACACACACAAAAAAACATACACACACACACACACACACAAAAAAACTAACACATTAAAACAAAAACAACTCAAACACACAATCACAAAAACTAACACACACACACACACAAACACACAAACTTACACACACACACACGAACACAAACACACACACACCAAAAATAACACACACAAAAACTTACACACACACACACACAAAAACTTACACATGCACACAAAAACTTACATGCACACAAAAACTTACATGCACACAAAAACTTACACACACACACACAAAAAACTTACACACACAAAAACTAGAAAACTCACACACACACGCCAAAACTTACACACACACAAAAACTTACACACACACAAAAACTTACACACAAACACACACACAAACACAAAAAATTACACATGAACACAAAAAAAACTCACACAAACACACGCACAAAAAATTACACACACACACACAAACTAAAAATAAATACACACACACACACGATATCTTACACACACACGAAATCTAAAAAAAAAACTATACACATTAAAAAAGAACGCGAAAAATTACACACACACACACGAAAACAAACACACACACATCAAAACATACACACACATACAAAAAAATAAAGACACACACACACAAACACACTTACAAACACACACACACACACAAAAACTTACACATGCACACGAAAACTTACATGCACACAAAAACTTAAATGAAAACAAAAACATACACACACACACACACACACAAACACACAATCAAACGAACAAAAACAAACACACACACCCCAAAAAATCAACACACACACAACATCCCACAACAGAGCACAAAATCAAAAAATCACAAATTAAAAATAAAACAAAACTAAAAACCACACGAAATCATAAATAAACACCACCCAACATAAGCAAAACTTCCACACACACACACGAAAACATACACACACACACCAAAGTAAGTGCATGTAAGTTTTCGCGTGCATGTGTAAGTTTTTGTGTGTGTGTGTGTGTGTGTAAGTTTTTGTGTGTGTAAGTTTTTGAGTGTGTGTGTTAGTGTTATTGTTTTTGTGTGTAAGTTTCTGTGTGTGTGTGTGTGTGTGTGTAAGTTTTTGTTAATTTGTGTGTGAGTTTTTTTTTTTTTTAATTTGTAATTTTTTGTGTGAGTGTGTGTGTGTGTGTAAGTTTTTGTGTGTGTTTTAGTTTTTGTGTGTGTTTTTGATTTTTCGTTTGTGTTTGTTTGTGTAAGTTTGTGTGTGTGTGTGTGTTTTAGTTTTTGTGTGCATGTAAGTTTTTGTGTGCATGTTAGTTTTCGGGTGCATGTGTATGTTTGTGTGTGTGTGTGTGTGTGTATGTTTGTGTGTGTGTGTGTGTGTAAGTTTCGTCGTGTGTGTGTAAGTTTTGGTGTGTGTGTAAGTTTTCATGTTTGTGTGTGTGTAAGTTTTTGTGTGTGTGTGAGTTTCTGTGCGTGTGTGTAAGTTTTTGTGTGTGTGTAAGTTTTTGTGTCGTCTAATGTGAATGTCAACCATTCGGGCTGGTGGACTATGACCCCTAGTCTGATCTTATTAATTTCCACCCTTCAGGCTGGTGGACTAAAATCCTAATACTGAGCAAGTGAAATTTCACCATTCAGGATGGTGGAGAGAGACCTCAATAATGAGTTAGTGGATTTCTACCCTTCAGAATGGTGGACTAAGACCCCAATTCTGGCCTAGTGAATTTCCACCGTTCAGGCTGGTGGACTGGGACCCTAATACTGAGCTGGTGGACTAAGACCCTAATTTTCCAACTCTTGCATTTCATGACAGAAATTCAAAATGAACAAGCCTGAAATAGCAAACTAGTCATCCCAAACTATTGGTTTCAGACAACAAACACCAATGATGGACTAAGAATCCTAGCTCTGAAAAGTTCAAATAGCAAACTACACATCCCAAATCGTAATTTTCTGACAACACACACCTCTGAAAGGCTCTGAAACCATGCTAATAAAATACGGAAATAGCAAATGAACAATCTAAATTCCCATGTCTCAGACATCACTCACATATGATCGGATAAGAAATACATCTCTGAAACGTCAAAAAAAACAACCCATACATCCCTAATCATAGGTTTCATACAAAACAAACCTATGAAAGACTAAGAAAACTAACTTAGAAAAGCCCGAAATAGTAATTTACATATCCCAAATCCTAGGTTTCAGACAACACTTACCTAAGAACGGCTAAGAAACCTAGCTCAGAAAAGTCAAAAATAGCAAACTAGTCATCCCAAACTATATTTTTCAGAAAAAAAACAAATATGAAATGATAATAAATACAGCTCAGAAATGTAAAAAGTAGTAATACACCCATCCCAAATCATAGGTTTCAGACAACACACACCTATGAAAGACTAAGAAATTCCACTCAGAAAAGCCCGAAATAGTAATTTACAAATCCAAAATCATAGGTTTCAGACATAATTCACCTATGAAAGACTAAGAAACCTAAGCTCAGAAAAGCCTGAAATAGCGAAACTACTCCTCCCAAACTAGAAGTTTCAGACAACAAACGCCTATGACGGACTAAGAATCATAGCTCTGAAAAGTTCAAATAGCAAACTACACATCCCAAATCATAATTTTCAGACAACACACACCTATGAACGGCTAAGAAATCTAGCTCAGAAAAGACAAAAATAGCAAACCACTCCTCCCAATCATAGGTTTCAGTCAACACACACCTAGGAAAGGCTAATAAATCCAGCTCAGAAAAGTCAAAAATAGCAAACTACGTATCCCAAATCATAGGTTTCAGTTAACACACACCAACGAAAGACTAAGAAACCTAGCTCAGAAAAGTCAAAAATAGCAAACTACTCATCCCAAACTATAGGTTTCAGACAACATTCACCTACGAAATACTAGAAAACCTTAGCTCAGAAAAGCCTGAAATACCAAACTCCACATCCCCAATCATAATTTTCTGACAACACATACCTATGAAAGGCTAAGAAACCTAGCTCAGAAAAGTTGAAAATAGCAAACTACACATCCCAAATCATAGGTTTCAGACATCACACACCTATGAAAGACTAAGAAATCCAACTCAGAAACGCCCGAAATAGTAATTTACATATCCCAAATCATAAGTTTCAGACAGCATTCACCTACGAAATACTAAGAAACCTTAGCTCAGAAAAGTTTGAAATAGCCAACTACTCATCCCAAACTCGAAGTTTCAGACAACAAACACCTATGAGTGACTAAGAATCCTAGCTATGAAAAGTCCAAAAAGCAAACTATACCTCCCAAATCATAATTTTCTGAAAGGACACACCTATGAAAGGCTAAGAAATATAGCTCAGAAAACTCAAAAATAGCAAATTAACCATCCCAAATCATAGGTTTCAGTCAACACACACCTACAAATGGCTATGAAACCCTGCTCAGAAAAGTCAAAAAATAGCAACCCACACATCCCAAATCATACGTTTCAGACACCAAACACCTACGAAAGGCTAATAAATCCGGTTATGAAAAGTCTGAAAGGAAATTACTTAGCCCAAATCATAGGTTTCAGACATCACGCGCCTATGAAAGACTAAGAAATCCAACTCAGAAAAGCCCGAAATAATAATTTACATATCCCAAATCATAAGTTTTAGACAGCATTCACCTACGAAATACTAAGAAACCTTAGTTCAGAAAAGTCTGAAATAGCCAACTACCCATCCCAAACTCGAAGTTTCAGACAACAAACACCTCAGAGTGACTAAGAACCCTAGCTCTGAAAAGTCCAAACAGCAAACTATACCTCCCAAATCATAATTTTCTGAAAGGACACACCTATGAAAGGCTAAGAAATCTAGCTCAGAAAAGTCAAAAATAGCAAATTAACCATCCCAAATCATAGGTTTCAGTCAACACACACCTACGAATGGCTAAGAAATCCTGCTCAGAAAATTCAAAAAATAGCAACCCACACATCCCAAATCATATGTTTCAGACACCACACACCTACGAAAGACTAATAAATCAGGTTATGAAAAGTCAGAAATATCAAATTACATATCCCAAATCATAGGTTTCAGACAACACTCACCTATGTGTGTGTGTGTGTGTGTGTGTGTTTGTGTGTGTGTGTGTGTGTGTGTGTGTGTGTGTGTGTGTGTGTGTTTGTGTGAGTTTTTGTGTTGGGTTTGGTTTGTGTGTGTTTGTTTTTGTGTCTGTCTTTCTGTGTGTTTGTCTGTTTGTGTGTTTGTGTGTCTGTGTGTCTGTATGTATGTGTGTGTGTGTGTTTGTGTGTGTGTGTGTATATGTGTCTGTATGTTTGTATATGTGTATGTGTGTGAGTATGTGGGTGTGTATATATGTGTGTATGTGTGTGTGTGTGTGTGTATGTGTGTTTCTGTATGTCTGTGTGTGTGTATAACTGTTTGTCTATCTGTCTTTGTTTTTGTATTTGTGTGTTTGTTGGTATGTCTGTGGTTGTGTTTGTGTGTGTGTGTCTGTGTTTGTGTTTGTGTGTGTCTGTGTGTGTGTTTGTGTGTGTGTGTGTTTGTGTGTGTGTGTCTGTGTGTATGTGTATCTCTGTTTTTGTGTGTGTGTGTGTTTGTTTGTTGTTTTTGGTGTGTGTTTTTGTGTGTTTGTTGTTGTTTTTTTGTTTATGTTTGTGTGTGTGTGTGTGTTTTTGTGTGTGTGTTTGTATATGTATGTGTATGTGTGTATGTGCATGTGAGTGTGTGTGTGATGTGTGTATGTGTAGTGTGTGTGTGTGTATGTATGTGTGTGTGTATGTGTGTGTGTGAATGTGTAGTGTGTGTATGTGTGTGTGTATGTGTGTGTGTCTGTATCTGTGTGTGTGTTTTTGTGTGTTTGTGTTTGTTTGTTTTTGTGTGTTTTTGTTTTTTTCTGTGTGTTTTTTTTTGTTAGTTTTTTTGTGTTTTTATGTTTTTGTGTGTATGTGTGTGTGTGTATGTCTGTATGTGTATATGTGTTTGTAAGTTTTTGTGTGCATGTATGGGGACCGGGGGAGGGCCTTTGGGGCCCAGGGAGGGCGTTTGAGGATCCGGGGCCCTTGAGGGCCGGGTGGTCCTTTGGGTGCCCGGGGGACCTTTGAGGACCAGGGGAGGACCTTTGGGGGTCTGAGGAGGGCGTTTGGGGGATAACATGTCGAAATTTTTACTTTTTAGTTTACTTTTTTTTGTGGCGCATCCCTGTGGCTCATCCTGCGGCGCTCTCCTGACCCGCGGCGCCTCACAGCGGCTAATCCTGCGTCACTTTTCTAACCTATAGTACCTCCCGGTAGCCTATCATGTGGTACTGTTCTGGACCACGGTGCCTCCCGGCAGCGCTTCTCTGGTCCGGGGGACAATGGGGGGCCTGGGGGAGGGCCTGGGGGGGTCTGGAGAGGCAGTTGGGGACCAGTGGAGGGCCTTTGGGACCCCGTTGGTCCTTTGGAAACTCGATGGGCCTTTGGGGGGCCCGAGGATGGCATTTGGGTGTCTGGGTGGGCCTTTGGGGCGCCGGTGGCCCTTTGGGAGCTTGGGGGGCCTTTGAGTGTCCGGGGGGGGCAGTTGGGGACCGGTGGAGGGCCGTTGGGACCCCGTTGGTCCTTTGGGAGCTCGATGGGCCTTTGGGGGGGCCCGGGGATGTCATTTGGGTGTCTGGGTGGGCCTTTGGGGCGCCGATGGCCCTTTGGGAGCTTGGGGGGCCTTTCGAGGACCGGGGGCTTTCCTTCGGGGCTTGGGGTAGGAGGATTGGAACCCTTTGGGGTTGGGTTAGAGGACCTCACAACACTGTTCAAATGAAACTTGTGTATTATAACGACCACACTCAAATTCTCTTCCAAAATCTCTTCAAAAATCTTCTTTTAAAATGTCTCTATCTGTTGCGCCGAAATAGTTCCATAACCTGTCTAAAACGGTTTCGCCCAAATAATCCCTAAACTTAAATTCAGCGTGTTCCTTTGTTATTGGCATCTCTGTGCTAACGCATTTCAAATTAATAGAAAACCTTCTCGCGCGCTATAACAATTCATCGCTAAGATGTTTCTTGCCTAATTGTTTCCATGGCCTTTGGTTATTAATATCCTTTGGAGTTCGACCAAAAGAGTTGTCCCCGAGGCAAAGACATTAATGATTTGGATCTATTCCTGGAGAAATGTTTCTAGGCGAAAATTTTTAAAGTCTGACAGATGATGTCATTGATTGATTGATCTGTCAAGAAAGGGAAATTAATTTGTTGTTTCTAAGGGGAATTATTGATTCACGATAGGTGAATTGAGGTCGACAGCACAGGTGTTCCAAGGTCGATGTTGTTGTTGTTGTAAGTGCACGCTCTCAGCGAATGTCAAGGTCGTCGTTGTTGTTGTTGACACACTTCGATTACGCAATCAATTTCTCGGAAATTCACTTCCCCCTCGAGTCCTAGATCAATAACATTGTTCCCGTTAGAATTCAATGCGCATGTGCAACCTTCGTTCCGGAGTTATTACACATAGAAACATCGAACAAATCGACCTTGGAAAAAGAGGTCATTGACCCCATTAACCACGTGTTCTCCCTAATGACTCTATGCCCTTATTTGGAGCCCCGTCAGCATTAAAAATGCTGACAGAACCACGTGGTTCTGACCCCATTACGTAATCATTCTCCCTAGGGAGGCTATGCCCATATATGGACCCCCGTCAGTATTCTATGCCCATATAAGGACTCCCGTCACGAGTATAACATAGCTCTCTACTATTGTGCCAACATCGTTCTTTACTTAGGCAGCGCTATTGCGCTGCTTATGATATAAGAGTGAGGAATATGGAAGGCGGCTTTTCAGCTAGACTATAACTGAGAGATACTGCCGAATCGTATTAATGTTTCTACGCCTTCTCTCCAATTCCAGTTTATGTATCCGTGTTCCAATTTTTCAATGAAGCTCGATGTCCTTAAATTGCTCACAAACAACATTAAATAGCCTAATTAAAGAGGAAAAAGATAAGATTAGAAAGAAATATGTTTAGTGTATTTAAAAGGACGGCAATATGTCTTTAATTAACATACTAAGTTTTTGTATGAAAATGAAAGATCTAGTCAAAAACTTAAAAAGAACAGAAATTAGCTTATTTTAAATTTCAAATAAAAAATAAGCAGGAATTACTATGAATGAAGAAAGGAAGGCTAAACTAACATAGAAATTTCAATAAACAATGAGACCAGACTTAAAATGAACGAGAATTAGCATAATTAAGAGAAATGTTGCCAGCTTTTCATTATAATGTTAAAAAAATTAATAGTGCTCAAACTTCAAGGATTTTTTTTTTCGATATCAGTAAATTTGCTATGACTAGTTTTATTATTTTAGTTCGTAATAACTTTTTATCTGTGGTTTCTTCCTTAAATATTAATTCCTTTCAGTTGCGTAGAAAATCTTCAATTTATTTATTTAGGTTTCAGTAAAGCGAGCATGAAACTCTTGCGACTAGCCTTTCGGGCGTTTTGAAGTGCGACAGCACCGCCTCTGTTAGTAGTGAAATTCTCCGATATATAACAATTGGGACAATGGTGTAGTTTTTGCCTTATAGAAAATCAATGGGCTAAACACAACTACCAATTTAAGCAGTGTATTAGCTTCCAGTAAAGCACAAATGACAACCTAGCCTTTTGGTCGTTCTGAGGGGGTGGTAACATTTGTGCCTATTTATTTTTGTTTTAAATTTGCACTTTCTCCTGACATTGGTCAGGTCTAAGTTCCGGTTCTATATTCGTAGTAGTGCCCCTCGATTTACGTTTGGTAACTAATTATGCCTATTTCATGTTTGCTCTTTACTTTATATTGAAGAACCTCGCTAATTTTAATATTATGAAAAGAAGAGCGAATCTAAATGATGTCACTGTACTTCCATAATTTATAGTCTTGTTTTTGTAGTTTATCGCTTGACTTGATTTTTGCCGAGCTCTTTAAGAAGTTTTTAAGTCTTGTATATCGATCCTGTCCTTGAGATAGGATCTTGAGATAGCCGTTGCATAGTCTCAAAATGGCCGTTTACTTTTAGTCCTTGGAGATCTTTGACCGGAGTCTCCCGTCACTTAACGAAATAGCTTTTAAACTTAATGTCGGTGTTTAAATTCTGTCTTTGTTTCATCCTTTCTGTCGTAAAAAGGAAAAACAACAGGATTTGTCCGGAAAGTATTCCGACTCTCGTAAATCTGTTTTCTAAACATTTTGGAATGAATTGTGTTAAACAGCTATTTTTAATCAAATTTGGTGTTTTTGCGTATGCATATCGGAGACAGCTTAAGCTAAACAACACACCCAATGGAATTGTAAAGCAAATTTCTAGGACAATATGTATTTATCATGTAAATTATAAAGCAAGGCTATCAAATTTGTAAGCGGTGAAGTTTACCATCACTGTCCCAAACTAAATCTCTAGTAACTAGACCGCCGGTGCAAAGCCCTCTAGAATGTTGTTGTAACTGTGACCCATGGGCAGGAATGTCACGTTTGTAGGCGGTGGGGGTAAGCCCCCAATGTTTTCAGCCACTCGATAAAATAGTGGCGTGAAGTGCCGCTATTTTACTGGCTCGGTTTTTTTCTTATTAGGTAAATAGACTGATGGAAATAAATGACGTAAGATCAATTTAAGAAAGCCAGTTTTAGTCGGTAATAAAATGAAGTTATTTTAATAATAATATTACCCAAATTGGTGGGTAAAAACGGCCAGTCAGTCTGTAAAATCCACCCCCTCCCTAAAACATTTTTACTTGTGACGCCTGAGCCCATGGGTCAAAGATACGGAGTGGTGCAAGCGACAGTGTCCATCAGTTATGACTAGAAACTTATAAGAAGCAACAGAAGTCCTGGCTGATAAGCATTACCAAATTTAGTCAATGAGTCAAGTTTGCCAATTTAGTCAATAAATTTAGTCAAATTTAGTTATAGATCCAACTAATAAGAATGTTGCACTTGCGTCAAAAATTTCTGATTGAGCATGTACAGGTCGACACCGTAACTTTAGCTGTTGACGAGAATTTGCTGAATCAACTCAACAACAACCCCTCCCCTACTAATTTGGTTAATAGAACGAGATTTTTATATTTTTACCCTCCCATCTCCCACAGAGGTTGGCTCAAACCATAAAAAGGTGCAACCATGAGCCTAGCTCTTATACCTACCAACTCTTGTTTGTATTAGACGTCGTCTCCTGCTGGTAAAAGGAGGACTCACGAAGACAATTTAGGGGCCGTCCCGTCGTCCTCTGCTGCAGATGTTGGATGACCTCGCACATTGAAATAACATAATCAGAACATTTATTTTTTCTTCTGCTTAGTATGGTAGAAATCCAGCTGCCTTCTTAAGGAAATATCCTGATGACAAGAATTTATGGGCTCCCACATTAGTCAAACCAGTTGCTAACTCCCAAAATGCACAAATAGGACGGTCACTCTTGTTTCTTTCCAAGTTTGAGTGAGAATTGACAATCCTCACTGGTAAAGGTCTTGATGAATAGAATTTAGAAACCCCCTCCACTCACAGAGTTCGGGACGGGTTTAGACACATAAAAGTCACAATTAAGACACTTACTTGTGCTTACAAATGAAGTTTGGTTGAGATCCGATAGACACCTATGCTAGATGACCAGTGACAAGAATTTGGAGAATGTCCGATCCCCCCTTTAAAATAAGGTTGTCTAGGGCCCAGATTCCCAATAGGCAAAACTAAGATACTAGTTGTTAATTTTTACAATTGAGATCGTTCACAATTCTCGGTAGAGTTTCGGATGATGTTAATTTACTGGCCCTGTACTTGATAAACGACTCTACTTCCCAGCCATTACCATTACTGAGCTACAAACAACTGATCACAGGGGGGGACCATAAAACCGTTAGTGTTCTTCCGCAGAACAACGATTACTAGATTTTGAATACTGCCTTTCGTGTTTCTGCAGAGCTAAATCAAGATACAATTGTGAGTCTAGCTTTTTGACACTACTAAATATAGTCATGATCAGGTGTTCCCCTCCGGAGGGAACCGCGCTTTACTTCTAATGTGGTAATAGAATATTTTGAGGAATTAAAATAGTTGCTCTTACTTAAGACCAAGTTTGGCTGAGATCTGACAGCCCCTTCTGCTGGATGTATTGATGACAAGAATTTACGACGCACTCAGTTTTCCTTACCTAATAATGGTTGGATGAGGTCTTGAATCGCAAAAGGCATAACTAGTGCATATGCTTTTACTTTCCAACATTAAAATCCAACAACCCTTTTTGTTGAAGGTCTTGGTAACAAGAGTTTATGGACCCAATCCTCCTGTGTATTCCAGATTGGGTACGAGATTCCAAAACACATAACTAGGACAGTTACTCTTGCTTACGAACTAGTTTTGCTATGATCTTGCAGCCCGTTCTAGTAGATGTCCACATAATTTGGATTCATGATTTTCTCTCTTTACTTCCCCCCAAAGGGGATACTTGGTCTAGATCCCCAAAATATCTAGTAGGGCGCTTCCTTTTAATTTCCACAATATTTAATTGAGTTTTGATAATAACTGTTAGTAGATATTCTGTTGAATAACATCTAAACTCTTCCTATTTGCACAAGTGTCAGGTCTACTATGACTCCTACTATGGACAACCTGGATACTTGCTCTTACTTTCCACCAAGTTTGTTGGTAATCTGACAACTTGTGCTGCTGTTTATCCAAAAGTCCGGAATTTAGGGATCCTTTTCCCCTTTTGTTCATCCACTACAAAGTCTTGATGAAGTTGCCCCCCTCCCCTCCCCCCCTAAAAAAAATAGTTGTGACAGTACCACTTAGTTCCCACCATGTTTGGTCGAAATCCGATGTTTTGATGACAAGAATTTTGAGATCCCCATCCTCTGCATCTGCAGAGGCTGGATTATGACTGGACGCCCCGACACTTGTTTCACTCTGTTTCTGGGGCCGAGCTTGCAGGGCCCCAGACACATGCAGCCCCATGTATTTCAATTGACATATACAGGGTCCTCCTGGAAGAATAAGAAGTTTCATATTGTGTAAGTGCTGGCTTTGGGCTCCTCAAACATGTTGAATTATATTGCATAGTTTCCATCCAGAACGTACCCTTTTTTTAGGGATTTTTCTATAAGGGTTGCTCTTTACTTACTGTTTGTTGCTACAGATTACTTGGTTTAAAGCCTTCTTAGATGTGACGGAGCTACTACTCCCCTCTTTTAATAACTTTTTTTTTTACATTTAAGATTAATATTCATAAAACAATGCTTAGAAAATGATAACCCACCCCTAAAAAAGTGCACCCCTTCAAATATCTCTCAGGAGGGGGTGACTTTGATTATCAAAAATAAATTATATGGGCATTTCAATGTTATTATTAATGTTGGTTCTTCGAACAGATCATTTTCATAGGATTTTCCCCCATGTAAGCAGACTGTGGGGCCAGGGGACAATGCTCCCCCTCGAGAAGCAATAAGACATTGATAAATCTATATAATTAAAAAAACGAGAAATATTTCTGTTTAAATCAAGCTGAAAACAAAGGTCCTGGTAACACTACCCTCCGGGGAAATTTCCTGGTGACACTCATGATACTCTCCAACCTCCCCTCTTTTGTGCCGGTAAGCATATAAGTGTAATCGTTTATGTTAAACGGAGAACATTTCTGCAATAACACTGGAGCCACCATCTCAAAGCATCCATATTCCTGGAATATTCCTGGGAAGGAAGGGAGATTAGAGGTTAATTTCTAACTTTCCCCCCAAACCAACAAAAGAAAAGCTCCTCCTGTATTCATCTAAAAGCTTACCCAAAGTCAGAAAATTCGGGCACGAAAACGCACTTTTTAACGCATCAGGCACTCCCACCCCCACCTTCACAAAGATCCACCAAGATCTGTTTATTTTATATTTAATTTCTAATCGTTTTTCAAATAATGCTGGTAAACCTGACTCACCCTCTATGAAATACCCCCCCCTCCCTCTCATGGGAAACTCCTCTGTGGAAAGTTTGTCCAGCTTCAAATACGCTCCCGTCCCGTAAGATTCCCTCCGGACAATTATATCCTCGCTGAAAATCCCCCCTTCGTCAGATCTCTTGCGGACGACTCATCTGGAAAAATTCTCCTTAGCATACTTTCAACTTTAATTTTTAATCGTTTTTCCAATCACTCCGGGATTCTCCCCTTCTGTGGAAATTTTTTCCCGGAAATCGAAACCCACTGAAAATTCCCCCCGGGAGTTGACAAAGGGAAAGTAAGATAAATAAAAGAATTTCGTATAGGAATTATGTCAAATCATCCGTGTGTAAAGTTCACCCCCGGAAATTTCCCTCCCCACGGAAAATTCTTCTCGTGAAAACTTACCCAAAGCAGAAAATCCTCCCCCCTCCAAAACATGTCTGTGTGCCTCCAAATAGCAAATACTATACGCAAACAATGGACAGATTTCCTGACTTCCAGGCCTTTCTCCACGGGCTGTGGAAGGTTATGTTACCCTTAAAGGAATAGAAATAGACAATACTCTAATTTTGATAAATTAAGTATTAATGAAATGAAAGAGCGACTTGAGGAATGTGATTGAAGTTGTTTAAGTGAATCCGCGAATTATGGTGACAGGTTTGCACTGTGGTATGAAAAAGTTACAAATTTGATCAATGAAGTGTGTATTAAGACAACTATAAAGAAAAAAAAATGAAAGAAGTGCAAAAAAGGCATGGATATCCCGCAGTCTTTTGGCTAGCATCAAGAGGAGGCATGCATTGTATAAGGTTACTAAATTACTGACCGAGAATTAGACCCAAATATTTATAAGAATTACAATAACGCGTTCAAAAAATTGTTAAGAAAAGCAAAAAAGGATTATTGTTCGAAAATATTTGAGTCGTGTATAGATAGCTATTTGAAGACTTGAAAAGTTATTCGGTCGATAATCGGAGAAAGTGACAAGAAGCCATGTGAAAGTGAATAATACCAAGCAAATTTTAATGAAAAACTGGCCGATCTTTTTTTCTAACGCAGGTAATGAAATTAGACAGTCAGTAAGTATACATCAAAACGAAGGGTTGTTTCACCAATATATTGGGGCAGCTAGTGAAACAAGTATGTGGCTGCAAAATACGAATGAAAGTGAAGTGTTAACAGTGATTTCTGGAATAAAGAACAATTCCGCTGGATCAGATTTTCTATCCCTCCGCGTCCTGAAAGAACTTTTTCCAGTTATTAAGGATCAACTTGTCGAACATATTAATGGGTGTTTTAAGGATGGAATCTTCCCTCAGCCGTTTAAAACTGCAAAAATAGTGCCAATTTTTAAGTCAGGTGACCGAGAAGATCTTAGTATATATAGACCAATATCACTGCTTCCGATTATAGCTAGAATAATGGAGAAGATATTATGCCTAAGGATTGAGACATTTCTAGAGAAGAAAGGATTTTTCTTTAAGAAACAATTTAGTTTCAGAAAAAAAACATTATACAGAGCATACAGTTCATTTTCTTACAACGTTGGTTAATGATGGTCTTGATAAATATCTTAAAGTCATAACTGTATTTTTAAATATTTTACATGCGTTTGATTCTGTGGGCCATGAAATTCTATTGTGTAAATTATATAATGCCGGTATAAGAGGAAGAGCTTTGAATCTGTTGAAGTCTTACCTAAGTGATAGAAAATTATATTTGAATGATGGAAAACAAGCTACATGTGAATATGATGTCGAGTCTGGAGTCCCACGGGGATCCCCCCTTGGTCCACTATTATTTGCTGTATATATTAATGATCTATGTGGAGTTTTATCTAATATTGTTGATTCAATAAACAGTGGAGACCCAAATGTGATCCCTGTAAAAGCGTTAGTTTTATTTGCTGATGATACTAGTTTTACGGTATGCGCAAGAACTGAAAAAAAGTTGACTCAAGCAGTTGAATATGATATAAGTTTGATTGGAAAGTGGACTAGGCTGAATAAGCTGAAAATAAATTTTAAGAAATGTGATTTTGCGCTGTTTGTACGTTCTGAGACTTATTATCCTTGGATGGATAAGTTGGTGTGGGAATTCATTTATTAATAGAGTACACTCGACTAGGTATTTAGGCATTATTGCAGATGAGACGCTTAGTTTTTCAGATCATATAAATTGCATAACATCTAAAATTGCCCGTAATGTTGGAATTATTAGGAAATTGAAGCACATTTGTCCAAAAATTGTCCTTAGACTTTTGTATTTTTCACTTGTCCATTGTTACCTTTTATATTGCTGATTGATATGGTCTTCAGCTTTTCCATCCCATCTGAAACGCCTTAGAGCTTTGTAGAATTCTTCCATTTGGATTTTAGCAAATTACGGACCAAGAGATTCAGTGAGAAATGCGTAGGCTATTTGAAACTGAATATTCTTCCTATAGTAGGTATATTCCTTTTCTATCGATCTATGCTAATGTTTGATATTACTAATAACTTTACCTCAGTGTTTTAATGGCATGTTTATAACTGGTGTGGATCTGCACAATTATAATACAAGAAATGCAGATGCTTTTCGGCGGCCGCAGTTTGAAACAACCCGGTCACAGTTCTCTGCTCCGCATGTTATGCCGAGCTCCTGGAGTCATTTACCAATTGGGGTTGTGCGTGAGCATGACCGAAGTATTTTCCGGGGAAAATTAAGGGATTTTTGTAATAATATTTATCAGTTTGTTTGATTTTTTTATTTTTTGTTTTATTTTTGATTTTTTTAGTAGTGCCATAATGGAAATTTTAGTTGCGTTGTTTTGTTTGCCCGTCGGTGGGGGATAATTTTTGTTTTTGTTTATTTATATTGAATTATGTGTTTGAAGTTGGAGTTGGCATACCAAACCAAAATGTTCCATGGGGTTTGTTTTTTATAATTCGTGTCTAAATAAAATCATGATCCTTAAAAAAAAAAATAGTTATTGGATCTTTCTGCTATGCTGAACTAACTGGCTATCTCGAAATTTTGATCGGATGACTCCGGGGAAAGGGGGTGTGGGAGGGGGGCTAGTTGCCCTCCAATATTTTGATCGCTTAAAAAGGGCACTAGAACTTTTAATTTTTGTTCGAATGCACCCTCTTCCTATCCTCTAGGACCATTATATCGGTACGATCACCCCAGAGAAAAAAAAAGAACAAAAACAAAAAAAGAGAGAAAAAAACAAAAACGAAAAACACACATGTCCGTGATCTTTCTTCTGGCAAATAATGCAAAATCCCTTATTGTTGTATATAGGAGCTTTGAACTTCTGCGTTAGTGCAATAGCACTAGAAATTTCAAATTTTTCTTTGAGTAGCCCCTCTTGTGTTATTTTATTATGGTTGGTTCAATAAAATCCTCCCTGAAAAAAAAAAAAAAAATAAAAAAAAAAAAAAAAAAAAAAAACATCTGAGATCATACTTCTCGGAAAAATACTAAATTTTGTATTTTCTATATAGATGCTTGAAACTGATGTATGGGGTTCTCTGACCTTCTGACTTAGTTGGTTAATTTTTTGTCATGATCACACTCCTTTTTGGGGTGTTTTAGCCCTCATTCGAAAATTCGGCAAATATTCTCTGGCTCTTGATTTTTAGTGGATAGCTTCAAGCTTAACGAAATTAGAATATTTGGAATAACTATAAAAATGCAATTCCTTTGATTTGCACATTGTTATCAAATTTTCTTTTTGGAGTTTTGGATACCGTTGAAAGGAGTTGTCAGTACAGTTGGTTATCATGAACTGTTTGACTATTTAGTAAGCCCACCGTAAAAAAAAGGTTTTTATTCTGGGAGACTACTACAAACTTTGCCAACTTCCCTTCTCTAAAGTAATATCTTCTTTCTTATTTAACGATCCTGATACCGGAAACATTTGGAATTCCCATCCCACATCGTAACCGAGCAAAGACCGCTGATCACGAAATAAAAAGAATACGAAAGCAGTATTGTTGCTCCACAACACAATGATGGTATTCAGACCATTGAATAATCTGTGTTTCTCTGTTGTAAACCTAACTGCTAATAGCTTTTATTGCTTTGCACAGGTCATAAACTCCTTTCATATTTAGAATGAGAAAAAATCTAGTTTACAAGGACCGCTGTTCCACTTCCCAGGTAGTTATGATATTCATCGCCTTCAGGGTGGGAATTTTAGAGTAATTCTTGAAGAACAGTTGGATATGAAACTGAAAAGTTTAGGATTTTGATAATTCATGCTGTTAATGGTTTAAGGAGGAAATTCAAAACTGTTTAGGAATATTAACTCAAATAAGCTTGGTAGAAGACAAAAGGTTTTTGATGAAACAATTCCTGAGTGATAGATCTTACAAGAATCAGTTGAAAATAAGGGAAGTAGAGAAGGTACCAAAGTATGGATTAAGGAAACGGCAAACGGAGACTAAGGATAAAATCACCGGAGGTATGTAAGATACAGCCAGACGGCGTAAAAGTAAGATAATGTGGTGCCAGTTAGGGACAAAGAAGAATGTTTTGAAGAATTGTGCTAAAACTTCTGAGACTTGTTCAACCGTGATAAAGTTTGGGAACTTATATTGAAAATAGTTATCACATTTTGTATAGTTTAAACGTAAAAAAATTAATAAGTACGAGTTTTAGATGATACCAATTTCATTATTTTATCCATTGTATGCTCTGTAAAATTTTGTGATTTACATTTCAATTTACATTTCAATTCTCAGGTTTCAGTTTGTGAGAACATTCGGTATATTTTACTTTCTGGTCTTTTTATCTTTTACAAGACCTTTTTTACATTTGATACTTTAAATGACTTAGTACTTGATTTCTATGGTAATGTTTAAAAACATTTAGTAGCTCAATATCATATTGCTAGGAATAATGTATCAAAACTATGGTACGAATGAAAAGTTGTGCAACAAAAAGAGAAAAGTAGCAATTTTTCTTTTCGATCCTGTCTTGTCTCATAGATTGACACTTATTCTCATTTTGCGAAGGGTAGGGTTAGACCCCCCCCCCTCATCCTTCCTTATGGTCAATTCCGAATCTACTCCTTTGTCTTTGCAGGCGGAAAGAGACGAGGATATATTCATTTTATGAATATTTGAATTGAAGGTGGTTTGTAGTGGTATTAAGGCTAAAATTAATTTGATTTATGTTTTTTGTTCTCTTTATCTTTTCTTTTGTTTTTTTTTTATAATTTTTGAAAGTAAGATGTTAGTTTGGCTATGTTTGTTCATGGTAGCCAAAATGAGAATTGAATTTTATTTTATCGGATAGATTTTTCTAAGCTGGGGGCGTCCAAACAAGGAAAGGTACATTTTAAGTCACGACTTTTACATTTTTCTGAATTAAACGCTGACTTATCTTGAAAGACCCCCTCCCCCAGTCTCTAATGTGTTAGGGTATGTCGTTCTAATTGATATCCCCGTTTTGATATCTGACATTAGTAATTGAACATCTTAATCCACTGGTAATTGTATGTTTTACTACAATCACGCATGTTATATTGAGATCGCATGTCGCTGTTGGGCTGATAGGTCTTCGTTTCGTAGCTTAGGTCATATAATGTTGGTTTTTCCCAGAAGAACCAAGAAGAACTTTACCAGTTCTTATTAATGCTATAGGGGAGTATTTTTCATTTCTTCGTGAGGTCAACACATTTTTGAAAGTATAGTTTATAAGCATAAAGACGTGCCTAGCAAAAGAGGTACACGATGTAATAGACGAAGCAATTACTTGTCGGCAAACCCCTCCAGCAATCAGTTCACCCAATGCCAATCAGTTGAATCACTCCTCCACCAATCAATGCCTAGAATCGAATTGCAAATGATTGCTATAAGCCTTGCCTTAGATCTTAGTTCTTCCAGGGCCAGGTGTGGCACATAGGGCATCAACAGAATCTCGCCAGACGCCTCGGAGCGGAGCAGCAGCCGTGACGTTCTCCCACTGTTGTTGTAGCGACAGTTCAGCACTCCGCAGGTCTCGGTTATTACTATAAGCATTGCTGAATATATAAATTCTCTAATCTCTGCTTTGTTTGCCTCTATCGCATTCACCGGTTATAGTATTTATAATTTTCCAAGATTAAGAAATTATTGGAAGGACAATGTTTTCACTAAGTCTAAGAGCGTTTATCGCGTTTCTAATTTTCAAAAGGGTGTCTTACTTTCGTAAAATACTCCAAGTCTATTAGTTTTTTCGTTCTTATCTAAATGAGTTTTTTCCAGTTGAAAAAACAACGCATAAGAGCGTTAATGATTTTCTCCATTAGAAAATATTCGAGAAAATGATCCGTTTTTCCTTATATAAAATAACAGCAGCAAATCTGGAACCTAAATATATTTGGAAAGTCGATGCTACAGGAGGTCTCGAAAGTTAATTTACTCAAATGACAAGATGTTCATTATCTAATATATCTTGTATGTTTTGGGCCATTCTGAGAATAAATATTTCTGAAATTTATTAATGACAAAATATTCAAAAAGAACATATGATTTAAATACAACAATTATTAAAAGGAGTAATATTCAAAATTCGTTTCCTATTTTATTATAAAAATGTACATACGCACACCATAAAAAAGGCTATATTAAATGATGTTTTTCATCTTTGCTCTGTATTTACCTTATTTGTATAATAGACAATACTCCTATCACAGTTTAAAGTCCGAAGTCAACTAACTGCTTTGATAATGAAACCTAAAAACACAAAGAGTGGACTTAATCGGGGTTGTGTCTGATAGGCTAATTTATAAAGTTTACACTTTAATTGGTTTCCAATTAGTCCTAAAGATTTCCACCGTGTAATTATATTCAGTCATACTGTCCAGTGATAATATCATCCTGATGTCATCCATGTCGCTTCCAATATTCTAATCGCGGTTCGCAGCCTTATCTTCCTATTCTTCCCAACTTTTTTCAACTGTGAAAAAAACCCTAAGTCTTGTTTATTCTTCTTTTAACATCTTCACTGCTCCCACCGTCTTTACCAATAATATTAACATGGTAAGTGAAGCTGTCCACTTGCTCAATATTTTCGTTTTCCAACTTTACCTTTTCATCTTCACCTGATCCTAGCCTTAGCGACTTAGTCTTCTTAATATTAATTTTTAAACCTATTTTTAACTTGCACCCTTAATTCGCAAAACCTATAAAAGGTTTTATTTTATTCACACTTTCATCTAGGATGCTTTAATCATCAGCATAATGTAAGTCCAGGAAGTCCAGGAAGTCCATAAGTCCAGGAAGGTTTTTCTTCTTAATGCGGAATTTCATATTTTTCCTCCGAAAGATAGTCACAGATACGTGCTTATTTCTTTTTTTTCACCTGGGATGTTATCATTGGAAGTAAAAGACTGAAGGAGCAACATGAAAGTGCCTTTTTTTGTAATTCTGGCGGTAAAGCATCAGTTTGTGTCCGAGTAGGGCCAAAATACTATTCAGCTAGCATTATAAGGTAACCAATCAGTTTGAAATCGTCCAAAGCTATATATGAAACTTCTTAGTTCTATGGTTGTATACTGCCGTGCACTGGCGGATACACTCGCAGTGAGCACAAAAAAAACGGTTATCGTAGATGATTGTTGGTAAATAAGCTTCCTTGACCTTGTTGATTCATCTGGACTTCACTCATTTATTTACTGTACTACTTAGTTCCACGCTATGTAAATAACCAAAAATTCTGTGCTAATTTCTAAAGTTATTTTAGTCATAAGTTTTTTCTATTAAGGAATAAGGTCAACTGACTCCTTGCCATTCCTTAGATGAAAAAATATAGAAACACTATAGCCATATGTCATCCAGACCCTTACACATTTTTCATGTAGGGCTTTCGAAACATAGTCATAGGCCATTTGTTGTCTAGGAACGTTTATTATTATTATTATTATTATGTGTAGTATTTCAGTCTTGAAATCAATGGACGATTGTCTGATATTTCCAGACTTGAAGTGCTCCTCAACTCTCTGTTTTTAGCAAATAAAAATTGTACCATTATTACAAAGAAAAACACACAAAAAATTTACAAGGCATTTGAAAACATTTTTTGTGAGATTTTTCAAAAGTGACTTCTTCAATGTGAAAAATCAGTTTTTGGATGTAGCTATTTCTCACTAATTAATATCCAGACAGTTATGTTTATTCGTGAAGGTATAAGGGCAGTTTGTCCATTAAACTAAGTAAAAAAAGAGATGACTGGAAGAAAGTGGTAATTGTTAAACTTTTTAAGAAAGGCCAAACCGTTGACTGCATCAATTAACAAGGTATCACCTTACAGTCCACAGGGAGTAAAGTGTTTTGCGGAATACTCCTAAATCGTATTCAGTCAAGAATCGACGAAATTTTTGAGAGATGAATAACATGCCTTTCGACCAACCAGATCTTGTGCTGATCTAATATTCAGGTTAAGGATATTAATTGAAGAATCGAATGAATGGCAAACTGAAACAATAGTAGCATTTATTGACTTTTTAAAGGCTCTTGATTCTGTACATAGGGAATCGTTATGGAGAATATTACAGCACTATCGGTATCCGAACAAGATTATTAGTATAATTCTTGCTTTATATAATGGCCAGATAAGCGCTGTACGAACCGACAATGGATATCTTACTGAATCTGTCCAGATCCACTCCGGTGTAGGACAGGCCTGTATTCTCTCTCCTGTGCTCTTTACGGTCCTCACTGACTACACACTCAGTACATGTCACTTTGTTGGAGGGATACAGCTGAAAGAGAGCCGCGCTATCTTCGATAGTTATTTTGCCAATGACATTATGTTCTTTTCTCATCTAAGGGAAGACTTACAGCAGAACACCACAGAGCTTGCAAAAACAGCCGGATGAGTTGGTAATCAGTACTCAAAAATGAAAATCATGCACAACAGTGGTTATTCAACGCCGGGCCAGCTGATGGTCGGTTTTGATGAGCTAGAGGAGGTCGTAGAGTTTAAGTATCTTGGAAGCCTCATAAATTTGCGTGGAGCGCGAGATCACTACACGTATTGCGTGAGCAGGCAATACTTTTACCAAATTAGGTAAAGTCTTGAAAAACTGCATATTCTCTAGAGCTTAATCTCCGACTCTTGAATAGCAATGTTTTCACTGTAATAATGTATGAATGCAAGACATGGACATTGACAAAACAGCTTGAAAAACGAATACAAGGTTTCAAAAATAATTGCCTCCCCTGCATTCTGGGTATTTACTGTTCTGATAGGATTACGAACACCATCATGCGTGAGAAAACGAAACAACCATTGATAGATGAGAGAATTCGATGTTGTAGATGGCTGTATTGGGGCCATATTGTCCGTATGGAGAATGACAGGCTCCCTCATGATGTTTGGTGTTGGGCTCCTCCCCGGCATTAGAAGACGTGGATGGCAAAAAGCGTCGCTTGGCCGATGTCTAGATAGAAAGACTACAGTGGCGGGTACATCTTTGCTTCATCTGTGGCCGTAAGCTCTTCAGAGGTCGTCCTGGAGAGGCACCGTTGTCGCCTTATGCGCCATACGGCGTCGAAGGACCTAAGTAAGTCAAACTTTGGTCTTTTACAGAAACATTTTGTCAATCATGAAATATAATGAAACTTTTTTAACAATAAAAGAAACACTTCAGCATTTGCATTTTATTAAAACGTTTAGTCTCTGTAGGTTTTAAATGACTGTTTTTAATATAATTATTTTTTGGTCTGATTTTTTTGGTTTAAGTTGTTTTTTGATCCGTAATTAAGTTCGCAGAAAAAAGATCTAGTTTTGTAGTTGACTTGCAGCAGTAAGTGAAAACAATTGCCAGAATTAAGGACATTTTTTCCATAGGCGGCCCTTATACATTTGGGAGCAAAGTTTGCACCTTGTATGAAGTCAGATACAAGAATTAAACAAAGACTTTTGGATGCAAGGGAGCAAGAGAAGAGTACTGCCTGTTGTATTAGAAATGATAACTCAGGGTGTATCCAGGCCACTAGATCTGAATGTTCGGTAATTTTTTTACTTTTCTTACTTACTTTCAATTCTTTTTTATTTACTATGATATATTCTTACTGTTAGTCGTGGAAACCCATTTGGTAATGATCAGGAGGATCCTGCCCGCCTTCCTCTTTAAGAATCAATCATGTTCTCTCAATCTCTCTCTCTCTTTCTTTCTCTCTCTCTCTCTCTCTCTCTCTTCTCTCTCTTCTCTCTCTCTCTTTCTATTCTCTCTCAATTATTGTGTTTATTTATATTGTCTGCTCACTAAGTAAAAAAGAAAATACCTTTTTGCAAAAATATTTTTCCATCGATAAGAAAATTGGTGGTTGATGCACAGATGTGTGTAGCGTGTTTTACCGACCAAAGCCCATGCATGAGGGGGGAATTAAGTGAACCCTTTGCTTACCGCCTTCCAATGTGTCATGGAATATAGAGCTATATAATATAAATGTACAAAAATATTATTATTTTGCAAATTATACAATTATCATTTTTACCTATTACTTAATTTTTATAAAATGTTAAAGTGTCTGTTTAAAAACTCTTGATAAACCAGTTTAAAAATATGAGTGTTTTTTTGTGATAAGAATCCTAATATATATTTTTAATTTCTAATTGATCAAAGTTATGTGATGGAACAATTGATGTCAAATTGACAAAAATATGAAGGAAATAAACGAAGATTTGTCTTGCCCGAAGCCTAACCTTTTATCACTTTTATGATTTTCTTTTTTTACTAGGCGAATTTAAAGCTAGCCTAGTGGAATAATTCTAATATGAAGAATATTGTTTTGAAATTCCAAGCGAAGTGGAGGCGCGATTTTTGCCATAAGCGATCTTTGGACCTGTGGACCAACTTCATATTTCTTTTCCTATCAATAGATATGATGAAGAAATGCTTTTGTGTATCTTCAAGAGTGGTTATTAAGTGTGGAATAGATGTCTCTTTAATGCAAGAATAAGCGTTTTGTTCGGTTCTCACCCGTAGATCTGCTTTGAACGAAGGATTTAGCGTTTAAAACATTTTAGACAAATTGAAAGACTATCGAAATGTTACAAAAGGAAAATATGATTCTGGTTTCATCTTGTTTCTAATTATCAAATCATTATAACACTAGCAGTGACTTCGTCGGCTTCAATTTCAGTGTCTGCTTAAGAAAAAACGTATTTAGTCATGCTCTAAATCTTGCTAAATGTTTTAATCAGGTTGGCTTGTTTGATTCACCAAAGAGAAAATTCTTTATGACGTCAAGGTAAACAGTACAAAACAAAAACTGACAAACAAAATGAAATATTAATTTTCCAACCTTTCCTTGACCTATAAGATTTTTTAAAAAGCATGAAGGATAGAAAAAGACAGCCTAAAAGCATAAAAATGGCATAAAAGTGTAATAAAGTGTAAGCATAGTATGCACAAGCATGAAAAGGATAAAATAACATAAGATCCTCCTCAGGCATTGATGGCAAAAAGGGACAATTTTTTCGTCGAATTGACATTTCAGTTGCTGGGTCCTTTTTTCTACAGGGACAAGTAACAAACTTGTCAGCCAACCTTTTGGCAGCTGGAATCAAGTCCCAGGTAGCATATTGCCAAGTAGCGCATCAATCCACTGTGCCACCAATCATAACCTTTCTGAAATGGAATTCAAATATGCTGGACAAAGTATTAATTTTTAATGCCTGAAGGCAGTGGTGCACTCAGAAAATAATTTTTTTTTTGGGGGGGGGGGGGGGCTAATCGGGTGTCCCTGGGTCAACCAACGGAAAACTTTAAAAATTACTTAGAAAAAATGGTATTTTAAGGCATTAAATTAAGTTTATTTTAGCTATTTGAATGCAAGTTTTGACTGACGATAAAGGAACAAATGATAAAACCGAGTAGATTAAATAAGATCTAAAAAAAGGTAATTTTTTCTTGAGGGGGGGGGGCTACACCCCCCCCCCCCGTGGTGCGGGCCTGCCGGATGGTTTTAAAACTTTGACCGTCTAAATTAAAGTTTAAAGTGCTTTACATTAACTATAAATGGCTAATCGACTTATTATTCGGGATGTTGTCTGGAAAAACGTGCGGAGAATCTCCCCCACAACGGGGTAGCAATGGGATTCCCTTATGTCTGTACTCAAGCCTTTGAAGCTTCTTGGCGCTTTTCTTTGAAAGAAAAATAATAATCTTGTCTTTGGCTGATCCGTAGATTTTTCCAGTCTTAGAAATTGCTAATTGCCTGCTTTTGATTCCTTCTAATGGACAACGCAGCTTGTACTTGTTTTCTCCTTCTAACTTAGTCAGTTTGAAACCAAATTATAGAAAACTTCTTCTCTAAATATGCTTTGAACTGAAAGAGGCCTTACATCGTGATATGTCTTCAGTGCCCCTTAAAGTAGTATCTTAGAATACAATCTGGCCACTTTTGAAATTTTATGCGCTTTATCGTGAAAGATTTAACTTAGTCTTAACTTCGTATATTCAAAAGAAAATTTCGTAAAAATATTTATTAATATCAAAAATAGGAAATAATATTGTTGCTATCCAACATTAAACATTTTTTTAGAAGCCAACTTGACCAAGTCTAGAAAATGAGCTTCAGTGCCTTCTCTGCACTCTAGCTTATACTCGAGGACCAAAGGCCTTGATAATTTTTTGTTCTGCTCGATAAAGCGAATAAAATTAAAGCTATTAATGAACTTCTCTTTCTGAATTTTTTGCTAGAAGAAAGATCACGGATGCGTGTTTATTTTTTTTTTTTTTTCTCAGGGGTGATCGTATCGGCCCAATGGTCCTAGAATATTGTTGGAGGGCCATTCGAACGGTAATTAAAAGTTCTAGTGCCCTTTTTAAGTGACCCAAAAAATGGAGGGCAATTAGGCCCCCTGCCAAGCTCATTTTTTTCCCAAAGTTACCCGATCAAAATTTTACGATAGCCATTTTGTTCAACATGGTCGAAAAAATATAATAACTATGTCTTTTAGGATGACTTAAATCCCCAGTGTCTCCGGGGGGAGGGCTGAAAGTTATGAACTTTGCCCAATGTTTACATATAGTATTGGTTATTGGGAAGTACACAGACGTTTTCAGGGGGGTTTTCTATGGGAGTGGGGGGAAGGGTGTCGGTGGTTTATGTGGGAGGATCTTTCCGTGGAGGAGGTTTTCATGGGGGAAGAGATATTGCTGTGAAGGGGCGCCAGATTTCTCAGCAATATTTTAAAAATGATGTGAATTTGGATAAAAAAAACAAGTTTTGCAACTGAAAGTAAGGAGCAACATCAAAACTTAAAACGAACAGAATTATTACGCATATGATTGGGTTTGCCCCTAGTCAATACAGCGCTCTTTAAGCCAAAGATTTTTAGTACTTTCATAAGAGCTAATTAAACTAATTAACGGCCTTTGTGATTAAAGGTCATTTTTAAAGAATTGGATCAAAATTTGAACTTAAGCGTAAAGAGCGAGGTATTGACTAGGGGGCGAACCCCCTAATATACGTATTAAAAATATATTAATATAGAAGTTCGTTATCTAAGTTAATTCGCAATTTATATATATTTATTACTAACAAAAACTTTAGTAAATGAAATTAAAGAACTCTCGAGAAAGTCATTTATCGAAATAAAAGTAAATTTTCTATATAAATTGAGTTTTAATTATTTATGTACGGTGAGCCAAAATCAAAACCTGCATTAATTCAAAAACATTCAAAAATTAAATAAAAAACAATTTTTTTTAACTGAAAGTAAGGAACGACATTAAAACTTAAAACGAACAGAAATTATTCCGAATATGAAAGGGGCTGTCCCCTCCTGAACGCCTCGCTCTTTACGTTAAAGTTTGACTCTTTTTTAACAACTTTATTTTTTTAAACCATAAAAAACTTTAGCGTAAAGAGCGAGGCGTTGAGGAGGGGACAGTACCTTTCATATACGGAATAATTTCTGTTCGTTTTAAGTTTTAATGTCGCTCCTGTCTTTCAGTTAAAAAAAAAAAAAAATTTTTTTATTTAATTTATTTGAGAAATGGTTTACATTTCGTTGTTGCCAAGCCTAAAGGTCGTTATAGGGAAATGGTTGAAGATTAGAAGCAGGAACAATTTTATGGCAAATATAACAACGCCATCTGTGTAAAGCCTAAGGTTAAAGTCATCAGTTGGAAAACATTCAATCAGTAATACTTAGCTAGTTTGTCCAAAATAAAACACATTAAGCATATTTTCTCTCATATTGAAGCCTAAAGTTGTCTTTTCTGTTTTTCTTGAAAGAAAGTTATTGTCTAAAATGAAAGGAAATTGACTTGCCTAAGACTAATTGCCTTAAAAAATTTTTAACTGAGTTTGTGTTGTGCGAGTTAATATAATACCATGTAAGCAGCTTTTATCCAGCTTTGTTTTATGCAAACACCATTTAACTTTATCCCTGTGTCTTTAGCTAAAATGTCAGAGTTTCTCGTTACCATTAAGGTAATCACCTAATAATGTGTTTTTCAAGATATGCTTAGATTAGTCGTTTGCATAGAGCTTTGTTCCGGGGAGAGGGTGAGTCACAAAATTGAAAACAGTACCAATAACTCTTGAATTTCATGAAGAATATAAAAAATGTTAGGGAAATTGTAAAAAGGGCAAGATTTTAAGATGATTGGCCAGAAAACCTCCTCACCGCAAGCTAGCAATCGCGTTAGAAATCAATTTTACGCTCTGTAGCTATTAAACAGATGAAATACAAAATCAGTGAATTCTGCTACTACTAGTACCACTACTACTAACAACTCTGCAGAAACAAGCCACCCGAGGCCAACACAGCTATGCACGCAAATTTATTCGAAGCATTTCTCTTTACAACCTCGCAAGAAGTTCCAATTTTTCTTAGATCTTTCCTTACGATATCCTTTTAACTCATTCGGGGACTACCTGATTTTGTTTGGCCCTATATGGCTGGCTGAGAAGGACGATCTGTGGCAATCTGTCATCCTTCATCAGCAGAACGTGTCTCAACCTTTCTTTCATTGTAGCCCCAAAAAAAGGATGTGAACCACATTTTTCTTACAGTTTACTGTTTAAGATGGGGTCTGTCAGTCATGTAACTAAAATAATCTGTAGGCAATTTCTCTGGAAAACATTTAGTGGAAAACTTGACCACTGCCATCACTGTATCTTCCAATATTCTGATCTTGGTTCGCAGACTTATCTTCCTATTCTTCCAAACTTTTAACACTTGTATGCATACAGCATACAATAAGATCTTCAAGCAATTGTGTGCATACAACCACTGGTTTTGAGATTGGAATTCGAGAGTCGAAATCCGATACGAGATCGGAGAATAAAAATGGGATTATGGTTTATTAGGTTTGCTCGTGTTTAATTACTTTTAGCTAATTTGTTGATTAATAATAAGCAAAAAAAGAAAAATTGCATAAAGAAAAAGATTACAGATGAAATTATTTGGTAATAAATTCTTTTTATTTTATTTGCATAAGCAACAAAAAAGCTGAAATTTCAAAATGCTGAAAACGGGTTTCTACTTTTTTTTTTTTTTTTGCCGTCGGTTTGTTGAATACTCGCCATCTCGCCATCTTGTACTAACTGGCTGTGTATATATTTTTATTTGAACCTGCTAAAATATTAAAAATTCATTTATATTCAATTATGTCTTTCATATCTTGCTCTCAATATTCGTCTAATTGATTTCTTTTTCTTTTAATACTCGCTATGCTTATCCATTTGGTGCATTGGATTTATTGGTAAGTCAAATGAGTTAGGTGTGAACCCTGCATGATTTTTCTTGTCTTTAACCGTTCCTGAGTTTTAAGTATTTTTTGAACAGTGGTGTCAATTCATAAGTCAGGGATGTGGGCAACAATCAAAAAAATTCTAGGAGTTTAATTTTGTTATGTTTTTTATTTTTCAGTGAAAGAAGCAAAAAAGGCTTTTTTTTAATAAAAATAACAAATAATGTTGTTTTTAAATATAGGAGGAGTCATAAAAAGAATTCCTTGGGGAAATGTGCCCCCCCCCACCATTGAGGCCAATGTTATTGAGCCATTTAAAAATTAAACCAGTTTGTTCCACCCAGAAAGGTACTTGATTGACTCTAACTGTTCTTTATCACAAAAATCCCTAAAAATATTTATTAATGCTGTTCAATAGCACCGAACTATTAGACCCATTCATATTAAGATTTAGACAAATTCCAAAGGTAGCTAGAGTCAACATCAATAATAACTCTCTAATTGGCTGGCTTCAGCTATTTAAAATCAAAAGGTTGCGTTAAATTTGAAATTTTTGGTCCGCAAGGACTCGGTTGCGAGTCCTAGAGTTGCTGGTTTTTGAGGGTCCACGGTGTGACTCTGTAAGCTCATCCAGAGTTGTCCCAGCTTTAAATGGTTACCTAGAGAGATTTGGGGGGAAATCACAGGAAGTGTAAGAAGATTTTCCCCCAACTGCGCATTGTACTTCCAGCCGAAGGCAGTGAGTCACAAGATCGGTACCTGCGCTTCGCCAAAGATTTCTAATAGGAACTAAGAAGTTTCCTAAGAATTATGTCCAGCTTTTCACTTTTCATTTTCCTGCACTCCTCCTTTTTTATGATCAAAGTATTGTGTTAAGTCTTAACATTCTTTCTCATAGGGAATTTCTTATTCTTACTTTACTTTCTAATAAAATAAAACAGGTCCCAAGAATCAAAGAATGGGTAGTTTCGTTGAGGTAAAAAAAAGAGAGAGGCTCTGAATACCTGGGGGGAGTGGGGAGTAGATTCATCAGAGCTTCTGTTTAGCGCACTAAAATTAGGGTTAACTAAAATTACCCTGTATCATAATTTGCCTAATGAATGGGCTCATTGACTAACGTCCTTGTTCACAAGTAAATTCCCTAAAAATAAGAGCTAATGCTCTAAAATCATGGTTCCCAACGTGGATTGCAGGCCCCACCGATGGGGATTGGCACTATTTTGGTGAGTCACGGGAAGGACGTGCACTCTTCGGCTGACTATACTTTGGGAGCCTTGATTTTGAAAAAAAATCAAGGCTGGGCATGGCCCTAAATTGTTTGGGAACCACTCCTCTAAAAGGAAAAAATGCCCCTATAGCGAAACAGTTACGAATAAACTAAGTTGTAAAATATATACGTAGTAAATATAACTAAGCAAATATAACTGTAATTTTAGCTTATGCATGAATCATGCATGTATCTATGTCAGGGTTTGTATTTCATAGTATTTTGTGCTCGTGTGTGTATTCACTACTTTAATTAATAGTTTCCCACATTTTCTAGTGTTATGAAATTTTACGATGCTGAATAAAAATTTTTGCTTCAAAGCTAAACTTCAATTTTAAGGTAAAATTCTCCGTTTTCACATGAAACACAAATTATTCCTTGCTTTTTATTCTCCTTTCTTTGCTTACTATTTAAATAGCTTTAGCTGAAAACAATGCTTAGATCGATTTGGAAAAGTCAAAGGATCGGAACTTGAAGTTCTCTAAAGTTATAACAGAAAAAGGGTGAGGGTGACTGAAATCATTTTCTAACTGCACCAAAATTATTTCACTATTTATTTGTATCAATGTAAATAAAACAGATTACTAAAGTAAGAATACTTTACTACTGATCACAATAGAGGTAATATACAGTACAGAAATGTTTCTCCAAACATGACACACATTTCATAGCACGCAATTTGAGAAGTTTTCCAAACCGTCAGAGCCATAGTTTCAGTTGATACTTGGTTTTCCATCGGAAACATTCGTCATTGCGCGTGCGCGCAGGCGGGGTCATGAAGCTTGTGTGGTTTTAGATGTGGGTCAAAAATTTTCAGTGGAGAGTATAGGACTTTTCGCTACTGTATATTACCACTGTACTACTGATACTACTAGATACATATCATAAATGATTTTCATCTGAAAATAGCTTTAGGTAAACAACGTGTCTGCTAAAGCCTTATTTGAACCTTTCACTCTCGCCATTAAATTTTTTGAAAGCTCTAATCAAGGAGCATGGGTAACTTATAAGAGTAGAAACTGGCACCAGTGTAGACAAAATCAAACATTAACGCCATCTAGCCTTTGGTGACACTTGGCAGTTTTTCAAGTTTCGTATTCGTTTTTCTGTCAGGAAATGGGATCGGACACTTATCACTGCACCAATTTTACCTGACAAACTGCTAAGTGCCGCCAAACGCTAGATGGTGTGGAGGTTTTTTTTATTATGGACACAGGCGCAAGTTCCCACTCCTGTAAGCTACCCAGGCACGTACGCAGTAATTTGTTTCGGGGGGGGGGGATAAATTCTTCAAATCCCTTATTCTGTGAGAAATATAAGAAAACTATTGAAAAACAAAAAAAATCATGATATTTCGGGTGGGCCCGGGCCCGGAGGCCCTCCCCATGTGTACTCCCTGAAGCCACCCATACTCTATGGCTTTAACGCTGGAAACGTAAGGTTTTCTTTATTTTTTTTCGTAAATTAAGGTTTTTCTCAATTAGTTTTTGTTTTAATTCAGATTTTCTTTTAAGCCGTAACAGTTTAGGTTTTGACTCCCAAATTAATTTGTCCTCTAACATGTTGAGTAGACAGAAGTTGGAACAAAATTCTTCATGTTTTTAGAAGCTTCATTGGATAGAATACAAAAAAAAAATCAGCGATGGTTAGTAACCCGATATATATATATATATATATATATATATATATATATATATATATATATATATATATATATATATATATATATATATATATATATATATATATATATATATATATATATATATATATATTATTTAGATATTTATGAAATTTGATTAGTCTTTTTGTATTTATGTATTTTGCTTTTATATTCCAGTATTACTTAGATTCTTACATAATATCCAGGATGTTATCGACCAGTTGCAAGAAAACTTTTCTTAAATGGAATACAAATACAAAAACGTGGTGCTGTCCATCCAATGGAAACTCTTAGAAATCTTTTATAAGCTGAGTATAATCAATATTGTAAAAGTCAAATTTCTTATTGTCTATTGAATGCGTTAACATAAATATATTTAGTTCAACCACATGTTTTTAGAGCTTCCTTTTTTCAGGACGTTTCCTTTAATGGGGAATTAGTTTTTATATATTTAATATTGAAATTTTATACCTTGAAACTGTTTTGCCTTCTGTATAACTTATGTAAAGTTACAGTAACAGCTTATGTAAAAACAAGGACAAAGAAGCAACAGCTTTTGTAAAGACAAGGATAAAAAAGGGAGATTTTGGCCAAATCAGAGGTCTGTGGTTTGAAGTTTTTTTTCATAATTAATGCTCCGCCCACCCCCTCACTCGCGTGTAAGCTTTCACATTTAAATGCGTGATTAATACTGTTTTTTTTTGTATTTATTACAAGATTTTTAAATTTAAGAATTTAAGGAAAGAAAAATATACTGTTAGATTTACAGCGTGAAAACAAACTATATGTACATATCGACTGCTCAGTAGCTCTTTTTACATATCTCTTCTTTCAGAGAATTTCTGGTTTTACATTTTGCTTCAGATTCTAATATTTTGTATGTGTAAATTTATAATTACCTATACAGCATTGACAGTTAACATTCGTTTCAACAGTTTTATATTATTTTAGACATTGACTTCATCGTGGCAGAAATGGACCTCGATCAAAACAGGACCAGGAGGGAGGATATCTGGCTCAGTGTGTGGACAAGATCCCAGGTAAGTGTTAAAAACATTATCGCACATTTATAAATACTGTTCAGGCCAGTGGTAGAAAAGCGGTCTTCGCGGTAGCATAATATTTAAATAGTTGAAGGGTATTATCAAAAGATGAATACGCGGTAACATTTTATTTCGTTCATTTTTATAGCTGTAGCGGATTAAAAGAAATTAGTTGCAATCGAATTATAATGCTCAAGTAGATATGTTGTCTTGTTTGCTAGTCTAAGAATGAGTTAAGAGAAAAATTAGTTTTTGAATTTATGCTAATTGATCTTGACGATCGACCATCGAGTAGAATGACGATCGATCTAACTGTAGCTATTGCTGTCATCATGAAATTCAAGTGTGTTTGGGCTATGGGCACGGGCAATTTTACTTATTTCAAATATATAAGACAGAAAGATGAATTGTTGTTTTTTTTGTAAGGGGGGAGGGGATAGTATCGTATTAAAGCAACATAGAATAAAAAACACTCACATAAAAATTAATTCATGAAATTTTATCACTTCCGACAAAACGGGTTGAGTTACATTTTCTAGTTATATTGCTGGTTTACGGACGGCTAAGTTGAATGGGGTTGATTTGGACGGGGGTTGAGCTGAATGGGATTTCAATTTCATGGGGGTTAAATTAAATGGGGTTTGAAATAAGGGGGTACTAAGTTAAATGAGTGTCGAATTGCATTGGGGTTGAGTTAGACATGAATGACGTTAGACATGAAGACAGAATGGGACATGCTAGAACAAAAAGAGAGACATTTTTAATTCCAAAATTTAGACCCATTTGCATAGTTCTGTTTGATTTTTTGACAATTCATTTTCCGAACTCTCTCCGAACAGACAATTCCGAACCGCTGTTTGATCTATTAAAACTGGCATACAGCAAGACAAATGGAGGCCTAGTATCAACAAAGTGGCTTCCTTACTTAAGTCCCAATTACCCTCTCTCTAGAAAATATTTTTGATTTTCGTTCCATTACTCCGTAGCAAAAAAGATGCTACGCTTTTGCATGAGTTGCAAGAAAGCAGTTATAAATCTAATGTGAAAAATCATTGTTTCCATCTTAATGATCTTACCTTCTATCTCACCTTAATTCCTCAACACCTTGTCAGTTCTCTCTAAGTACAATGAACCAAGTAAAAATTATTTGGATAACCTGCAGACTGTCATGTGGAATAGTAAAATATGTTATATATACACTTTGTTTATATAAATAATATGTTAAATATATATACTGGGGAACCCAATGCAAAAAATTAACTGGATTTAACGGGGGTTAAGTTAAAGGGGTTGAGTCAAAAGAGGGTTCAGTTGCATGGAAACCATAAATGCAATTCATTACGGGAAATCAAATCCGTCTATGGGTTAAAAATATAATTTAGGAATACACTTGTGTATTACATTCGCTTTCTTCAAGAATCTCTACCCTTCCCCCACAGAGAATAGTTCCACCATGAGAAGGTTGACTGTTCTAACGTTTGATAATAGGTGTTCAAGCTGTTAGTGCTTAATAAGGCTAATGATATGACGTTTATAATAATCATTTTAAGCGAAGTAGTTCGATTCACTCTAATGGGTTTTGTTAGTATATATTATCTATTTTATTTTTATTATTTATTTTTGTTTTTATCAAAAATAAATAATATTTATTTATAATCATTATTTACTTAATAGATATTTTCTTGCTTCTTTTTTGCAAGTCACTAGCAGTATTTTTTTACTATTCTGTTTTCTTTTCTTTGCTTTAGCAATATTTTTCTTATTATTTTGTATTCTTTCGGTTTTCCTGTTTCTTTTATTGTATTTCTCTTGGAGCACTTTTCTTACTGTTTTGTTTTCTCTTAGTAGAAGCCCTACGAGTATTACTGCAATTTTGTTTTAATAAAACCTTTTTCACTTGCCAACCGTATTAGGAATGGTCTTGTGCAATTGCAATCTACGTTACTACACTCTAAGTTTCATTATTTTTTTTTCATAAAGTGCAAAGTTATTCTACTCGGTGCAGACTAAGGAAAAGAGAAGTTTGAAAACCGATTCTTTAGACAATTACTATAAAAACAATTCAAAGGTTGGTTTGCCATCTTGTCTGTAATTATGATTGCGTCAGTATATTTCTCAGTTCTGCCGTTTTTACGATAAGGGTCAAAGCGACTCCCACACAAAAACCTCCTGGAGAATCGATAGGTTTCTTCATCAAAATAACAATTTTCCTACTTTTATTAATATTTTCTCTGTGTCTGGATGCAGCATAATTTTCAGATTGTCAGGTTAATGTCGTAATTATACACAGTCTAGCCTAGGGATGTTCACCCTATAGACAGTAGGCGGAAAGAAGCTCACTATATGGCTGGAAGCAGTGTTTCAACTTCTAATGATTTTTGACAGATATACCAAATTTCCACCCGACAAAAAATAATAGAATTTAATGATACCTCATATAAAAATTGCTTTGGTAAGAACCTACAGGCCGTTAGAAAAAAAAAGTGGAAAACACTGCCTGATTGTGATTTATTTCACTTTTAGAATAATTGACCAAGAATTTTTTTTTTTAACTTTTTTTTTATTTTATTTTTTAAACCTACAGGCTGTTAGAAAAGAAAAGCGGAAAACACTGCCTGATAGTGGTTTACTTCACTCTTAGAAAAAATTACCAAAAGTGTCATAATAGGTTTATTAGAACAGTAAAATCACACGGTTGATCTGTTGGTATCTTCTAGAAAATTCCACTTTTTAAGAAAAGAAAATAAGATGAAGTATTGTAAGTTGACAATCTGTTGTCTAAATTTCAAAGAAAATAGTAAAAGTACAAAGGGTAAATTCCAGTGGAATTACTGTACACGAAAAACAAAAACTGCGAAAACTGTGAGGTAGTGTTGCTTCGTAAGACAACGAAACGAAATTCCCAATCCATCTCAGATATTGAAACTATTTTCGGTAAAAACAATCGCTGAGGTTTTACAGATTATTTGAAAAGAAAAATGGAAGTGTTATCTTAACAGTAAAATCACACAGTTGATCTCTGGGTGATTTCTCGGAGATTCCACTTTTAAAGAAAAAAAATAACATACTCTATTATAACTTGATAATTTTTACCATAAATTCCAAAGAAAATATTAAAAGTACAAAGAAAACGGGGCAAACGTATGTGGAGCTACTGCGTACGAAAAACAAAACTACAAAAACTACGAGGTAGTGTTGTCTCGTAAGACAACAAAGCAAAATTCGTTGTTCTATAGATTTGCTTCTGTCCATTCCAGTAAATAACCAAAAGTGAGCACGATTTAGTGTATTATTAACCCATGGCAAGTCTAGTATTTCTTTTACTGAGCTATTTAACGCCGTGTTGATCCCGGTTTTAAATGACCCTCTTGCCCAAGCCACACAATAGTCACCCTTGTTGGAAAATGGTCAAGAGGCCTCGCGCTTCACTCGTGATTCAACACAAAACCACTAACTAGCCTCATTTCCTACCAACACCGCAGCAATGTTGCTCTTGCTCATAGCAAGAATCACTATAATAATAATGTATATATATATATATATATATATATATATACATAATGTATTACGGTAATTACCTGGCTATAAAAAAAAAAAAAAAAAAAAAAAAAAAAAAAAAAAAAAACTGTCTTCCTACTTTAGTAACTGAAATAAATGAGCACTTGAACAAGGTATAGACCCTACTCATCCATCCAGTTCCCCAGGACAAAACAGTATATCCAATCCGACAATCCGAAAATCAAGTCCACAAATAAAGCAAAATCAGCATCAATAGGTATACGTCAATGTTCCGAAACCAAGCTATAGCACCTTAAATCTACAAAAACATTATATTCCCAAGGTGATCACCACATATCGGGGCTCATCAGATGAAAACTCATTGCCTAAATGGGTTTCGGCGCTTAAATTTCATTACCCAGGCAATATGAGCGCGCCACGCCATAATCTAGCATACCCCTATATAGTGACACCTATGGAATAAACATAATCAAAATCCAAAATATCCAAAAAATAAAAATATATACCCCAGAAAATTTTTTTTTCAAGCATCCTTAACCAACCTTCAAATAACACTGAGAGCCAAACCTTCAACCGATTTAAATACAAATAAATAAATAACACTAGTCCTCCCCCCGGAACAATTTCACTCTCACTCAAATTCTAAGAATTAAATTCCGAATATCACACCTTAATCTTTACCACATGTGTCGCAACCAACCCGAAACTACCGGGAAGATAAACCAGATTCCTTCAACAAGTTACCGTAAAATATCATTCAATATATCTTGATAACTTTTATTATGCTTTTGTAAAAGCTGATTATACTTAAAACAAAGCTTTTTAAATTGCCAAGCAAGTTTATTGGCGGAAAAACCTCTTACGATTAGCTTCTTGCTAAGCAACATACATCTATTTCTAAAATCGATGTAATTAGTACAAATTCTTGCATATCTAAAAAGTTGGGAAAAATAACATGAATATGTTATATTCGAATGAATATTACTTTTTGGAAATGGAAAATTAACTATTTCAAAATTAAAATCGTCTGTTTTATTATATATTTTAAAAATTATTGTATTATTAGGTGCCACATTAATCTCTAAATCTCTAAAATTGAAACATTGAATTATATTATCAAGTTTTGCTACATTTTTGTACAGCTTGCAGAAACTTGTGGGGAAGCCGAAAAACTGCTTTAATGGCATGGTTTTGGGCAAATTTGAGTTTTTTAGTGAAGGACCGGTTTGTATTTCCCCAAACTGATCCACAATAAGAAAAGCAAGGACAAATAAAGGAATAATAGAGGGTAACTAGGATGTCAGGAGGAAGAAAATAATTCACACGGTTAATCATAGCTACTTGTCTCAAAATTATAGCTGTGATGTAAGAAATATGATTAGAGAATGACAAGCATGAGTCAATAAATACACCAAGAAACTTGGCAACCTCCATTTGTGGGAGGATGTCGGGGGAGTACTTGAGACCAAGAGCAGGTTGAATTACGTCTTTGTTGTAGGGGGTTCTGAATAATACTATTTTACTTTTTTTGCTATTAATGGTCATGTTATTCGTAAGGCATCACGCCTGGACTCTGTTCAGAAGGACTTGGGCAGAGGTTTTTGCCGATGATAAATTGGTGCCAGTGATGAAGAAGTTGTTGTCATCAGCAGATAGTACAGGATACACTGAAGGGCCCAGGTCCATAACAAGATCATTAATATATAGGAGAAATAAAGTAGGGCCTAGAACGGAGCCTTGCGGGACACCCCTCCGAACAGGTAAGGTCTGAGAGGATACTCCACCTAAGCTCACACTCTGTACCCTTCCAGATAGGTAAGAATCAAACCAAGAGAGGGGAACACCACGAATACCGTGACTATTTAATTTACTTATTAAAATTCTATGATTGACTGTGTCAAAGGCCTTAGAGAAATCCAAAAATAAGCCCAATACAGTTTTTTTAAGGTCGAGTTGTGAGCATATGAACTGTGTGGCGTCAATTAGAGCATGAGAAGTTGAAAATTTCAGCCGAAAGCCATATTGGTGAGGAGAAATCAAGGAAACGGAGTGCTGACTGTCAAACAGAAAGGGAGACAGACGTCTGAAGATGATTCTCTCGAGCACTTTGGATATAACAGGAAGATTTGAGATTGGACGATAATTACCTATCTTAGTTGGATCGCCCTTTTTAAGAACTGGAATAACAATGGCTGACTTTAGTAAATCAGGGAAAACTCCGTTGGTTAAAGATAGGTTGGCAATATGCTTGATGGTCTCGTAGACAAAAGGAGAAATTGTCTTCAGGAGCGTATTACTTAATCCAAGACAGTCAGGTGTAAAACTAATATGAGGAGAGCCAACGATTTGGGGTGCCTTATTGATATCATTTGGAAAGAGAAACATGGATCTAGAATTGAAGCAAAGGAATACAGCCTGTAAGGAGGAGTGGGAGTCAGTATGAGGAACATTAGGAAAATAATTATTAAAAGCGTCAGGTGCATGTAAAGGGTCAATTAATCTACCATTTGTGTCTTTAAGGCGAATAGGTATAGATTTTGATTTTCTATTTTTTGATAGTATATCATTAATGGTGGACCAAATCTTTTTCAGGTTTCCTTTGCAATTGTGAATTTTTGTATAATAATAATTTTTCTTCACTTCACGGATGAGTTTAGTGTATAAGTTCTTACAATTTTTATAATTTGATAGGTCAAAATCACTACTGGTCCTACAGGCTAACTTGTATAATTTGTTTTTACGATATGAGGAGACAATGAGCCTATGTGACATCCAGGGGCATATAGGAATAGTTTTCCAGTTAGGTTTACGAATAGGAAAAGTTGAATGGATAATCTCACTTAGCCTTTGCTCAAAACCATTTGTGGCAGAATTTACGTCTTGACAATTAAAAACATCGGACCAGTCAGTGGTTCTTAGGCAATCGATAAAATTGGTTGTATTTGCAGAGCTGTAGTTTCTAGTAGGTGTTGGGATGTTAATTCTAGAGCGTAGACGTATTGGTTGTGAAGGTAGTGACAAGTAAATAGGAAAATGGTCTGACAGATCCGAAAATATTATATTTGAGGACAGGTCATTTCCCAGGGAAGTGGATACAAAAATGTTATCAATTAATGTTGAAGTTGATCTCACAGGATCGACTTTACTGGGGAAAAAAATTGTGGGTAGAAGACCACTCGTGGTTACCGATTCAAAAAAAGTGTCAGATTCAATATTTTTACCAACATTGAGTAGGTTACAATTAAAGTCTCCAAGAACTATTGCCTTTTTATGGGGTAGATTAATAAAATTAGAGAAATCATCAAACAGATTACAAAAACATGAGGTCAGAAATGGAGGAGGTTTATAAAATAAGGAGAGTATATAGGAATTTTGGCCGATAACTATGTTAACAATTATTGAACAAATACATCTGAGATTTATTTGTGTAGGGAAAATAGATTCGCACTCTGATAGTCTGGTAAAATTTACATTCGAACGGATGTAAAGTGAGATACCCCCAGAACACTTTGTCAATCTCCTGGGCATATAGATTATTTGGTAACCAGGGAGTAAAAAATCACTAGTGTCATCATTATCGGAAAGCCATGTCTCTGTTAATCCTATTACATCAAAAGGGCAGACACCATTGTATGAAATTAAATCTTTAAACTTGAGCCACTTATCCCGGATGCTTCTGATGTTGAAACAAAGAACATTAAGGGAATTATTATTTACTAGTTTTGGCTTCACATTGGTAGCAAAATCGAGAATATCAAGGTATTTACAACTAGCATCAGTTAAGGTACCATCGGGGCTGCTTATAGGGTTGGTACGATATTACTTTCTATATTGGAATAACTAAAAGCAATGCTATAAGAAAGAAATGAGTTAGTTGAAAACGAAAATCTACATATGACATTGCCGGCAAATATTCTTTTCGGGTACCTTCTCGCCTAAGTTTTCCTTCGAACTTCATCTTCGCCTAAAGATACTTGGTGACGGGTCGTCAATTTCTGTGTTACTGTGTTGGTCGGCTTTTTCTTGTTTTTTTTTTTTGTTTTTTTTTTATTTGTTTTGCTATGGCTTGGTGCTTCTACATCGTTTCAGGTGCTGGTGATTCTTTCAAATTCCTGGGGGACTTGGTAACAGTTGGGATCGTAGGCAATGTTGAGTTAGAATGGCATTCCATGCCTTCTTTGAAGGATAAAAGTTAGACCGTAGCTTTTTGCCAGATTTCCTCTCCTAGGAGCGTAGTAATGGCCTTTTTTAAGGATATTTTTCAGTTCAACTGGTTCACTGCCAACCTCGATAAGATGGGAAACTGCGAGGTATGTGGCTAACCTTTGCCATTCTTGATTACAACCATGAATAACTTCTGGATGTGATAAAATTGGAAGTTGGGAAGAGGAAGGCTGCGATTTTGGCATCAAGTAGAGGAAACTGAGTAGAACATTGGGTAAATGAGAAGCCTTTATCTATTGGGGGTGGGACCTGTTTCCTCTGGTTCTTTGAAACTTCAGTTTGGCTATTGAAGGGTCGACTTTGAGTTGGTTGTCTAGGGATTGTAGTGGCTACGACGGAGTAGGGCAAGTTCAATCTCACAGAGGTTCGGAGGATCTCGGCTCTCTTGTGATAGGCCGGACAAAGTTGCTTCTCAAGTGTCGTGTGCCCCTTATTATTACAATTTTTACAGTAGGCGTCTTTCTCGGTGCAATTTTCTGTAACGTGGCTAGGTTTACCACATTTTCGACATGATTGGAGGGACTGTTACAATTATTTTTGCTATGATCCTGAGCTAGGCAAATTGTGCATTGTAGGGGCTTTGGTTTATAGGACTTATGGCGAAGGGCTTTACCATACAAAAAAACTTCTCTTTGCTATTCGTTTTTGCATACAATGAGCACTGAGCGACTGGGTATAAGATTACCATACATTTTCAAGCCGAGTCTTGTGGCTATTTTGACTTGACTGTGTGACCCAAAGAGGCAATTAATTCAGCAACAAATTTCTCTTTTGGTATACCGGAGTCAACACCATAAATCACATATTTATATGAATTTTCCACTTTTTTTTAAGTCGCAAAGATTCTTGAACCCTCAATAATTAATTCCTTGGACCTTGAAAGGACTAAATCCGTAGTCTTGCGAGAGGTAAAGTAAAGATCTATCAGACTGTCTTTTAGGAAAACTACTTCAAAAGTTGAGTTAGCTAGTAAAAATATAAGCTTTCTAATATCTATTAATCAATTTCTAGTAAAGGGTTGACCATTGGTTTTCTTGATGGTCACAATGTAATAGTATGGCTGATCTAAAGAGCTAGGTAGCGATTCAATTGGTTGGGAATCACCAGGGAGTGATATAATCTCGGGTTGGGGTTCTTAAGGGGGTGATCTAATTGCCTCATTTTTCTTGTTTTGCTAGGGGTTTCACCGGTACTTTTAGCTTGAAGAATGTTTGGGCTTGTATCCCCTTAAGATGTGTGGTTGATTTAGACATAGGAGTCAGGGGGGGGGGGTCTAGTTAAGTTTATTTTTGAGGGCAAGAAAGATGAGACAACTATGTATTTTTCAGGAGGTTCCTTCGTGTCAGACATGAGCTATTTGGAACTAAAAATCTCACCTCTTACTTTTTTAACTGCTTAGAACTATAATACAAATCCTATAATCCAATTAACAAGAACCAAGGTAACTAATATCACTTAGGAAAGTCCAGGGACATACACGGTCTGTAAATGTTCAAGTTACACACGGGGAATTTCGCTCCATATATATATATATATATATATATATATATATATATATATATATATATATATATATATATATATATATATATATATATATATATATATATATATATATATATATATATATATATATATATATATATATATATATATATATATATATATATATATATAGTATAACATACAAGGATAGGACCTTCGCTAAGGCTGTTCTGTCGGCTGAATCAAACTGCATCTTCCAGATCTTTAGCAGTCTTGTCCACTGCATCTACTTCACACATCCTTAATTCATATTTTAGTCTTTTCTCTTTACATTCCTCTTATTTTCATATGGTCTATCACTGACATATTTCTTGTACAAAGCTCTCCTCTTTTCTACCAAACTTAAAACGTTTTCACTAATATTCTTTGCTGCGTGTCTAACTTTGCTCCCTAAGACACCATCTGCTGCTTAGAAACTTGGGAATACAAACTAAGGCGAGTGTTGGAAGCCATTTATAGACTTTAGGCCACTAATTTTAAATATTTTAGTCACTAGGAGATACATTATCATAAGACCATAATGCTGACAGAAATTATTCTGTATATGAAAGGGGCTGTCCCCTCCTCAACGTCTCGCTCTTTACGCTAAAGTCTTTTACTGTTTTAAAAAATAAATTTGTGAGACAGAGTCAAACTTCAGCGTAAAGAGCGAGACGTTGAGGAGTGGACAGCCTCTTTCATATACGGAATAATGTCTGTTCGTTTTAAGTTTTAATGTCGCTTCTTGCTTTCAGTTAAAAAAAAACGTCTTTTTTTTATTTAGTTTCTGAACGTTCTTGAATTAATGCAGCTTTGATTTTGGTTCACCGTATATGAATAATTAAAACGAAATTTGCATATTAATTTTACTTTTTTTGGGCTAAATGGCTTTCTCGAAATTTTGTTTGAACGTAACTTACGAATTAATTGACGTAACGAACTTCTATATTCGTATGTTTTTATTACGTATATAAGGGAGTTCGCCCCCTAGTTAATTCCTCGCCCTTTACGCTAAAGTTCGAATTTTTTTCGAATCACAAACCCCTGAATCACAAAGGCCGGTTAATTAGAATAGATAGCTCTTTTAAAAGTACTACAAAAAACTTTAGCGCAAAGAGTGAGGCATTGACTAGAAAGTGAACCCCCTCATATGCGTAATCATTTCTGTTTGTTTTAAGTTTCAATGTTGCTCCTTACATTCAGTTGAAAAAAAAATTGTTTTTTATTTAATTTCTGATCGTTTTTTAAATGATAATAGGAAATCCGGCGTCCCCTTCATAGAAATGACTCTTCCCCCAAGGAAACATCCTCCATGAAAAGATCCTCCTCCGACCCTCTGTCACCAGAAAAAAACTGAAAACGTCTGTATACTTCCCATCAACCAATACTCTAGGTCAACAATGGGCAAAGTTCATAACTTGCAGCCCTACCCCCGGGAACTGTGGGGGATTAAGTCATCCTCAAAGACATATATATTAAATTTTCGACTATGCTGAGCAAAATGGCAATCTCAAAATTTTAATTGAGTGACTTTTGGGAAAAAATGAGCGTGGGAGGGGGCTAAGTTGCCCTCCAAATTTTTTGGTCACTTAAAAAGGGCACAAGAACTTTTAATTTTCGTTCGAATGAGCTCTCCCACGATATTCTAGGACTACTGGGTCGATATGATCACCCCTGGAAAAAAAAACAAAAACAAACAAACAGATAAACACGCATCCGTGATCTTTCTTCTGGCAAAAAATGCAAAATTCCACATATTTGGAAATAGGAGTTTGAAACTTCTTTAGTAGGGTTCTCTGATACGCTGAATCTGAGGGTGTGAGTTTCATTTAAGTTCTATGACTTTTAGGGGTTGTTTCCCCCTTATTTCGAAAATAAGCCAAATTTTCTCAGTCGTAACTTTTAATGGGTAAGACTAAAATTGATGAAACTTATATATTTGAAATCAGCATAAAAATTTGATTCTTTTCATGCATCTATTGGTATCAAAATTTCGTTTTTTTGAGTTTCTGTTATTATTGAGCCGGGTCGCTCCTTACTTACCGTTTGTTACCACGTACTGTTTGATTTATTTTAAAGCACTGAATTTATCGAGTTTATTGTGTCATTGCTACGCCTGCATTATGTTTTAAATTTTGATTTTGTTTTTTTTGCTATTTTCTCTATATAATATATATATATATATATATATATGTACATATATATATATATATATATATATATATATATATATATATATATATATATATATATATATATATATATATATATATTTTACGTTGGGTCATTAATGAATTCAGTTCCATGTAGGAGTTTAGCTTCATACTTGTAGTTAGGTGTTCCATAAACTTTTGAATATCAACTTCAGTGAAAAAAAACACACACACACTTGTAAAATAAGTAGGCTACTAGCTGGATTTATATTTTGGCATTCCAAACCTCAGTATTAACCTTATAATGAGTTTGGTTTTCTCTTTTGAAAATTGTAGACTATATACTATTTTAGGAAACTGATATCGCAATTGTAGCCTCACATTTCTGTATATTAAATACAAAAATCTTGAAAAGGAGTTGAAAAGTTCAATGTGTTTATATTTATGTTAAAATTTTCGCTGGAGTGAGGGAGGGTTTTTGGACCCAAGGGCTCCCTTTGGGCCCTCTGACTATATAGAATAAAGTTCTTGCATAATTCTGATTTCAACAAGGTGTAGGGTGTCCATCATTCTACTAAAATGTATCTATCAAGCTTCTGTCTTGAAATGAGCTATTTACATCATCTTGTGTCATTTTCCTTGGGGCTCCTTGGTTTATGTGTCCCCCAAAGGTATATTTTCGTCAGCTTTTTGACCGATGTGATTAGAATACAATTTCGAAATTTTTATCCAGTGCCACAGGAGGAGTGGGCTGTGATTTCAAAAAGGTGTAGCATGTCCATCGTTCTACTAAAATGTATCTATTAAGCTTCTGTCTTGAAATGAGCTATTAACAGTATTTTTAGTCATTTTCTTTAGGGCTCCGTGGACTCCCCCAAAGGCACTTTTTTGCGAGATTTTTGACTGAACTGACTAGAATACAATTTCAAAATTTGCTTCCAATACTAAGAGCGGTGCAAAGTTTGTCAGATACCTTCCGATAAGTTTTGTCACTCAATAGAGCAATTGAACTAAGGATTTGTGATTGAATAAGCCCTCTTACAAATTTCTACTATCAGTCGCTCTATGTGATAAAGCTTGGGGGAACACTATAAAATCTTTCCTAAGCCAATTCTTCTGTGTCGGCCTATGATATAATTACATAGGCTATGAAACTATGTAGAACTTTCCTTTGTACAAAATATGAAAATTTTGTTATTTTAGTGAAGAATGCTTATAAAAGTCTATCTTACTATACGAAATTTTGTGCTTGAATTTTCTTTAGTGCCAGTCAAAACTACTTAATTTTCAACTTACTTTCTTTTCGGCAATGCTCCAACTCTCCCCTTCTAATATTTACCAATTAAACTTAAGAACGAAAATGGGATCTAGGATTTAACTTATTTCTCCAGCTATTAAAAGTTTTGAACTGTCTGTAACTTTTTTTTCATTTTCGCTAGTAACTTTAAAAATGGATAAAAGTTAAAACTCTTTTATCAAATTTAATAAGAAATTTTTCATTAGGAAAATGAATTACGAATTAGGATTATATCTGTCAAAATTGGGGTCCGGCGTATTCTCCATGGAAAATTTTCCCTCAGAAAATTCACCCTCGATTTTTTCCCACTTAAAAAAATTCTCCCCGTATGTAAAATTGATTAGGCAAGGGGAAATGAAAAATGAGAAAAAAAATGGAAAAAAGAAGGGACTCTGAAACATTCTACCCTATATTCCAAAATACATGTAGAATATACGGCGTAGAATCAAACAGTTTGCTGTAACGAACTGTAGGCAAGGAGTGACTCGGGCCAGCAGTAACCAAAACTCTTTAAAAAGGAATTTTGATAGCAATTAGTGTATCAAAAGAATGGGTATCTAATGCTGATTTCAAATATACAAAGCTCATTAAGTTTTATTTTACGCATCAAACGCCACGAGCCTGAAAAAGTTTGCCTAATTTTCGAAAACTGGGAAAAACACACCTAAAATGGACAAGTGACCATAATGAAAATCATACGATTAGATTCAGGATATTAGAGAACCCTTGTGCGGAGGGTTCAAGCTCCTATTTACAAAAATGTGCAATGTTGCATATCTTTTTTCCAGAAGAAAGATCACGGAGTAAGTCGAAAAACTGATCAGCCAGTTGGTAAAATCCATTACCCCTCTTCAACATTTTGGCTAGTGACAACTCTGGTCGATACCAGACCAAGTCCACGGGAAGTAATTGCTTGTTCTTCTTATTCCTAGCCTGTATATGGCAATTCTTGTACAGCTGCCACTAATTACATCTTGTTGAATGATTTTCTTCAGCCTTTATCTTACCCTGCTGTGATAAATCAACCCCTCCCCCCAAAAAACACGGAAAAACAAGTAAATAAGTAAAATTGTAAAAATATATACTATAGGTTATTCTACACAATACATTTTCCCTATGATCTGGAATATAGGTAGAATATTCCGAAATTCCTTCTTTTCTTCATTATTTTTATTTGTCATCTTTTTTGCTGAATGATTTTGCATGTGGGGGGAATTCTCCACGCTGGAAAATTTTCACAGGGGGAATACGCGTAGCATCCTAAATATTCATTCAACAAGAGAAATCATAATTATGAAGAAAATGGTTTTTGTTGGTTTATTTTTTTATTTAGCTTTGACAACATACATGCTAATTTTGTTTTATTCTTTTATCTTTAGATTAAACTGGATTTTTACTCGTTTCGATATATAATATAGATAAACAAATATGATGGTTCAAATTCTGTATAGTGTTTTTATTAGCATTTAAATTCAGCTAATGTAAATTCAAAACTAGATCTCGCCAAACATGAATTGGTCTAGTTTGGACTTAGTTAAGACTCGTCATCCAAGGTATTCTTGGGTAAGTTCTGATTGATCGTCTAATTCGAAATTAGTACATAATATCATGAAATTCACCGGTTTAAAAATTCAGTAAACACTTAAATCTGGTTACTGTCATCAGCTGATACATGTTTCTGAAATTGGCTGAAATTTGATGCTAGTAAAATCCCATAGTGAACGAGCTTTTAATGAATATGCGATTTTGAGAGCGTGTTCTGGAAACACCATGCCACTTATGCATGCGTACGACTACAGTTTTTTTTTTTTTTTTTTTTTTTTTACCAATATCATTACTGCTACAGACTTTTGCCAACGTTAAGCAACCTAATAAGCCGAAACACTGATTAACATTTCTCTCTCTCCCCTCGTTTAAAGCTTTGGATTTGACTACCTTTCAAATAATCCTCAACAGGAGTATCGAATATTTGGGAGAGGGGGTGAATCTGAGATTGTAATTTAGTTTTTGCATCTTAGTCTTAAAAAAGAGAAGAAAAATCTTCACTCCTAAATTTCTGTGATTTTTTTATTTCTTTTATTTAAGGGAATGACTTGATAAAAAGTGGGAAATTTGATGTTTGATGAAAATTCATAACCTAATATTACTTCTTTTTTACAAATTAAAAATACATCCCCCAGAATTCCAACAGTGTTTACCCATGAAAGATCTTAAGCAGAACTGGCCAGCCATCACAAAAAACCAAAAGAGAAAAAAAACTCAATGAAAAAAAAACGACAAACGAGACTGCGGCCAGTGGAGAGAAAAGATGAAAAATTTAAAACAACGCGGATATTTTGCCTGTCAAACAGTTCGTGGTAACGAACTGTAAGTAAGGAGCGACCCGGCTCAATGGTAACCGAAACTCTAAAAAACGGAATTTCGATACCAATAGATGCATCAAAAGAATCAGATTTTAATTCTAATTTCAAATATATAAGTTTCATCAAGTTTAATCTTACCCATTAAAAGTTACGCGCCTGAGAAAATTTGGCTGATTTTCGAAAAAAGGGGGAAAGACCCCCTAAAAGCTATAGAACCTTAATGCAAATCACACCATTAGATTCCGAGTATTAGACCACCCTACCGTAGAGGTTTCAAGTTCCTATCTACAAAAATGGGAAATTTTGCATTTTTTGCCAGAAGAAAGATCACGGATGCGTGTTTATTTGTTTTTGTTTTTTTTTCCCAGGGGTAATCGTATTGACCCACTGGTCCTAGAATATTGTAGGAGGGCTCATTGGAACGGAAATTAAAAGTTCTAGTGCACTTTTTAAGTGACCGAAAAAAATGGAGGGCAACTAGGCCCTCTCCCACGCTCATTTTTCTCAAAGTCACCCAATTAAAATTTTAAGATTGCCATTTTGTTCAGCATAGTCGAAAATCTGATAAATATGTCTTTTAGGATGACTTAATCCCCCACAGTTCCCAAGGGAAGGGCTGCAAGATATGAACTTTGCCCATTGTTTACATATTGTATTGGTTATTGGGAAGTTTACAGACATTTTCAGGAAGGATTTTCTTCAGGTGGGGGGGCTGGAGCAGGGGGTTACTCGGGAGAATGTTTCCGTGGAGGATGTTTCTTTGGGTAAGGGACATTTCTATGAAGGGTGCGCCGGATTTCCAAGCATTATTTAGAAAACGATCAGAAATTAAATATAAAAAAAAACAACAAGTTTTTTCAACTGAAAGTAAGAAGCAACATTAGAACTTAAAACGAACAGAAATTATTACATATATGAGGGGGTTCTCCCCCAAGTCAATACCTCGCTCTTTACGCTACAGTTTTTTTTTAGTGCTTTCAAAAGAGCTATCTATTCTAATTAAACGGCCTTTGTGATTCAGGGGTTTGTGAATTAAATTTTTTTTTTAACTTTTAACGTAAAGAGCGTGGTATTGACTAAGGGGAGAACCCCCTCAAATACGTAATAACATATACGTAATAAAAAAACAATTAAAAAAAACAAGCGATACGGCTAAATAGTAATCGAAACTTTTAAAAACGGAATTTTGATGTCAATATATGTATCAAAAGAATGGGCTTATAATGCTGATTCTAAATATATAAATTTTATTAAATTTAGTATTACTCATCAAAGGCTACGAGTCTGAGAAAATTTATGTGATTTTTTAAAGTGAGGGGAAACATCCCTTACAAGTAAAAGAATTTTAATGAAAATCACACCGTCAGATTCAGCGTATCAGAAAACCCAATTACATAGGATTCAAGCTCATATCTCCAAAAATCTGCAACTTTATATTTTTTGCCAGAAGAAAAATATACGAATATAGAAGTTCGTTACTTAAGTTAATTTGTAAATCACGTCAGAACCAAATTTAGAGACAGCCATTTAGCAAAAGAATAGTAAAAATTTTATGCAAATTTTGTTTACTTATTCAATGACGGTGAGCCAAAATAAAAGCTGCATTAACTAAAAAACGATCAGAAATTAAATTTAAAAAACAAGTTTTTTAAACTGAAAGTAAGGAGCGACATTAAAACTTAAAACGAACAGAAATTATTCCATATATGAAAGGGGCCGTCCCCTCCTCAACGCCTCGCTCTTTATGCTAAAGTTTGACTCTGTCTCACAACTTTATTTTTTAAAACAATAAAACAAGATAAAAAAAAAACTAAAAACAAATAAAACCACCACAAATAAAATACAATTGACAAAACTAATCCACGTAGGGAAAAGAAGCTATTAGAGTTAATAACGAGTAACTAACATGGATAACTAACTTAGAGTTACTAACGTAGATTAGTTGCGCCAATTGAATTTTATTGGTGGTGGTTTTATTGGTTTTTAGTTTTTTTTTTGTGTTTGTGTTAGTGTGGGGGTTTGTTTTTTTTTGTTCTTGTGTTTCTCTTGTGCTAAACACGCCTTGTTTTGATACAGGCAAAATTTCAATGTTGTTTTAAATTTTTTCGTCTTTTCTCTCCACTGGCCGCAGTTTCGTTTGTCGATTTTTTCATTGAGCTTTTTCTCTCTGTTGGTTTTCAGTGTTCACCCAGAATAAAGGATGATAAGAAAATACAGGGGAATAACAAACAATGTAATATTATGTTGTCATGCTTCAGTAGGTCGTTTCTGGGAAATTCTGTCTTAGTAATTTCCGAAGTTTTTTATTCCTTTTCTATATCCGTTGCAAGAGTACCTACATAATTTCTGCCATGGGAAGGCACCTTTTGTATGTTGGTCTCCGATTGGTGAAACTTCTCGCCCTACCCAGTGGGTGATCTTGCCTCTGGTTGTGCTCTAATAACGATTTAAAAGTAACATTAAGACAAGCTTTTGAGTAGACGAAGATAAATTTGACAAGAATTTAAAAAATAAATCTTTAAAAATTTTCAAAATTAGTTTTAGATATTCTTTTTTCATAAATTGATTTATTTTATTGTCAGTAACATATTACATACTGCGAGGCACAGTAGACAGAATATAGCAGTATGATAATTCTCTATCTCTCCCATTATAAAAACCCGGACAGGGGTGCGAGTGGAAAGAAACAGGTTAAACAAGCTAAGGCAGAAAGAAGTGGGAGGAACTTTTTGTTCACGATGACCAGAAATGATCTGCGATAAGCTTACTGGTATATTCAGAAACAGGCTAAACAAGCTTAGTCAGAAAGAAGTGGGAGGAGCTTTTTGTTCACGATGACCAGAAATGATCTGCGATAAGCTTACTGTCTATAAACTGTGCTGCGAGGCTTCGGGAAGGGATAAACTTTTCGTTTAATTAGTTATAACTTTGTTTGTTCTATTTCCAAGATATGTTATTTTAAGATATTTGGCAATTTCACATGTACACAAAATTGTGATTGTATCTGCGTTATTCTCCTTAGTGTATTTGGTTTAAAGTCTTTTGGGAAATGTTTATTTAATTGTAAAGGGATTAAAACTTTGCAATTGAATGCATCGTGTTTTACTAGTTTTATATACCATTTGCAGAAGAGATGAGTAAGTATATTTTGAGTAGCCAAGGGATTTTCTTTTCTTTTTTTAAGTATACATTTTATTTATTTTTGAAAATACTATTGTGGGAAAAAAGAAGGGTAAATCACGTTTTTGTCGAGGTCTTTTGTCTATTGCTATCTGTACTTTTGAGTAGAGATAACTAGACAGTACGATCATCCTAAAAAAAATTTGTCACCTAGAGTCTCGGTGCGTATAAAAGTTCCTCCCATTTCCTTTGTTTAAGCGATTCATTGTATATTTGCCAGTTGCTCGATGAACTTTGAAAAAATGGTGTGAATCTGTATTATTGATGATTGCAAAGGCAAAACAAGAAAGGGATAGCCGGCTAAGTGATTCGCTACTGTCCCACCTCACAGGTATGGCTTATGACTTGACTGACTGGCGGATCCAGGATTTCTAAAAGGGGGGTATGGATGAAATTTTAGCAAATACGGTACTAATTTCCAGTGTTAACTTCTGATCTACGCTGCAACAGGGAAATAGCCGAAATTTCATAAATAGTGGTAGAGGAATCCGCGAACTAGTGGAACTATTTGATATTTGGTACAAAATACTTTACCGCAAAGAGGCAGCCTAAATAGTTTTAGCACAGATTATCTATAAGTTTTACAATAATCTGTGGTTTTAGATAGTAATATTGTGCCATGGATTGTCAAGACTTTTTTTTTCTTGGTAAGAAAAAATATTCCCTTGAATTTTTCCCCTTTTATACTCTCTTTTTTGGGGCCATAAAATGTCCCTCGACATTTGACGTAGGACCTTTGTTTTTCTTCTAATAACTGGTGGAATAGCTCTATTCAAGAAAATACCAAACTTCTGTTAAGAACTGTCTGTCACAAAATTCTTAGTGAGTTTTCAGAACATTGAAGGACATTAAAAGAATTGTTTTTGTGTTAAAAGAAGAATATAAAGTAATGCTTGTTGTTATTATTGTTGTAAATATTCTGCCACGAACTTGCAAACTACGTAAAGCTTCTCATCAGAAAGCATTTTTTAAGACTCATTAGTTGACCTTCACGACTCGCTCCATTATCGGGTTACGTAAAAGTTTGGTATAAAACTTGGAATGTTTCAGAATTGTGTTAAGATCATTTAAAATTATTCAATCATTTTAGTTACCAAGTTTATTGTCAGTTGTTAATGAAACTTTGTTTTGCCCAAGGTATGTTTGGAGTAAGAGGGAGGGGGGTATGGCCCATCACTAGATCCATCAATGGCTTGCTTGCGTAATTTACTGTAACTTAATTATTAAGCTTTAATATGACATAGCAAAAGACTTTTGTAGATACCAATGCAAATGATTTTAGTCATGCGCATTTCTAGGATTTCTTTTTTTGGAGAAAGGGAGGGGGTTGAGTTTTTTTTTTTTTTTTTTTACTCTTTATATTAAGTTCTCGTTTTAGTTCTCTTGGCATAGTTAGCTTCGCTTTCTACGAAAATCGTCCTCGCTTAGGCTTTGAGTGTTAGCTAACAGGATTGTATAATGCCCCTTTCTGTCTGTCACTGTATCTCCTTAATTTTTGATTATCTCCTTAAATCCTAATGATCATCTCCTTAATGAGCCTCTCAGTACTACAGCCAATAAAAATTAAACAATAAACATATGAAAAGAGAAAGTGACTAAATTGACTTGAGTGATTCCTGATGATTATATCCTTAATGAACTCCTCAATACTAGAGACAATAAAAATAAATAAAAATATCAATAAACATATGCGAAAAAAGGAAGTGACTAAATCCAATTTAGCTATGAGTCTGCATTCATGTCGACCACATTTCCCTTTGCGAAAAAACTGATACAATTATGGAACTGAAATGTCAATGCGAAACGCCAAACTTCCTAATCAAATGTCATCGCGTTATGGTATTGTTCAAATAAAACTTGTTTTTACGTTGATCATACTTATAAATTCATTCTTTATTTTTCTTTCCTCCTCCAACCAATGTTATCTTTATCTTTTGCATTATTACAGCTAGACCAATTATTTCCCTTTTTTTATCTCTCAACGTACTGCATTCTTTTTTATCACCTATACGCTCGATTCGTCTTATCTCTTTTGTTGTTCTCCTGGCTGCGAATACCGCTGCCACACGTGTGTCTACCCTTAAAAAAATCTAATGTCGCTTATGTTTCACTGGTTTATATGTTCTTCGGAGGAGCTGCATCCCGATCCGTCTTTGTCTAATGGTTGAATTAGGAAATGATCATACTGTCTATTGAGAATTGAGATGTCAAAAGTTTAGCATAAAAGAACTTAAAAAAAAAAAATATTATGTAATGAAACTGTTTTAAATCCAAGTACTATCCACTCAACTGTTGGAATTCTTGTGCACCGGATTCAAATGACTTGTTCTTGTTTTTTGTTTTTTCAAAGATTTGCCATTAGTTTGAAACAATAAGTTATCCAGGAGGCGGTATCCAATCCCGTATCCAAGGGGGGGTCCTTTTTGATAAAAAGTAGCATAAAATTTTAATGTAAGTTAAAATAAAATTCGATAATCCGTCAAAAGGCAACACAAGTTCAACCAGAGAAAAAATTATATGTGGTTCTCTCTATATGCTAGTTGAGTTCACAATTGATTCAGAGAATGTTGAGGTGTGTGCTAATTTTTTAAAGTGAGTATCATATGTAACTACCACAAAAAAAAGTTATTGGCTAAAATTGGTGAAAAAGAGCCTTTTCGCCCTATTCTGGTGAAACCAAACTTTCATAGTTAGTATCTCACTGCGTTTGGATATTACGGATCGGACTTTTGAAACTTTAAAAAACGCATCAAAAATACGAAATTGATATCTACTCCCTTATGATTTCTGGAAATATATCTGATCTACGCTGTGTTATTACGAAAGTAAAGAATAGCATTAAACCCCAAAATACTACTAACACTACTACTAGCAACTCACCGCAGCGCCAAGTCGCCTAAGGTCAACACAGCTACGCCCGCTCCTCCTCGATCCCAATCTATTCAAAGCCTCCCTCTTTACACTCTCCCAGGAAGTTCTCATTTCCTTTAAGTATTCTTTTGTGACATCCTCCCACCCCAACCGCGGACGACCAGCTTTTCGTTTAGCCCTAAACAGTTGGTCGAAAAGGACAATCTTCGGCAATCTGTCATCCTTCATCCGCAGAACATGCCCTGGCCGTTTCAACCTTTATCTCATTGTATCCCTAGAAAGTGGGACTGAACCACAGTTTTCCTACAGCCTACTGTTTGAAATACGGTCAGTCAGCCGGGTCCCCAAAACAATCCCTAGGATAGTGCTTAGACTTTCCTTAAGGATAGTGCATTCTGCCGACAATTTTGTTATTTTTTTGAGAACTTGAAATCAAAATCCTCTATAGTTTCCTTTTATTTGAAAAATAGTTCTAGAAAAGTCAATCCCGAAATTCTTAATTATGATGCATATGCTTCCTTTTTTTCAATTGCGATACATCACGTATTCTGTCGAGTTCTCTATTTACGTAATCACTTCTTAGAGATAAATTCACCTCTATAATTGGCAAGTGTCCATAAGTTCCAGCCAATCATTTACCTTCAGCTTTGAAAACAAATCACGTGACGTCATGCAACAGATAAATAAGACGAGGTTATCTCATGACACAGATACAGACAGTAGATATTCGATCCTCACAAGAGAGTTTTTTTTCGTTTTTAAGGCTGCCGTCCGGCAGGCTCTGTTGCTAATAATTTACAAGTTGTCACCTCGTATCAATGTCGCTTGGCATCTTGGAATTGTTTTTTCTAAAGCTAATTTTTATTTTTCTAACTCCGTTAGACATCTCCTAAAAACTGGAACTTGAATTAGTTTTCTTGAAATAAATTTTCAGATTTCTGGTTTTGATGCCTGTTATCTTTTTGGTGGGTAATGATAATGAAAAGTAAGCAAGAAGGCGTGAACTCTCCTATACGAAAAAATAAAGGGAACGCTTATAAATCATTCCTAGCGCTTTCATTTGCTTAATTTTCCAACGCTAAAGATAACCTTGTCGCTAGAAAATCTTTATAAAATTAATTAAAAAAACTTTCCGCAAAATAAGTTTTTCAAAAAAAGTAAAGAATTCCATTGAACCAAAAATTAACAAAAATAGAATTAAATAATATACCGAGCCTACACATACTAAAAACAAGTAACAATAAATAAATGAAACCCTAAACAAACACAAATTAAAATAAATAAAAAACTAAAAATCAAAACTAGAAGAAATTAATATGACTATGGCTCTAAACCCCATGGTTTCTAAAAGCCAGTATATAATTTGTACTTTACTGAAAAAATTCAAATGAATTTACTGAAAAAACTGTAGATTGTCAGTTTAATATACATATGCTGATATTTATTTCTTTAAAATCCTAATTACTTTTTGATCTCTTAGAGTTATAAAAGTAAAAACATTTAAAAGAATTATTTTCAGTAAAGTACAAATTATATTCTGGCTTTCAGAAAACATGGAGTTTAGACCCCTACTCATATTAATTTCTGTTTGTTTTGAGTTTCATTTATTTATTGATACTGATTTGTGGTAGTTGTATGTTTGGTAGATTATTTGATTCTATTTTTGTTCATTTTTGGTTCAATAGAGTTCTTTAACTTTTTTTGAAAAACTTTTTTTTTGGAACAAATTTTTTTTAATTAATTTCGGTTCGTTTTATAGTGACATAGCCTTTTTCAGGGAGGGAGACTGAGGCTCTTCTAAAGTTATACAACCATCCCTTCCATAAAAACCTTAAATACCCCCTGGGCATAATTTACAACCCTTGTCCCTAATCTCTGTGGTTTATTTAAACCCCAAAAGCCTTGTCATATGATACTAAGACTATTTTGAATAGAATGGCTATCTCAAAATTTATATTAGATGCAATTCGGGACAATACTACGTGTGTGTGGGGGGGGGGGCTAGCATCCCTCCGATCACTTTGACTCTTAAGAAGAGCGCTAGAGCGTCCGATTACCCATTCAATGAGCCCCCTCCGAAGTTTATATGACCACTTTTTCTATAAAAACCTTATATATACCCAGGGCATAACTTACAACCCTTGCCCTGAGGGCTGGGGGGATTTTTTATCTTCAAAAACACGATTTCCAGAGCTTTCTGATACGCTGAACAAAATGGCTATCTCAAAATTTTAAATGTAAGTATTTGGGGAAATGATGGGCATGGGGGCGGGGGCATTAGCCTCTGATTACTTTCGACTAATAAAAAAGGCACCAGTCCTCTCAATTTCCAATCGAATGAGCCCTTTTTGAAGCTTCTATGACAAAACTTTCTATAAAAACCTTATATACCACAACGGCATAACTTGCGACCCTTGTCCTGAGGACTATGGGGGGAGGATTGTCATCCTCAAAGACATAATTTCCCGGCCTTCCAACTACGTTGAACAAACTGGCCATATCAAAATTTTGATCGGAAATGTTTGGGGAAATGATGGTTTTGGGGTGGGGGCGATTCTCCCTTCGATTACTTTCGACTATTAAAAAGGACAACAGCCCTCAAATTTCCAATCAAATGATTCCTTTTTGAAGTTTTTGCCACACCGCTTTCTATAAAAACAGTATATGCCCCCAGGGCATAACTTACAATCTTAGCCCTGGGGGCTGAAGGGGGTTGTCATACTCAAAAACATAATTTCCGGACCTACAATTACTTTCAACAAAATAGCTATATCAAAATGTTGAACTGAAGTGTTCGGGGAAATGATGGGTGGGGGGGGGGCATTTGCCCTCCGATCGCTTTTGACTATTAATAGGGGCACTAGCCATCTCGATTTCCCAATTGAACGAGCCCTTTTTGAAGTTTCTACGACAACGCATTCTATAAAAACCTTATATGCCCCTGGGCATAACTTACAACCTTAGCCATGAGGGCTCTGGAGGGGGGGTGTCACAATCAAAAACATAATTTCCAGATCCTTCATCTACGTTCAACAAAATAGCTTTATCAAAATATTGATCGGGAGTGGTTGGGGTAATGATGGGCGTGGGGAGGGGGGGGTCACTCTCCAATCGCTTTTGACTATTAATAAGGGCACTAGTCCTCAATTCCCAATTTAATGAGCCTTTTTTGAAGTTTCTACGACAACGCTTTCTATAAAAAACCTTATATGCCCCCAGGTTATATCTTACAACCTTTGCCCTGGGGCTGTGGTGTGTTTGTCATGTTCAAAGACATAATTCCTGGACTTATGAACTACATTGAACAAAATGGCTATCTAAAAATTTTGATTGAATGTGTTCGGGAAAATGGTGGGCATGAGAGGGGGTTAGTTGTCCTCCAATCACTTTCGACAATTAAACAGGGCACTATCCCTTTCAATTTCCAATCGAGGGCACTTACCCTGAGGTCTGTGGGGGTATTTCATCCTTAAAGACTTAATTTCTTTAACTCTCAACTACGTTGAAAAAAATGCCTATCTCGAAAGTTTGATTGGATGTGTTTGGGGAAATGGTGAGCGTGAGAAGGGGGTTGGTTCCCCTCCAATCATTTCCTACCATGAAAAATTGCATTATCCAATTCGAATTCTAGGTGAAATTTGTCTTTTCTGAACCTGCTATAAAAGACCTTTCTATAAAAAACCTTAAATTACCCTAGGGCACAACTTACAACCCGTGCCCCTAGGGGTGTGGGGGGTTATCATCCTCAAAGACCTAATTTCCAAAACTTTCAACTGGATAAAACAAAATAGATATCTCAAAATTTTGATTGCATGTGTTTGGAGAAATGGTGGGCGTGAGAAGAGGGTTAGTTGCCCTCCAATAACTTTCAGTTTCCAGTTGAATCAGCCCCATTTGAAGTTTCTATGACAACGCTTTCTATAAAAACCTTATATGCCCCATGGGCATAACTTAAAACCCTTGCCCTGGGGGTGTGGGGGATTTTTATCCTCAGAAACATAATTTCCAGAACTTTCAAATACGTTGAACAAAATGGCTGTCTCAAAATTTTGATTGGATGTGTTTGGAAAAATGGTGGGCGTGAGCGGAGGGTTAGCTGCCCTCCAATCACTTTTGACTTTTAAAAACGGCACTAGCCCTTTCAATTCCCAACCAAATGAGGCCTTTTTGAAGTTTTTACGACAACGCTTTCTATAAAAAACCTTATATGCCCCCAGGGCATAACTTACAATCCTTGCCCTGGGGGTGTGGAGGATTTTTATCCTCAAAGACATAATTTCCTGAACTTTCAAATACGTTGAACAAAATGGCTGTCTCAAAATTATGATTGGATGTTTTTGGGAAAATGGTGGGCGTGAGAGGAGGATCACTTTCGACTATTAAAAAGGGCACTAGCCCTTTCAATTCCCAATCAAATTAGGCTTTTTTGAAGTTTTCACGATAACGCTTTCTATAAATACCTTATATGCCCCCAGGGTATGACTTACAACCCTTGCCCTGAGGGCTCTGAGGGGGTTATCATCCTCAAAGACCGAATATCTAAAAAAAAATTGCATTTGTTTGGGGAAATGGGGGGCGTGACAGGGGGGTTAGTTGCCCTCCAATCACTTTCAATTATTAAAAAGGGCACTCGCCATTTCAATTTGCAATTAAATGAGTCCTTTTTGAAGTTTTTACAACAATGCTTTTTATAAAAACCTTATATGCCCCCAGGGCATAACTTACAACCCTCGCTCTAAGATGTCATCCTCAATGACCTAATTTCCAGGACTTTCAACTACGTTGAACAAAATGGCTATCTCAGGGGCGTGAATGGGGGGTTAGTTGCCCTCCAGTCACCTTCGACTATTAAAATGGACCCTAGCCCTTTGAATTTCCACTTGAATGAGCCCTTTTTGAAGGTTCTATAACAACGATTTCAATAAAAACCTTATATGCTCCCAGGGCATAAATTACAACCCTTGCCCTGAGGACTGTCGGGGGAGTGTCCTCCTCAAAGACATAGCTTCTAGATCTTTCAACTACGTTGAACAAAATGGCTATCTCAAAATTTCGATTGGATGTGTTACGGGAAATGGTGGTTCTGGAAGGGGTGTTAGTTGCCTACCAATCACTTTCGACTATTAAAAAGGGCACAAACCATTACATTTTCCAATCGAATGAGCCCTTTCCCAAGTTTCTACGACAACTCCTTCGATACGAAGTGCCCTGGTCTAAGACCAACCCCCCCAAAAAAAGTAATAGTACATTGTGCCTACATCGTTCTTTACTTAGGCAGCGCTATTGCGCTGCCTATGATATTCAGTAGACTAGCATGTCTTGACCACCTATTGCATAGCGGGGATAAAAAAGTATCTCTGCTACTCTTCCTTATTTTATAATTTTAACTTTGCGAACTTGCTACATTTTTTGTAAACACATCCTTTGGAGGTAACTTTTTTGGACTCTAATAACGTTTTATACTTGCAAAACCTTATGTAGGCTAATCTCTTCGACAACATAGAGAAAAAGAACTCCCTATCATTATACCGGGAATCCTAATTTTGAAAAAAAAATCTTCTTTGTTTTCACCTCCCCTCCCCAATCTGGCAGACCACCAGGTAGTCGTAGAAAGACGAATTAGGGAGTTCTTATAATAGTTAACGTTAACTTCCGCATATTTTTTGCATATCAGTAGTGATAGCACCGCGTTTAATTGCAACATAGTACCAAAAAGTACAACTTTTGAGTTCCTTTTCCGGAAAGAAGATTCTCGTGCCTATCATGTTTTAGTCGAGTAATGCTGCAACACATGTGTAGGAAAAGGGGACTTTTTTATGCAAAATGAAGTGCATTCTTAGGAAAAATATATAAAGTTTTCATTCCGTACGCCTATCCATTTTCCTTGACAAGCTAGATACAACCCTTTTATCTGGAAAATGAAGACCATTTTCCACTGCAGATGAACAGATCTTTATCATCTAAAAACCGAGCTTAGCTTTGGCCTTAGTGAAATAAAATCTGTTTTGTGACTTTTTATTTGAAATATGGTTTTGGGGATATTTTGTTGCATTTTGTGAAAAGACAACGTCTTAGCTTCGAAGGTATATTTCTTAAACATAAAATGACTTCGAATCCTTACATAACTTTACATTGTATATTCGGTAGCCTAAGTTAAATAATTCAATTCATCTTATAAATTTTTCAAAATAATGCCAAAAAATCCAAATTAAGAAGTGCCAGATTTATACTTTATTTTCTAAAATTTTGTTTTTGCATCGTTAATACTGTAGCTGAGTAGCGCTATGAAAAGGAAGGAGACGTGAATCATGCAAGATGATATTTTCATAACATATACTGAATCATATTTTTTTGAAATCCATCCTATAGATAAATTTTTTTCTGGAGAACCTAGACTCAATCTTCTAAGGAGTTACATTTAGTTATGCCTAAGTAATATTCCCTAGACATCCAAGAAGTAAAAAAAAAATCCGTCTCATAGTGTTATATTCCCAGTTTTCGCCGTTTTTTGACATTGTTGTATTTAATAGCTCTTGTATTTTGAACTATATGGACTGAGTTGTTTCATGGTTATTCCTTGGACTCTGTAAATTCTACACAGTCGTCACACAGACTTTTAAAATAGCAATATAATGGGTAGAGATCCGTAAAATGAAGACTCCGATGTATCCGCTTTATCGGTGCTTTTGCACAAAAAGTTACTTCTGGAATTGTTCGATTCTACGGCAAGCGTGAAACTGAACATAACCTGTAAGACATTTTCGCTTGTGTTGCTTTGCAACTGGAACTCGTGGGTCGCAATTGATACATTACTTCACCGGATTTTGGCACTGTGTGTTTAGGTCTTTACTGGAAGACTGTCCGACGGACCTAGTTCTTCGCTGGAAGACTATATCACATGATCAAGTGATAGTCAGATGAAATCGTTTAATAAATATTCTTACCCATAATTTTCCTGATAAATGTAGACGGAAGAAGGAATTGTACGAGATACTCTCACTACCTGATCTCCGGCAGTGTTCATATTCAAATTCTCTCTGAATATGGATAAAGTAAACGCAGAAAGCCGCAAAAGTTGCCATCCCATAGCGCTTCTGAAATGACTGGGGACGTTTTTAAGCCGTAAGGGTACCAGAAGCTGACGCCTTTACTGATCAGTATTGCAAGCTCTTGAATGTAGCTATATCAGTCTTTGGTAGCCCAGAAACAAGGCGCGAGTGTCCTCAATTAATGCCCTGATGCATGAGGTAGATAGCTAAAAAAAAGTTTCTGTATTTTTATCAGGGAATTTCGGAAAAATTGCAATCAGAAAACCTATTGACGAAATTTCTTCAAACTATTATTGTCAACAAACTATCCACTTAATGTCACATCATCACTTTCGCAGTTTGAAAAATAAGTTAAAACAAAAATGTATTAGAAATGGTAAAATTTTATAATAAGGCTGTGGAAAAAAAATACAAAAATAACAACAAAAGTCTGAATATTTCGGCTTCACATCTGGAAGCGTTTGTCAACGAAAAAAAAAACTAACCTAACACAAAACATTCGCTGTAGAAACGACAAAAGAAAAACGAAAGGAAAACGCACATTTCAACAAAGTTTGCTGTATTTAACGATAAAAATTTTAGGGGTAAATTTTAACAGTTTTCAATATATTTTCGTTTCCAATTGTAAATGAAAAGGCAGAAACACTGGTGAAATTATAAAAGAAATTAATTAGTATTTCTGCTATTAACAATTTAAAAATGAGTTGTTCCGGAAGCTTCCTGAAAAAATTTCTGGTTCCATAAAATCCTGAGCTTATTATTGCAATTTAAATTCATGTTTCTAAACAAATAATTTGCTTTAAATACTGATATCCTTAAAACTGGGAAAAATAGGCAGGATCAAACTAGCGAGCTAGTCTAAAAATATCAGAATCGTATTTTCATATTGACACTAAAATGCCAGTTTGCATGTCAACACTAACAGATTCATCTAGCATGCCCTATATGCGAAATCCTAAGAAACAGAAAGCTATTTTTCTTCAATACTGTCTGCATACCTAGTCAATCAAAAGTCATGGAAAGTTTCATTACATTATCTCCCAAATGTTATTTATCCATACACAGAGTTTTCATTTTTATCATATTCATATCATATAGTCAGTGACTTAGTGCTTTTAACTGGTATACTCTAGCGTTTTGTTTTTTTTTGTCAATATCCTACCTTTGGCTAGGTTTCGCCCCTGTGAATAATAAAATAGTTATTTTTCAGCTTCTGCCGCGAGCCCGCATCAATTGCTCCGTATGAGTGGCCAGACGATATTACCAAGTGGCCCAAATGTCGCAAAAGACTCAGTAGTGCAGTGACGTCTTTAATGGAAATTCGTAAAGAGAATATTAATCATATGAACTGTGAATTGATTGGTCGACCTTGTTGCATTGGAATTCTAGGTGAATGTAGAATCCTCACTAGGGAGCATTGTATGTTCTTAAATGGAAAGTTCCACAGTGATGCAACTCTTTGTTCTCAGGTAATTGTTTTCAGAGTTGGTTTTTAGTCTGCTTTTCTTTAGAAAGACAGCTTTTGCTTATTAAGAGAAATCATAAAAACAATATAAATGAACAGAAAAGGAAGACTGGTGCAAAAATAAAAAATTCAAGAGTTAGATAAAGTTTTCGTCTATTGCTTGAATTCAACCTTGAATTAAAGTTGCTGATAATCCTGTTCCCAAAAAAAGATGTATTAAATGGAGGCTATTAAACATAAAAAAATAGACAGAAAATATAGAAAATCAATATCATCAGAGACAACGCTAGGGTGTTGCCTGGAGTAAAGAGCCATAAGCCATCAATATATTTCTTTTTCCAGGATCACTCTACATTGAAAGAGTGACTGAAGAAACTTCGGAGGAGACTCATTCGACCGGAAATTGAAAGTTCTAGTGCCCTTCTTAAAATTAAACTGTGATAGGAGGTCAACCAGCCCTACCCCCTTGCCTTTTTTTGCTACCTCCCCACTCCGTAACCTCCAGATGTATCCGATCAAAATTTTGAGACAGCCATTTTGTCCATAACAGTCGAAAGATTTAATAAATATATCTCTGGGAATGGCATTACCCCATAGGTGCAGGGGAAAGTTCCGTAAATGATACATTTTGACAATTGTTTAAACATAAATTTTATAATGAAAAGGGCTTGTGCAATATCTTAATAAGGGTATTTGGTTGAAACCTTTAAGGAATGTTGAGAGGAGTGTTGAATTTAATCAAAAGACACCATGAGCATCCAAGCTATCATAACTTCGTACCTGCAATATCTCAGGAACGGCTAAGGATGCCAGTTTAAGCTTTCAGGGGATGTCTAAGCTTTCAAAGGAAGAAGAGCTAAAACTTATGGCCTTGCTTAATAATACCGAACTCTAAAAGTTCCTATCTCATTTTTGATAAGTAGCCTATTGTTTTGTTTATTTTTTGGAATTACTTTCTTTTTTATTTTTATATATTGTGTCATACTTTTTTCATTACCTTTCAAAAAACAAATACTCAATGCTTTGCCACCCGTCGAAAACTGGGCTGAGAACATTGAAAAATTAACCGTTTTTCTGCGTTGGTTAAAGTACCGTGTTTATAAAACTATAAAGTTTTTTTTTTCAGTTGAAAGTAAGGACTTGAAATTACTATATTTAAGGAATTGAAATTATTCTATATTTAAGGGAACTATCCCCTCATCAACTCTTCGCTAGTTAAGCTAAAGGTTTTTACTGCTTTAAAAAGCTTCTTTTTCCAATGGAATGGTCCTTAAGAATATTGACTTAAAAAAAATAGACACGTAATCAAAGTTTAGAATTAAGAGCGATTACTGGAGGATAGGAAAGCCCCCGTTGTATAGGGTATAATTTCAGTTCGTTTCTAGTTTAAAAGTTGCTCCTTACAATTTTTTTTTTTTAATTTAAAATTATGCCCAGGTCTAACCAAAATAGGATGTGGGGTATCAGCCCCTTAAGCCTCCGTGTTCTTATGTTTCTTTGTTATATAGCAGTAATTATAAATTGACTGATAGCCCCTTGATTTTTAGTTAAAATGCTTAAGAATTAAAATGTTGTATTGCAATTAAAATTTTGGACAAAATTTGACTATATTGTCGAAATTTACGATGAACAGTAGTTTTGTTGAATGAGTGCTTAACAATATTTTTACCAAAGAATTTCAGATGGACGACGGAATTTCGGACGGACGACGGAATTTCGGACGGACGACGAGGGGTATTATTGTGGATGTGGATGGAAATTCTGTCTCATTTATAATCTTCTACGTGGTCGAAGCCATCACATCGTCGACAATAGGGTTCTCTGATGCTTAAAAACATTATATTTGTCTGTATTGAAATATTGCAGCCTATATAAATAGACAAAGAGAAATGGGTACTGGTGCAATATGCGGGCACCGCTAAAGAAGTCAGGTTCGGTTAATGCTAATGAAATAAAATAAATTAGGATGAATATATAATAGTTTAGAAACAAATTTGGGCTATATATTTGCACATTAGGGCGGTAGGGGGGGGGGGGGTAAAGCAAAGCATAAATTAAATACATAAGCTAACCTAGGTAGCCCCCCCCCCTAAACTCCAAAAAACAATCGTTTAAATATTGTATCTCATTGAGAAACTACGGCTGTACAATCATTTATCTATAGCGGTCTCTTGCAAATAGCCCGTTAGACGGGTTTCGTGACTGGTTTCCTTGATACAGTATATAGCGACGGGCCCGCATAATGCACCAGTACCGAGAAATGTTACCATTTAAGTTTGCTGAAAACAGATTTCTAGTAGCATTTCGCATTAAAGAATATTTGGATACTTGGCATTAAAATGTACTCTTTGAAGCACACCTCCCCCCACGTACAAAATGAATCGTGATAGATGATGCGCTCTTTCAGATCCCTGTATTTGATTAATCAAATAGAAAACAAATCAGTCTTCTTCGACAAGGCTTTTGAAATAAATGTCAGTAACATTTGTCTTCAATAAAAAGGGAGATATCCCCACGTAGCTTAATTGTTCAGTCTCAGTCTAAGTAAAATAAGATGAGAGATTAATTCCTAATCCTCGCCCCCCCTCCCCCGTCTCCTTTCTATATTCATCTGAAGGCTCATGAAGTGCTAGCCGTTTGGACATTGAAATGCTCAATTTCAGGCATCACCTCCCACTCCTTCATACTCAATAACTCACTGCCCCTCCTTCATATTAGCTGATGCGCAATTATACTTCACTAAATACAATTTTATAAAAAATAAAGTGAATCAACTTAATTAATCAAGCATTAAGATAAATATCCACGTAGCAGTTGAAATTTTAAGTTTACTTAGGAGAACAAGGGGAGAGGGTAGGAAGATTCATTACCGATTCGGTTAATGGTGAAGGCAGGTTGGTATGTTGTGTCTCCGATCTAGTTAACATTTTTGCAATCTAAGTCCTAAGGGGAATTATATTGTTTATTCGCGTCTAAGTATTGAGGTGAAGCACTTAAGAAAAGAAAAACTAAATATTCCTAATGTAAGCCAACAATAAAAACTTCGTAAAAAAAAATTAATTAAAAACGAGCAAAAATTAATTTAAGAAACGTTTTTAAAAAGAATTTTTTTAAAGAAAAGTAAAGAGTTAAAACCTAAGACGAGCCGAAACACTGTAAAGTCATTTAAAAGTTCAGAAAATGAATTGAAATTACTATCAATAAATAAATGAAACCAAGAAAGTACGGAAATTAAAATAAATTATCACATCAAACATGACAAAGATAACAATACTGCGAGGGATGAATAAGTTAATTATAAAACAAAGAGAAATTTATACGAATAATCCAATCAATCTAAAACAAACAGAAATTAACACAGACAGCAGGCGGGTGTCCGCCTCCTTAACCTTTTAAAGTTCATAGCCTCATTTCTATTTTGTAACATCGTAATTTCGAAAACTTCGTAACTTGGAAAAATCCAAAATTGCTGAGAGTTACAGGAATTACTATCATTACATATTAAACAGCCACCCTCCTTTCATTAGTTTTTGTGCCAGTGATTCATTTTATTATTTTTATCGATATTTTGATAAATAAAACTATGCTGTTCAAAATGCGTATTGTTTTAGATAAACTCTAAATGACACTGGGACGTTTAGAGGGTTTAGAATGGGGGTAGCATAGCTCTTATTTTTAAACCTTGATTAGCCTTGTCATAGTATTTTTATTGTTTTGTCTATTTGTGTTATGACAAATGAAAACATACTGCTCGAAATACAAATCGTTTTCAGTAAAGCGCAAATGATGATATGACCCTTAGAAGGTTTAGATGATGGTAGCCATGCACCTACTTGTTGTAATTTCTGTTCGTTTTAGGTTCGTTTGATTGATCGGAGTGACGTTTTTCGATCTTGTAGACACTGAAACTTTTGGAATGTGGAATGGTCAAGTTTTTGCCAAAATAAAAAATAGTTTTTTCTTTTTTCTCAAATACCTGTTTTAATACAATCAATACCCCATATAAATGCCTTTTTTTTACCCGAATACAATCGGTAACATCAATATCATACAATTTTCTTTCTTTATGTCTTTCTGTGTGCGTCTGTAATAAAAAATGTGCTATTGCAGAAAGTAGCAACTGAAAAGACACATTATTATGTTGAATTTTTTTTTTAATATAATCATTACGGAAATATTTAACTCAGCTACCTCTCTTGCGTTGCTTTTGGACAAAATTTGCTCGGCTGAATCTACGCTAGGGAAAGGCAAAAGGTTAGGCGTGAGGTAAAACCCTGCCCAAGTAAACAATTCACCACTTCTATGGGTTGTCCATGTAAAGAAAGCAAAAATATTATTCAAAATGGAATCTCGGAAGAATAACAACGAGTTGGGCTTTCTAAATGTCACTGAGAGCATAAAAAGTGTGTTTACTCTGTGCGATCCTTTTAAAAGCAGTTAAGGCCTTTACTATTCAATTTTTTGCCCCCTGGAGATGATTATAAGAATTTATATCCTAGGGAAAGCTTTTCATCTTTACAGATTTGGTTTTTTGTATTTTTTTTTCAAGGAAACTAAAAGTATTAGTTGAAAATTAATATCAAAAATACTTAAATTGTCATTCTGGACATGGCATTACGGATATACATTTGCTAGTTTAGTCCAGTAAAAATACGGTTTTGACCCGGCATTTGAGCAATGGAAATGTTCTAGGCGCCAAAATGTTCAAAAAAGTTTCTTAATAACATATCCAAAATCGCTCGATGTGCAGAAATGCCCCTTTTTTCAGGGAAAAGAAGGGGAAATCTCAAAGTTTAATTTCTGCTATATTTTCGGAATCGAAAGGTGGTTTCCTATTAATTCCAGTCTGGGGAGGCCTAAAATGACATTGGAAATGTAAAATGTTACTACCCCGTTTCCACCCTAGGCGTGGTCAGAGAGGGATGAAAAGTAAGAATCTTAATTTGTGCGTTTCCTATTAATTCAAGTCTGGGGAGACCGAAAACGACATCAGAGATGAAAAATTTCGTTTTTAGTACCCTATTTCCACCGTAAGCGAGGTCAGAGGGGGTGAAAGCACTCTGTTCTGCTATTGGCCTACTTTTGATTTTAATGGTGCTTCATTGCAGTTTCACGCCCGTGGACTCAAAAATGAAATAATGTTGGGTCTCTCTATTAGTCTCAACCTGGCTTAAGAGGTGGCTGTGGGGGGGGGGGTAATTTTACTTACAAAGGGTATTTTTTGCTGGAAGTTTCTTCTTTTTTTCAGGGCTAAAGAGTACAAACCTGAACAGAAGGTTTTCTTCAAATTCTCTTTAAGGTCTTTCTTGACCCCCCCCCCCCCACACACACTTATTTTTACACTCACCCTTTAGGATTAGGGGGCTGCTGAGAACATGAGAAGATTGTCATTCTTAATTTCGTTCCCGAATTTGACAAATTTGGTTGTTATTGTAAATAAAAGTATGAAAAGTAAAAATTAAAGCAAAAAAAGAGCAAACAGGAACACTTCAATTACAACTTCGTTTTCGATTACTATGACTCTGAAACAATCACAACTGCGTTTTGATTAAAAACCTATTGAATAAAACACGAAAATTTGGCTTAATCTCATTTAGGTCGCAATACAGGGATACACGCTCCTCAGGCGAGATCGTGACGTAGCGACGGTGCTAAATACATAGGAGGAGTGTTCTCGTTTATCTAAGGTGCCATATACCATATCCATGCCTAAATATTCCAGATTCAGCAGGCGAAGAAGTACGGTGAGTTAGGGTGATCCTCTCAAATAAGTCCGTGATTGTTGGTACCGTTTACAACCCTCCCACTTGCGAGATTACCAGCTACCTTGAAGTCTCCCTTGAATACATTCGGGCAAGTACGCTAAGTCTGCAATTATTCTCGATGTAGACTTCAACGTCCATCATAGCGTATGGCTTCGCAGCAGAAATACTGACAAGGAAGGGTCGGACTTCAATGATCTATTTATCTCATACAGGCTGGAACAACTTGTCAATTTCGACACGTATCACGGCCAAGATGGATCATCTCGTTTTCACCTCTTCCTTACAGACCACATTGACTCCTTTAAGATAGAAGCTCATGCTTTCACAAGTGACCACGTTTTTCTCATTACACGTGGAAACATTTATATTCCACCTTCAGAGAAAGCAGCAGTGAAGTACCAGCAGGCCATAGTTGGCTCTGTCGAAAAACATATCCTTTCAAAGCGGATCCAGGTGTCCAGTAAGGACTAACCTTGGTTCAACGCCCAGTGTAAGAAGGCTATCTAAGGAAAACAAAAGGCAAACAAGTGATGGCTACTTAAAGAGTGAATAGGATAGAATTGCATTCATCAACTCGCACAAAGGTGCAGTTCATACGATACGGCAGTCCAGGTTTCAGTATAAGGAGAAATTCGCCACATAGCTTTAGGCTTTCTGCATGGAGTACTATGGTAGGTACTCGATGCCTATGGTGTTCGTGGATGTCTGGCAGAAGTGATTGAGAACCTTTTTTCTGATCGTTCACTGCGGGTTGCCCTCGAGGGGTTTATTTCCCGCGAATATCCAGTGAAAGCAGGGGTTCCCCAGGCAGTGTCTTAGGTCCTATGGTTTTTCTCAGGTACATAAAGGACATGGGTGACAACCCATGTTTTAAAATCGAGAAGTAGTGTGATGCATGGATGATCAACTTCAATGCATCATAAACAAAGGAGCCTCTTATTACCCGTTCAATGCTGCCACGTGAACACCCCAGTTTCATTTTTAAAAATGAAACTATAAAGAGAGCTACGCCCTTTGTCTACTGGGGATTCATTTCTCCACCGATCTCTCTTGGGATAACCACCTTGATTTTATAAGAACCTCCTGCGCAAGAAAGCTGGGAGCTACTCTTCGCTGCAAAAACCCTCTTCCATCCGGCTCGATTATCCCACTCTACAAGTCCTGCATCTGACCCACAGCTTAATATAGATACCCGCTATATGTCGGATCTCCAAAAACGCTGTTTGCAACACTCCAGAAGACCCATAATAGAGCAAGTAAGGTGGGCTGCGCCTCTACACATGACTCGCTCCAGCCTGTAAACGAAAGGTTTGATGTAGCGTCGATATTTTCTACAAGTACATGAATTCGACTCCCTCAGACGAACTCTCTCGCATTGTGCCCCCTTTTATCTAGCCGACAAGGCAGACACGAAGGCACACAGCTCGGTCCATTTATCTAAAGAAGGAGACTCCAAGAACCGAGTACTTCAGGAGCAGCTTCATCCGGTGCTGCAGTTTTATCTGGAACCTTCTTTCTGGGGTATTATTCCTGCAAATCCCTATGTTCACTGCAATGTCTGTCTGCAGGGACTAGAGCTGTTGCTGAGTGCAATCATATCATCATTTGAAAATAAACACACAGGTAGTGGTAGTCTACAGCAGTAGGCGTAGACGGTACTCGTTCGGGGTGGAAAAAACTAGCCGCATTGGCTCCTTTTGATAAAAGCAGATGGTGTCGGAGTTCATGCAAGGATTCGTGAGATCTATGCTCTGTGCAAGCGCACAAGAGCTTCGCCACGTGCCACAATAGTTCTTCCTTGTTTGCTGAAGAGCAGTAAAACATCTTTCTGTCTTCAAAAAACCTGGCATCAGCTCTGGCGTGCAAGCAAAGTAACCACTGACTTGTGATGGTTTTGACTTTGAAACCACTGATGGTAGCTTCTTCTTCAAGTAGCAGATGTTTAAAATCTTTGCAGAGTCGACAGGAACTCCAGTCTGGAAATGAAGAGCTGCTTGCTCGGGTTTAGCTTAGTTTCTCTGCAAGACCAAGAAGCCGGTATCATTTCTAATCAAACAGTCTCCCTCATCTCGAGTAAAGAAAGTGCATTTTTTTTGCTATTAAAATTTCTTAATTACTTTTGGCTTCTTGTGCGTGACATTCACCTCCACTAGTTCCCAAGCTATCAGCTTTATGATATCCGAGTTATTTTATGAGATCGAGGAAAATCTTCTTTCTTCCGAGCAAGCTTCATACTAGCAGTGAAACTGATGGTAGGTTATTGTTTTCCTTTTGTTCATTTCCGATGGGGGTGATCTTTGATGGTCGGCCCACTTGCATAGCCATCAAAATGACGGAAGTTAATGCAAAATACTTCTGTACAACAGCTACGTAAAAAGGAGCTAGCTCTTTGTAAGTAGTTAAAGTGCCCCATCCTCCCGAATTAAGTAGTCAACCACCATCCACGACTTAGTGGCATGTTTGCGCTGGCATTAGTTTAACCTCAGGTCTATGTTGCTTCCATGTATCCGCGGCAAGTGCAACCTTATCTGTTGACCTTGTGGCTTCATGAGACTCAAAGAGAGCAGGTGGGAAAGTCGATAGCCCATATTTTAGCGTATTGGCCAGATTCGAACCATCTATTAACACTACAGCACGAGCTATTTCAGCGACTCTGTGAAGCTTCTATTTGAACGACTTGGTCGTTTGCCACTGTTGAATATTTTGCGGTCAATTTCACGGAACAATCATTCCTCTTGAATATAAGGGGACAAATTTACCCGTCTTTTAATCGAGTATTTTATTCCAATCTGTTGTGCCACATCGACGTTCACGTGCGATGCTCCTCCTACACCTAATGAGATGCATAGCAGTTATTTGTCCGAGGTTTATCTTTAAGGTAGCGGTCATCGCGTGCCGAATAAAAAGAGGGGAAGCGGAGATGTTTTTGTACGGAAGACTCGACAAAATCGGGCTCAGAATAAAATGAAAGAATCATCAATTCATGTTTGGTTTCGTGGTGATGAAATTTCATTGAAATGCTGTTCAGATTAAAACATTCCACAAATGGTATTTTTACTCCATCCGACCTCAATTAGGGTGGAAATGATGTATTGGACTTGAGAGTTTTTCAATTCCGATTTATTTTTGGCTTCTCCAGACTTAAATTAATAGGAAACGACATTTCAATCCAGATATAATTGCAGAAATTAAAAGTTGATATTTTTCCCTCTTTTTCCTGAAAAAGGGGTGTTTCTGTGCGGGTGATTTCGAGCAATTTTGGGTGAGTTATTAAGCGAATTTTCTTGAGGCTTTTGGTGCCACAAATATTGCTGGTGGTTAAATGCCGACTTCTTTGAATAAGAAGTTTTGCAAACTTTTACGTAAAAAGAAATTGCATTCTTTTTGCAAAAATAGCAATTATATGCTTTAAAATATTTGTAAAAGAAAATATTTATAAAAAATTGTATATTATAAAATACTACAAAAATTGTATCGTTTTTTCTGTTTTTCTTCATCAGTCAATAAATAAACTGTCATTAACAAAATCTAATGAAAAAGAGGCACTACAAATGAAACGTCCATTAGAAGACTTCAAAAGAATATCAGTAACATCAACATCGTTCAGTTAATGGTTGTCTTTAGATAGCCTCTCCTTTTCTACTCTCTAGATATTATGTTGATTTCGGCGTTTTTTATGTTTGGCAATCATGTAAGGGTGCACCCTCAGTCAAATCATTAAAACATTCTCCTTCTAATACTAAATGTGCAGTCTCAAAGTTTAAATACAAGCAGAAACACTTTTGCTCGCTCCTTTTCGTCCGTTGGGGTTCAAGGCTTTTACCCCCCCCCCAGAAAATACCCCCCCGGAAAATACCTCCCCCTCGGAAAATACCCCCCGTGAAAAATAAGGCGTTCCAAATTTGAGAATTTTATTTGAGTTTTATTTTTTAATATCCGTAGAAGGAAGGAATTTTGGTACATGTGTATTATGTGCCGCTCACTCAAGTTTACGCTGTGTAAAATTAGAGAACACACCGGATTTTTGTTAGTTTCTTCGTTACTTTATAAATAAATTGGGGCTATAGATTTGCACATTAGGGGGAGGGAGTAAAGTATAGCGGGTTTGCATGCAAAATGTGTTTTATACAATTATTTTGCATATTAGATAGATAGATAAATAAGTTTTTAAAGCCAAATTTACGGTCATGAACACAGTAAAATAACATAAATGAAAGGTACAAATAACATAACCTTTTATCAGCGATCATCATAAAACACTTAAATGAAACACTACATTAACCTGTAATAGTACTGAATGCTTGGAAAATCTTCCATTGAAAAAAAACTCTCAACACTTGGAAAAAACAATTAAATGAAACATTACATTTAGGCCTACTTTATGCTGGGATTTTTTTTTTTTTTTTTTTTTTTTTTTTTTTTTTTTTTTTAGTTAAAAAATTCCAGGTACCTTGCTATTCTTCTGTAATTTTCTAGTGACCATATACCTAGAAAGAAATGTTTTCTGACTTCAAACTGTCCAAATACTTTACCCCCGGTAGGCTAAATACCCCCCATGGAAAAGAAGGCTTTTCAAATTTGAGAACTTTATTTGAGTTTTATTGTTTTAATTTCCTTAGGGGGAAGGACTTTTGGTACTTGTGTATTATAGGCAACTCAGTCAAGCTTACGCTGTGTAAAACTCGGGAACAAAACCGGTTTCTTTGTTATTTTTTTTTTTTTTTCAGCTTAGCGCGAGACAAGACAAAGACAAGTGACAGAATATATAGGAAATATATAATTTGGGCTATATATTTGCACATAGGGAAGGGGGGGGGGTAAAGTAGGCTATTTGGATAGTTTGATGTCAGAAAACAATTCTTTCTGGGTATGTGGCCACTAAAAAATTACAGAAGAATAGTGAATTATCTGGAAATTTTGTTAAATTTCTAACTTAAAAAAACTAACTTAAAAAAAAAATGAATAAATAAAATCCCGTTATAATTAAATGTAATGTTTCATTTAAGTGTTTTTTACAAGTGTTATTTTCCACTGGTGTATTTTCTGGGGGGGGGGGGGGTTAACGCCGGCCATCGTCCGTTGTACAGTAATTTAAAGCCTTCGTTATTCATTTTTATTTAATTTTTTTTACTGAAAAAATTGAGTGTGGATTGACGGTTTAATATATGTACTGATATTCATTCCTGAAAATCTTAATAATTTAGATTTAGTGAAGTTAAAAAAGAGAAAACTTTTTTATTGTGTTTTCAATCAAGTTCAAGTTATGTTCCGGTATTTAGAAGTCACAAGGTGTGTTAGCCTTACTCTTTTATGTGATATTTTCTGTTCTTTTTTAGTTTGACTTGGATATTTATTGTAATTTCTGTTCGTTGAGTTTTTTTTTATTTACTGGGGGTAATTTATTGTAGTTTTCCGCAGGAAAAATTATTTAGCTTTATTTTTGCTCGTTTTTGGTTGAATGACTTCGTTTCTTTGAAAAACTTCTTTAATGGAAAAAGTTTTTTTTAAATTAATTTATGTTTGGTCTTAATTTTCCTAGTCTTTTTCTTTGATCAAGAAAAAGATAGTCTAAATCTTTTCAGTTTTCTCTTCCTGAATCCAGATTTTGGCTTACTATTTATATGGTGGAAAAATTTTGCAACAATGTTTAATAATTGTTGCACAATAATGCTTTGGATTGATTTTTGTGGGGAAAAATATTCAAACATATGAGTTGAAAATTTGCGTAATCTCTGAGGTTCTATAGAGCTGATGGGATTCCAACCCCTATCATGTTACAACCTTGATTATAGAGGAATATTAATCAAATATCCCCGTCGACATGCCCTGAAAGTTTTCAGCCTAATTCCCTTAATCTTTCCTGAGATATTGAAGACGCATTCTTTTGACAAGCTTCGATGCACATTGTTCATTTTGATTAAGGGCAATATTCCACTCAACTTGCCCTGACAGTTTTAACTTAGTACCGATTAGCTGCTTTTGTTATATCGGAGATATGCCCCTTTGAAGAAACTGGATGAATATAGTGTCATTTGACTTAATTTTACATCCCCAGGAACATGCCTTGAAGGTCCATCATAACACCGTGAGTAAATCCTGGTATATTGCCCAGACACTCTTTTGACAGTCTGGATACACATAGTTCATTTGGATTTAGTTTTATATCCCCCTCAACTTCTCCTGAAAGCTTTCACTTAATACCCTATCCAATTCCTGAGATATTGGATATGTGCCATTTCGACAATCTGTATGAACTCTACTGTTTTAGTTAGTTCAATAGTAGTAATACTACTAGCAGTAGTAGTAGTAGTAGTAGTAGTAGTAGTAGTAGTAGTAGTAGAAGCAGTAAGTATTAGTAGTAGTAGTAGTAGTAGCAGTAACAGTAGTAGTAGTAGTCGTAGTAGTAATAGTAATAGTAGAAGTCCTAGTAGTAGTAGCAGCAAGTATTAGTAGTAGTAGTAATAGTAATAGTAGTAGTCCTGGTAGTAGTAGCAGTAGCATTAGTAGCCGTAGCATTCCCAAGCAGTCACAGTTGCAGTAGCAGTCAGAAATAGTCACAAGTAGTCAAAGTCATTGTGCCAAGTAGTCGCAAGTTGTCACAGTCTCTGTGTCAAGTATTCGCTGTCACAGTTACAATTAGTTGCAGTCGTATTCGTAAGTTGCTGCAGACACAAGTAGTAATTGCAGTCAAATCTGTAAGTAGTCACAATTGCAAATTTGAATTAGTTACCGTCACGGTCAAAATTAGTTACAGTAACAGTTGCAAGTAATCGGAGTCGCAGTCGCAAGTTTTGCTGTCGCAAGTAGTCACAAACGCAAGCAGTCACAGTGGTAAATAGTTACAGTAGCAGTAGTGGTAATAAAAGTGTTAGTTTCTTAAGCAGTGAATGTATTCGTAGTAGCTGAAAGCTTCAGTTTGTTATCCTCAGTCGTTCTTGAGATATAGCTGATACGCCCTGTTGACAACCTTCATGCATGTAGTGCATTTTGTTTTGTTCAACATGCACCCTGACGTCCACTAAAAGTTTCACCTTAACGTCTTTAGCCATTCCAGATAAATTGCGGATGTGCCCTTTTAATATCCCTATTTAATTAAACAGATCGCAAATATGTCCTGGTGATAAACTTTCTTTTGATTTAGTTCAATATTTCAATAACCAGAAAGTTACGATATAGCACCCCTACCTGTTACTGGCATATGGCAAATACGCCATTATGAAAATCTGGATACACATAGTACCTTTTGGTTTAATTTTATACCCCCTCAACTTTCCCTGAAAAATAAAGCTTAGTACCTTATTCTGTAGCTAAGACATTGTATTTATGCAATTTTGACAACCTGGATGCGCTTAAACCCTTTTGAATTAGTTCAATAGTAGTAGTAGCAGCAGTAGTATTAGTAGTAGCCCTGAAAGTTTCAACTTAATACCCTTGGCCGTTCTTGAGATATTGCTGAAACACCCTACTAACAACCAGTATGTACATAGTTCCTTTTGATTTAATTTTATTACAGCATAAACTTTCCATGAAAAGTGTCTACTTTATACCCTATTCCAGTCCTAAGATATCCTGTCCATGCCCATTTGAGAACCTGGATGCATGAACCAAAATGCTGGAAACTCCAGTAACATGTTTCTGAGTCATATTTATAGTGAGTTTGACATACTTACAAGAACAGTTCGGCTGTTGATAGGCAACATTACCACTAACTCGGCCGAATACTTTCTGAGTATTGTAGCTCGTCTTATTGGAGGAAAAGATCTTATGGTCAGCAAGGCTGCAAGATACATTACAAGAGTCAATGAAGCTCGTATCAAATATACGAATAAGCACTTTGCAGCATCTGAGACTTCGTTGTGACGTTGGGTCCACCCCGAGTAAGCAGATAGAGAGACTGGCAGTGCAACCAATGAAGATGTCCTTGCGCAATAAGAAAAGTGCTGCCAAAAAAGTCTTTTTGGACGTTCCCGATTCATTAAATCTAGTCATGCGAAACCTGATCAAAACTACGGGCCAAACGCAAGTGCTCCTTACCTGAGTCCTTCTGAGCTTGCTATTGTAAAGGCTGATCTCTTGCAGCGGCTTCAGCTTCCAGACATCGATATCCTTCGCCTAGAAGAAAGGGCCCAATTACAAAGAAGTTGCCTGGACAATAGCTGGCAGGAAGCTAGAAAAAATCGTCTTACAGCTTCGGTATCAGAATTAATTTGCAAAAGACACGCAAGAGCTCCACTAGTAAAACAGCTACTGTATGCCCCTGATCACCGAACCAGAGCTGTGACAAATAATGGCGTTTTCCTTGACAATAAAAACAGCGTCCATTTAAAGAGGAACAATAATTATTTTTATCAAGTTAAGATGCAGCTAGACCTAGGATTTTTTGTTGTTTACTTCGTCAAAGGAGATGTCAACGTTGGAAAAATAAACCGCGACAAAAATTTCTGGTAACATAAATTGTTTCTGAAGCTCCATACATTATACATGGAAGCTTTGTTACTTGAAATTGTGGACGGAAGAGTGCCACGTAATATGGCGATCCGCGAGCCATTCCTGGGCAAGTCAACGGACAAATACAAGCCTCACATATTCAGGTTAGTTTCTAGCTGAATTTATGTATATGTATGTAATTACTGTAATTACTTTATGTATATCTATATTGTACCCAAATAAACGTTTTTTAGCGCTCCTGGTCATCAAAATTCAGGTTAGGATAAGACTTTGGTAGGGTTTTCTTTTAAACTTACCATTTATTTTTCATGTTTATATATTTATAGTGTCCCAGCTAATTCCCCAGTCTATTTTTTAAACGTAATTAAAAATCTTAGAACGATTGTCACCGGTAAAGCCAGAGAAAAAACGCAGTTTCAAATTTGACTTTCAACAAAAATATCTAAGTTGTTTAAGTATTTATAGTGTCCAAATAATTCCCCGCTCCCCTACCCAAAGAAAATACTTTTGAATTAGGCTTTCAATGATTTTTTGTAGTTGTTTGTGCATTAACGCTTCTCTGGCTAATGCCCCCCCCCCCCGGATGATTCCCTCTCTAGACGGTTACACCTCGAAAAATTATCCCTGCCTATAAAATTTCGCTCATTTGATAAAATTACCTGTTCAATCAAAATTCCCTCTCTAGTGCTTTTTTTCTTCCGTCAAGGGGTGATGCATTCGTAAAAACAAACGTACTTTCACTCATTCATTAGCAAATGTCAACTTTTCTTACTGATCAACCCCCAAATTCTTGATTGATCTTGATAATTAAGCCCTTCTGAAGAGGTCGCTAATTTAAGCTTTGTCCTTTGACAAATCCACCGACAAGAGAGAGAGAATTAAAATCCAGCAATAAGTTTTAGGTACCACATCACCTTAAAATATTTTGATTTAGTTTAGTAACAGCAGCAGTAGAAGTCGAGATAGTAGCAATAATGGTAGTAATATTAATAGCCCTGAAAGTTTTACCTTAATTTAGGGCGTTGCTGGGACATTACTGAGACATCCCTTTGATAACCCGCATGTATATAGTGTGTTATGATTTAGTTTAACATCCCCCTCAAAATACCCTGAAAGCTTAAACTTAATGCTAAGTCGTTCCTTAGGTATTGCTGATGCGCCCTTTTGATAACATGCGTACACATAGTGTGTTTTAATTTAGTTCAGCACCGCCCTCACCATTTCCCGAAAGTTTTACATGGCATTTGTAATAGTAGTATTGATGGTACCATTAGTAGTAGTGATAGTAGCAGTAGAAGTATTCGTAATAGAAGTAGTATGCCAAATATTCACGTAGTGCCATTTTGGTTAATTTTCAATTTCTCAACCTACCCAGAAATTTTCAATTTAATACTTTAAACGTTACGGAGATATTGCTGATACGTCCTTTTGATATCCAGCATGCGCATAGTGTGTTTTGATTTAGTACAACATCCTACTAAAAAATCTCTGAAAATTTTGCCTTGATACTAATAGCCTTAGTAATAGTGGCACTAATTGCAGTAGCAGTAATAGTACTGCTACTACTTGTAGTAGTAGTAGTATGCCCATAATACTTTTTATTAGTTCAACAGCCCCCCCTAAAATACCCTGAAGGCTTCAACTCAATGCTCTAAGTCGTTTCTTAGGTATTGCTGATATGCCCTTTTGATAACCTGCATGCACATAGCATGTTTAATTTATTTCAACACCGCTCTCACCATTTCCTGAAAGTTTTACCTGGCATTCGTAATAGTAATAGTGGTAGTAGTAGTAGTAGTGATAGTAGCAGTAGTAATAGGGGTAGTAGCAGTAGTAATATTCAAATAGTGCATTTTGGTTAATCATCATCTTCTCAGCCTGCTCAGAAAGTTTCTATTTAATACATTAAGCCTTTCGGAGATATTACTGATATGCCCTTTGGATAACCAGCACATAGTGTATTTTGATTTAGTACAACATCTCATTAAAAAAATTTCTTAAAGTTTCGCCTTTATACCATTATATACACCATTTGCATTTAATGGGCATAGTGCATTTCCTACTACTACTTGTAGTAGTAGTGTGCCCGTAATATCTTTTTATTAGTTCAACATCCCCCTCGCTATACTCTGAAAATTTCAACTTAACACTCTAAACCGTTCCTAGGATATTGCTGCTACGCCCTTTTGACAGCCTTCATATACAGCATGTCTCGATTTAATTCATCATTGCCTCCAATACTGCCCGAAAATATCTTCTTAATAGCCTGTGCCTCAGTAGCAGTGATATCAGTAGAAGTAGTAGTGGTAGAATGCATAGTTCCTGGGATCTAGATGTTACGGCCGTTTGTTAACCTGCCTCAACATTGTGTTTTCGACTTAAACCCAACATTCCCTTCATATTCCCTGATAGTTTCATTTTAATACCATTAGCTTCAGTAGTAGTAGAAGTAGTAACCGTAGTAGTAGTGATAGTAGTAACAGTTTTAGTAATGGTTGTAGTAGCAGCTGTAGTAGTAGGAGTACCAGTTAAATTAGTAGTAGTAATAGTATGCATATATTTTTTTGTCACTTCAACATCCCCCTTAATTTGCCTAAAAGATTCAACTTAATACCCTAAGCTGTTACTGAGAAATTGCTGATATACTCTTTTTAAAACCTGCATGCACATAGTGTGTTATAATCTAGTTCAACGCCCCCCTAAAGATTCCCTGAAAATTTAACCTTAGTACCCTTAGTCTCAGTAGTAATTGATTACTCAATGCTGATCCATAATGGAGCATTATATTCTATTGTGGTTGCAGCGGTATCTGCAACCTAGTAAAGGACGAACCTCGGCGCATTGTAACCCCAAAATAATTGTTTTGAAAACTAATCGGATCGAAATAAAATGTATACCATTGGAGTTGCCATGGCCGAAAACCCTATTAAGGAAACTGACAGTCCCCTAGGCCTTCGAGCCTTCTTCACTTTTTTAAATTAGTATCTTCAAATTCGATAGGCTTTTTCCTGTGTATAATTATCTTTGAAAAAACATTATTAAAATATTATATCAAAGTTACTGTCAAGGATTAAAGTAAAAGGATAGCCACAAGCCAAAGAAACCAAAATTATCCAAAGCTCTCCTGGATGCTTCACCTTCTCGTTACCGCAAAGTGGTATGAACTCATATCCTTCAAAGTTAAGGAAAGTCTCGAAGCCACTGTGCTGCGGTAACTGTTAATGTATAAAGTAATCTTGAATTTCTGATTATTATGGAGCCATTGAATTGAATGGAGCCTATTCGAGAATAATAGAAACCTGGATGATTTTTGTGGTAGATTACTTTTAGATTAATAATTAAAAAGTGCGTGTAACGAATATTACATACAGAAAAAACCTTCGGCTATTTCTTAGCAGGATCAGTAAAGAAAGAACTACCTTATCATCGTCACCCGGGACGCACTTTCAAGTATTTCACTATAACGTCATTATGGTTGTATCCTACGATTATGACGTCACTCATCATGTTTTTTGTCAAGAAATTGATTCTATTTTAGATATTTTTGTTTTTTTAATTACAAAAGGCACTAGATATAGCAATTTCCTTCAAAATTAGCCCTTAAACAGCTCTTTATGATGTTACTGTGCCCCGCTTTCAGTGAAGTGCTAACCATGCAAAAGAAAGGGAATCGTCTTGTTGTTTAAGCCAGGGGATTGAAAGTTTCTTTAATAAGGTTTTTGGCCATGGTGATTCTAATTGTGTACATTTTATTTTGATCCGATTTGCTCTCAAAATAATTGATTTTGGGTTACTATTTGCCAAGATTCGTTCTTTACCTGGTACCACTAATATTTTAGTTCTTAACACTTTTTTTGCTTGTCCATAGTAGAACATTCTGTTTATCTTGGTTAAAGAGGTAAAACCCGAACCTTGTCCCATAGTAACCCCTAAATAGTTATTTTGAAAACAAATCAGATCAAAATAGAATGTACACCATTGGTGTCGCCAAGGCCGAAAACCCTTTTAAGGAAATTTACAGTCCGTTGGGGCTTCGGGCCTTCTTCATTTGTTTAATTAGTATCTTCCGAATTCGATAGTTATTATGTGCATAAAATAGACACACTTTTAAGTCCGAATCCAACGTAAATAGGTAAGCTTATGCATATTCACATAATTTTAGCTAGGAAGAGTTGAAAACCTCATTTGATGCAAATCTTCATCCTCTTTCCAGATTCAATAATTGCTTCTGGTGCAAATTCCATTTTGAGCCCTTAAAGGGGTTCAAAGCAGCCCATAGTAACCAATGGTTTAAAAATGTATTTCTGAAAAATGTATAATGTACGTCGAATATCATCGTACCTCGTATCCTGATCGGACATTGCTGCATTCCTCTTCGGTTTTATGCAATTCCGAACCAATTTAAATGAAGCAGAAAGACACAACTCTGTTTCGTACTAAACTATACTCGCAGCTAACTACTGAGCTTGATATCTGTCATCGAACTTTGTTGTTGTAATTGATGGGTGCATAGAGTTGCATTTTTTTTTACACTACCTATTTGTATACGCTCTGTAGAATTCCGTATAGGGGAAGGACTTTCGGATATCTTGTCATTCTGCCACATGAAAAACCTTTCTATTCAAAGCACTAGTCGCTATGGGTAATTGCAAAAAAACATTAATCCCACGTAAGCTAATTATTGGATCAGTGTATTTACAAGATCTACAAATTCAAAATAACGTTAAGCTGCCACAGACCAATACATTGGTGAAAATTTCAACAACCCAGAGTGTTGAAAACTTCAGTCTTGATCACCTCCTAAGAGAGCCTACAATATTTTTAGTCTATTTTTATAGTCTCACCCAAGCATAATTTAAGACTTCTGGTATTTCTTTCACCACCTTGTTGGTCATGTGGAAGGTCATTTTGTTAGGTCATCTGGTAGGTCATTTGGTAAGTCATTTTGGTAGGTCATTTAGGTAGGTTATTTAATCGAAAAACATACCCAAGCCGCCTCTGTTGCTCTTTTATGGTTCAGAAGCTGGATGGGATCGAACCTTTCAATTTCTGCTTGGCACCAAATGAGGGATATTGTCTTTCCAGGTTTGTCTGTCAAGAATACGACATGTAGTGAACAACATGGGAAAGACGAGAGGGGAAGAGTTGGGGATCTAGAATTATAGAACGAGAAAAACTAGGCTGAATTGGGGAAATTTTAGCGGTTTCAGATTAAATAAGCTGGCACTGATTTGTATATACAGAACGTAGCATGTTGATATTTTTTCTAAAATTATTCCTACAAAATTTGCCGGGAAAATGTCGTGCATATCTTAATTTTCTTCCTTCAGTACCCATGCTTTTTCGCTACATTCATCATTGTTGCCTAACGAAGTTTTGACTATGCTTGGATCCTTTTTCCCTTCCGTACGTAACTAAGTTAAGCGAAAACACCTTTTTAAAGCTATTTTGCCTTCTATACCTTCCCCGCAACCTCAATCTTGTGTAATGGCTCTTTATTATCTACTCAGTCAGCTTCCTCAACACTTATCTTCATAGTTCCTTTGTTAAGATTCTCTTTAAAATATAATGTCTTTTTTGCATTTTTCTTAACTCCTAGATTTGCACCTTACTTATTAAGGCTAACAGGGATACAGTTACACTTCTTTGCGCCGTTTTCAAACACATCGTGACCGTTTGCATAATCCAAGTAGGATATCATCTTACCAGTCTTCTATCCCAGTCCGACCCCGCTACATTTCTCTACGGTTCTGTGCAATTGAAAACTTATCAGAATGTTCTAAACAAAAGGGGAAAACTTAACACTGTTCAATTTATAAGTTAAACAAAAACTTACTAAGTTTGATTGGAATTCTATTCCAAAGAAGGAGCGTCAGCGTAGCCGAGAGTTCAACTGAGACATACATCTACATTTGCATGGGTTAACCATCGCAGTATCTGTGTTTTTAAAATCCCTGAAAAGAGTTTGTTGATTATTTAATGGTAAAATGCTGAGAGTTCATTTGGAGGGGAGTTAGAAGGGCAATTTGAAAGGTTTAACTACTCTGGGCTCCTTCTTTGGAGTAGAATTCCAATTAAACTTCAAACTTGGTAAGTTTTCGGTTACTTTATAAATTCCGCTCCAAAGAGGAGCGTCTTTAAGTTCAACTGTTATTTTAAAGCTAGCCCTAAGTTAAATAAACATTTAAGATAACATATAACCCTTTTTGTAAAATCAGGACACTTTAAAACAATATACATATGATACCAAACTTAAGTAAATCAAATAACGTATTACAAACTAAATTAAATCAGAAAACAAAATTATGTTCTTCAAAGTGAATTGTCTTGTCGTAAAAACCTAGCAAATGTTTTGGCATTATTCGAGCCGACATATTTCACAATATGGTCCCCATGAATTCCCTTGCCTTAGGATTGGAGATTGCTGCAGATCTGGCCCTATGGACGCCATAAACAGTGAGGTGAATTACTTGCGAGAAATAAAACCTCCTTAATCCGTCTGAAAATAGTCGATTCGGGGGCGGTTTTCCGAGCCATGCGATGAGTGAGAAAAAGAGTGTCATCTTAATTTCCAAATAACGTCATTCTTATGTACTTGGTCAAACGGGTAAAAAAAACGCTGTGACGACTCTTGGAAAGGCCAAAATTTAATCATTGATTTGTCGTTACCTGGTTTTGTTGTTTTTAACAAAGCATTAGTCTTAAAGCTAATGCTGCCATCTTTATTGTGTATCAATTACTAAATGACAAGGTGGTTAGCAATGGAACTCTCACGTACCAACAGAATGCATAAAACAGCTAGTTTTTGCATTAATACCTGAAATTGAAGGTTTTCAGTATTCCAGAATGGTGATCAAAATAGATCAAATGCAAATTTACATCTCAAATGCTTGAAAACCTGGAAAGACTAGGCATTCATTAAATACATCTCTCATAAATCTTCTTATTATTACATGTTCTCCTAAATGAAGATTGAGTAATAGAGTCGATAAAGCACTTCTTGGTGTATTAACAGCACTGTATCTCGTACTTTAATGAAAAAGATAGTTAAGTAGGCCAATGTCTCCGGTAAAATTGTCTCCAAGGGATTGACCCCTCTTTGTTCACAATTGTGGGAGGGGAATATACTTGGTAGAGATTCCCTGCCCGAGATGATACGAGCCGCTACCCGTAATGTCTTGATGAATGGGTTCTGAGGGGTTGGGCTTTGAGGAAGAGATAAAGTAAATATTGCATTTAGTTGTAATATTAGGACATCTTGCTATGAGCTTCGGCAATAAGAGGTACCAAATCTGTGTAGTCTAATTAGGGGAAAACTGAAATGCTAGTTCCCTGGTCTGCTTCGATCTTTTGAGGGGTTCTGAGAAGCCAATTGAGGGGAGGAGATGCATAAAAGAAATGGGAGTCCCAATTCACTGCAGAAGCGTCGACAAAACAACATTCTCGATCTGGTTTCCAAGATACAAAGGGTTTGGAAATCTAATCTGGTTGCAAATAAATCCATGGTTATGGATTGTCTTACCAAAAAATTTAAAATACTATAAATTTGCAGGATCAAGGGTCCATTTTTTCAATATCAAATTTTATTGACGATTTATCAGCAATATTGGCAAATCCAGGCACGCCATCTTCAGAGATCCACTTGTTGCCCCGCAGAATTAGCTGGTAAATGTTATTGGTAAAATAATTACAAAACCTAGACCTAGATCCTATAAGTTATTGTTTTTAAATTGTCTGAACAATGCCGGATATGCTTGCCCTTTATATTTTCAGCAAAACTCACCAATCCTAAAAAGCAGCCTTCGTTTCTAGAACAATAATATCAAATTTTCCTTCTTCTGAGGACCATTGACCTGTGACAATTTTCCTGGAAGTCTCATCAGCAATAGCGCATCCCTCCTTTGATGCATCACTTATCAAGAGGCCTAGGAACGATTGATTTAGGGGCGTAAATAGCAATATTCAGTCATCGCTTAAGCTAAAAAAAACATCTGATGTTAAATTCCACTCTGCTGAAAAATCTCCATGCGCTTTTTTTTAATGCTAATGTTTTCAACTCCTTTGCTTTTCGATAAAGTAGAGGGCCTAATTTCACTACTGGGAAAGTTGAACCAATAGTTACTAGCGTTTCAGCCAAAACTTGAATTGTAGTGGAATTCTTAGAAAGCTACTTAATCTAGAACTTTTCTATTCTTTCTTTCTGGAAGGGAAATATGCATAAATTGTGAGTTTAATATGAATCCAAGAAATTATATCTGTTAACTTAGAAATAAAACCGATTTTGGGGTTGAAATACAAACTCTAGGTCTGACAAGTTTTATTGTGTTGTGAATATTGACATTCTGTCATCGAACTTCCTAGAAGTAAGGACTCGTCCAAATAAACAGTTGGCGAGTACCCTTTTATTTAAAAAGGGAAAATACAGGTTTCATTATGTTCGTAAAACTCCTTGGAGCTGTTGATAAGCCATGTGGTATGCAGATGTAAGAAAAGTAGCAAAGGTCGAATTCAAAACAAAAATACATCAGGTCATTAGAGTGAAAAGGGCAAGTATAATAAGAATCTACAAGGTTAATCGAAGCCACATAACAATTTTTGGTACTTGTCTGTTATAGCGACCACACCCAACTTCTGAGTAAAATCGGTTTATCTGTCTGTATTCGGAGATAATTAGCTTAGACTCGGTGAGATAAACTACTACGCAGGTATATTTTAATTAAATATTTAATATTAAGAGTTGGATGGGTTAAGTTAGGTTAGGTATTTAATATAATGCGTTCTGGGCTCCGAGACCCAAATCTTATATTGCTTAGAGGATTTTAGTTCTCCAAGAGCTCTGAGAGCCAAATCTTTGATTCCTCGAAGGAACTTCAGGGTCCCAAGAACCAAAACAACCAGGGGTCCGAAATTCTTCTGGGCTTTCTATCAGGGCTATCTCTATCAGTTTCACTATCCGTATCAAGAATCTTACGACGCAAACGACCTCGAATATTTCTATGATCTAGTTCATTTTCACTTATCTCTTCGAAACTGTCTAATAAATCAGTTACTACATCATCTTTTTAACTCATTTTATAATTTTTATTCCGTCAACACAAACAAAAGCAAATATCAAAACTGATAATGTGTTGGTCAACCCGGCCGAACGCAGATGTCTGTTTCAGTTGAACTTGAATGCGGAGCTGAGGCGCTCGTCATTGGAGTGGAATGTCCGGACTTTGCTCGAAACTACTTCTGAGCTTGCTGTCTGTCTTTACTGATGCTCCATTATTTTCATAGAACCAGCTAAATGCTGCAGCATACCTGAGGTTGGTACAAAGAGAGGACTTTGGGAAATCTCTTGTCTGTTTGCTGATATTTCAGATGCACATTTTTATTGGTTCTTAAGAAACTAAACAGCTGTTCCTAGTTTTGTTCAAGCTGTCTCACGCTTGTCAGCTAAATAATAATTATGAAGAGCTCTCTTTTCTTCTATCAGGCTAGGTTTTTATTTACTAAAGTTCTTACCCAACTCTCTCTTTACACCTCGTAGAACACTTTTGCCATGTGGATCAGATCAGAGCGTCTTTCAGATTATTCTACCCTTTATCCAACCCTACAATTTTAAAGTCTGATAGGGATTTTTTTTTTTTTGTGAGCTCCTGGTGCTTTGATTTCATAATGTGGTCTTTGAGCATGGAGTAATATTACATGAAGTCATGTTAAAGATTATTACTAGCTCAGTTGTTACTATCAATAATAATAGATTTTTGGTCTTTTTCTTTTCGATTTTCTATCTTAGTCTTTCTTACCAAAATAAATCTACCGAAGAGTCCCAAACTTAACCATTTTTTAATCAGTCTAATAATAAAAAGCAAAAAAAAAGATGTCCCAATTTAAAATGTGCAGCAACTAGAGTCTAAATATGGACTTTCTAAATTATAATGAAAGCAGAAACGTTTCGTTTACTCCTTCGTGTCCATTTTGAAACATTTAAGCCCATTGCTATTCAGTTTTTTCTCCCTGGAGACGAATACTAGGATTTATATCCAAGAAAAAGCTTTTAAGCTAACACAATGGCTTTGCCAGAAAATCCTTGAATTTTTTTGAAAAATGCTGAGAAATTTAAAGGGCTCTCAGCAAAGATATTTTTCAGCTGTGAAAGTAAGTTTGGTTTCTTTGTTTGAGAGACGGAATTCCTAGTGTAAATAAGATAATGTGCTTCCAGTGTGTATTAAAATGGGAAATCTTACTTTTAACATGTTTATTTATACATGCTGAATTTCTAAGGAGGCATGCTGGCTGAGCAATTCTTTAATATAAAATTTATTTTGGTGCAGAGGAGAATGAACTATTTACCGTGTACAAAGTTTACTAAAAAGGTGAGAGAGACTTGCTTTAAGAGTTAACGTGATCATCATAAGTGAAAACAAAGCTAGCCAGTGAACTCAGTATTCTACTCTAAACCCGGTGTAATAAATCGTTTACATTATTTATAGATGTCAGTGGTAACATGGGTGCAGCGGTACCTGCAACCTTGTAAAGAACAAACCATGGCCCATAGAAATAAAAATAAAATATGGTTAATAAAAACTGGCTAGTGAGATAATTTTTTTATTTTAAGCTAATATAGGAATGTGACTGTTATCTCGATTAGTGTTGATGGTAAAATGCAATTTGAAAACCAATTTATATGAATTTCAATGAATGGCCTGAAACGCCTCAAAAATGAAGTCGTACCGAAACAAATGCCATTGGAATCGCCATTGCCTAAAAACCTATACAGGAAACTTACAGCCCCCTGGTTCGAAAAATAAGGAAATCACTTTTTTGCATGGGTAGCACTAATGTGTCCTTTTTTCTTCTTCACTGCTAGCAAGAAACTGTAACATCATAAACTTGGCTTTTCTCTGTCTACAATTAGCCATGTTTTGATGCAACATATGCAACTACTGCAAAAAAACTTGATAACCTCAATTCAAAATCAACGGCTCGTTTGAAAAAACAAAATTGCTGTTCGTAAATCCTTTTGTAATAATAAGAAAACATGACATTTAAAATACAACATATTTTTGACAAAAAACTACATCTTCATATACAGAATGATATAATACACATATTTTGCCATATGATGGCGTCATATTGAAATGATAATAAAAGGTAATTAGTACAAGAAGATACAGGTAGTATTTTAGAAAGTATGAAAAGCAGATTTAACAGAGATAAAAATGCCGCTGAAAAGAGCACACATAAAGGATGGTGCAAAGAACAGAGTGCAAACAGAGTACCACCCCATGACTTAAAACAAAAGAACAGCACTTTAATTATGTGAATTCGCTCTTGATATATCTCAGAGGGTGTGTGCAATGGAGAACGCCTGGTTGTTACTGAATTATGTAATTACGATATTGAAGTAATAAAATAGCTGGAAATGAAGTTCGCATTTATCCGCGGTTAGAAGACAAGTGATAGCGAGAATCACACATATATAAGCCTTTCGCTTGCCGAGCACCAGGGACCGAACGAAGCTCGATCTCTTGGCACTATTACATATAAGACATACCCTTTGTTCATATCTAATTCACTTTAATATAAAATATAAAACTCCCCAAACATAAAAAATTATGTATAATAGCTCAGATCCACTAAAACATACTCTGTAAGATGCCTCAAAAAGGATGTGCAGGGTAAAAATATGTCTAATAAGTACAGTAAATTACATCCAAGTGCAGAATATATCTTATGATTATACTAAATTCGCTCTAATGTAACATAAATCTCGGTAAACATCAAAAACTGTCCCCAACAGCTCTGATTCACTAAAATCTTCTGTGAGACAGCTCAACGTGCCAAATGTAACCGAAGGAAGTGTTAATTTAGTAAAATAGTAGGCTATAGTAAATTACAAATAAGAACATAATGTATCTTATGATTTTCCTAGTTCATTCTAACATGGCATATAAATCGTCGTTGTTATAGAAAGATAACCTTGAAATTATATAATATAATAAAATACCATCAAGAATGGACGGATTCTAACGAGTAAATGTAGTGAAAGGTAAAAATATGCTAAGAATATATTAATTTTCTAAAAAGAAAAAAATTTTACGAAGAAATTTTTTTAAGTCTAAGTATGAACACTGAGTATCAAATTAAAAAAAAAAACTATAGAATTAAATTTCCATAAAAAGAAAAATATCTCATAAAAGGATTTATTCTCCCCCCCCCCCCCGATACCTTTTTATCAGTCTTGTTTTTCTTCTTGTTTGTTTTAAGTCCTGATGGCTAAGGAAATAGTCAAATGTCATGACTAACATTGCAAGCACAACTTTTGATGGGCAATTTAAAATTGACGAATTTCGAGTATTTGAAAGCAGCATAAAAACGTAGATTGTTTTGTTGTAGGTTAGGTTACACAGACCTGGCCTGGTAGATATGTTATTATTGACGAAGATCCTTCGTTTCGGAACACTCACGTACGAATTTGTTTATTGGGGAGGTAGCGAAAAGTGCAAAAAAATGCGATTGTGAGAAGAAAACACTACAATATCAATTTTTTGGCAGTGGTTGGCTCAAAGTGCAGCAGTGCCAATAGAAGATGAAGTTCTACTATCTGAGCCTACCAGGGTCTTAGGATGGTCCTTTGGTTTACTTTTGATAAGTCACAGTAAAGTTGAATGACAGGGTTTCCATCTAATGCTTGATTTATAAAATAATGAATAATACTGGCAGTAATACTGTACAAAAATGATAGTAATCATTGATGCATCAGTATTATTTCGGTAAGAGAGAAGGTGCAAATAAATAAAAAAAAAAAAAAAAAAAAAAAAAAAAAAAATAGTTGTGTTATCGACCGACTGGTTTTTGATCAAAAAGCCTAGCTATTTGAAAAGGGACTGGAAAAGGTCCAAAGGATACTAACCACTCCCCCTTTCTATATACGTGCCTGGTGGGAATGCTAACTCATTCATAGCCGTTTTGGGCCTTATTTTCTAAATATTTGTGAATTTTTTTAATCTGTTTGGCCGTGTGTTACCTAACAGTTTTCATTTCGGTTTTCTTTTCTCTACTTTTTGTTAGAAGTTACCTTTGTCAACGATATACATTTGAATATTGAGGCAGATTTGATACATAGTTCTTTTGTGTCATGTCATTGTTTATGACGTAATTTTGACTCCTTTTTTTTAATTTTGACTGTGGTTGTAAAAAAGAAATTATTCACTCAGGAAAATTTACTTCTTTGTTTCACTGGTATATAGCACAGTAAATTAGTTTTTTACTATTTAATTTTCATTTTTGGGGATAACTTCACTTTCTATCGTGCTCTACTTCAAACTTTGCTGTGCAGTAGTATTTTTTCCTCTAAATTTTCTTTTTTAAATCTATCATTCTTCAGTTTTCATAATTTAATTTCTGTTACAGGTTGATTGTATGGGAGACGTCTGTGGTATGATTCCATTCCTAAATCCAGATCGCCCGGACCAGTTTTATCGAGTATTTATATCATTATTTATTCATGCAGGGTAAGCGTTCCACTAGTTTTTCACTAATAAATCTTTTATAAAATGTTCAAACTTTCATATTCAGCTCAATAAGTCATTTTGTAAGTGTAATTTCGTCCGTGCAAATGCTTTGGGTCTCTAATTAAATACAGTTAAATTTTATTTAAGATGACTATTCAGGTACCTAATATATATGATTGACAGTAAGGTTATAGACAACCTGTTTATTCGTGTATATTGGTGCAACACTGGTGTGAAGCCAAATATCAAGCATGGCTGGCTCAGAGGATTGAGTATTAGACTCCAAAGCTTGAGGTCATTTGTACGGACCCAACTATACGCTTTTTTAATCTATATTAGACTATTTTACGCGCGCAGAAGCATAAAGAACTTGGTTAAAGATAAGGGGTTTTATCTTTGTCAAGGCCGTATCCAGGAGGGGGATTAGGGGGTTTGACCCCCCCCCCCTCCTGAAATTTTAGTCTGACTCGTAAAAACGTTTCAGGAATGCATATAAACACATTTTTGATGAGTTTTTAGAAGTTTTTTCTATCCCCCCCCCCCCCTAGGGAAAATCCTGCATTTCTAAATTTATAATTTTCGTTAGTCTACCCTTTTTTGTATCACTTTTAGTGGACTTCAGGGAATATTCCATTTGGGGAGGGGAAGAGCAAGGTGACTTCGAACTTTGTGCTGGGAAGGTGGGGGCAAAACAATTATTTGCTCATTCTCAAAAAAGTATAATGCTACGTTTTTCCCTTCTTTTTTTTACTGCCATCCGACAGGCTTTGCTGCTATTTTCTTTTCTTTTTTTGTGAAATAACCTTTGTATAAATGTGTATTCAGAAGGAAAAGGTTGGTAAATCAGGCTTTTCCTGAGTACTGGAGAATTATAATTTTTACTTAATTCAAATCCAATGGGATGTTTGCAAATCCAGTTTGATATGAGCAACTCCATCTTGTTTACTTGAAGTTTGATCTGCACGAATCAAAATCAATGTTGTTGACCTTGAAGAATTTATTCTGCCAGAATTTTCATCCAATCCTCCTTCTTCTCCCTAACAGTTTAATTGAAAAGAACATTTCTCTACAACTTTATAAATAGTTACCTACTGAAAATATAAGATAATGAAATAAACAAAGTAAATGTGTTCAAATTGACCAGAAAGACTTTTTTATAGATGGGGTTTTTAGAAAGAGAATGATGCCCTCTGTGTAGCAAGAATTATAAAACTGAGTTGAGGAACAACATTGGTATCCCTTGTGAACTTATTTCTTAGGAAACGCCCAAAGAAGTTTCAGAAGCAGTAACTAGTATATACAATTTGTCTATTCTCACTCGGGTAAAACTTAAATTGTAATTTGTTTTTCCCCAACGTTTTAAGGCTATATTGAAATGTTTCTTTTAATACTTTCTCTGCTTCAAAGATGTTCTTTATTGCTTTGCCAGAAAATTTTGGTTCGACTTCTTTCATTGATGAGATTCATACAGGTTTCTTCTGATACAATTATCAGATCCTAATTCATTTGAGGTTTTAGTTGCTAAAGTGGAGTTGGCTACGGACTTCCCTTTGCGAGAACCTAAGAACTACATTTTTTTTTTGTTTATTCAGGAAGTGCAAAACAGTTTTAACCAATTGATTACTGGGTAGATAGTGACAGTAATGGATTGGGATTTGAGTTTCTCTTACAACTTTAAACGATAAAAAGTGTTGGAGATATTAGCTGCACTAGAAAAAGGTTGCGTTTTCGGAATTGCTTAGACTGAATCATGGTATTAAATATTTATGGAAATTAGGTTTTTATTGAGGATAGAAATTATGTTGGTCTAGGAGACTATTGCCCCAGCCCTACTAATCACATTCGTGAATCACGACTACCGTCCCAATAATGTATCCCGTGCTTATTTTCGTGAGTTGGGCTGTGTTCAACTTTCAATCACTAAATTTGTGATTGATGAATCAGTGTAGAGATTCATGGTTGATTTACTTGAAAGTAGAAAAGAAAATCACTACAAGTTTTTTGTTTATATATAGGCCTATATATATATATATATATATATATATATATATATATATATATATATATATATATATATATATATATATATATATATATATATATATATATATATATATATATATATATATATATATATATATATATAGTAATTACGATTTGATGTACTACTATGAATGGGAAAATAAGACTGTAGACGCTCCGTTTTTGTTGTTGTCGTTTTTTTAGATTTAAACAGTCGTTACCACATTTATGATAGTCATTTATAATGGACATAACCAAAAAGCATGGAAATTGCAAATATATCTTTTTGAAATTAGACATTATCCTAATATTATTTATAGATTAATGTTGTATCGTCATTGTCAAAGAAAATCTATAGATAAAGAAAGACATAATTAATATAGCGTTTTACGTTTGTTTTACTTAAATGCCATCAAATTTTGTATTGGATGAATCATCTTGCACTGTTCATGGTTTTTTTTTTAATTATAGAGGTGAAATTTTTCACCTCATATAAAGACATAAATTGAAAGTTTTTTTCTATTGACTTCCCGAGTGCTTACAAAAGATTACCCTATTTCAAAATTTAATTCATTTCAATTCACCTTGGCTGGGGATCAAACATATCTTTACTGAACAGTGATTGCGCAAGCCAAAATGATGAAACACAATAAAAAATACTTTACTGAAGGGCTAAAGAGATCATCTTCCTTTCCTTACTAAGGATTTTCTTCAAGTTTTAGACACTCCCAAAAAAAAGGGACAAGCACATCACAAACACACAGACTAATAGAAACATATTTATTTGTATTTTTCTGCTATTTGCTGTGCTGATAGTGCTCTTTCACATCAGTGTGAAGGCTAAGTCAGAAATAGTCCTTGATTATTTGAGTGGCATGCTCACTGTATATAAATAATGTAAATAAGATCACGGCTTAGTGATTTTTGGCTACTACATCTTCGGCGCGTACAAACAGCTCCTCTCGTTAAATCCGTCATTGGTGGTCCAGTTCACATTACTCTGGGACGCGTATTTTTGCAGACAGTTTCCCAAAATACCTTTGAAACCAACTAGACCCTGGAGCCTACTTTTAATTCCTAAAAACATCTAATAATAATATTGCACGACTAATTACCGATTTTTATATATGTATTGGAATAAACTAACTTAAAATTAGATTCTTTAAAATTTAATGTTACGAAGGTCTAAGCCAAGTTTTGCGTTTAAGAGAAATCTGACTTGTATACCCGTGAAAAAATCGTATTTCTCTTATTTTTATGCTTGCTGAAATTATCTACCGAGTAATTGCATCTCGGTCCGGCTTTTTATAATGGTTCAGATAAAGAAAGATAATACTGAATTATATTTTTATACAGTGGGCACGCTGGACTTGAAATCCTTTATTCGTGAGGACGGAGGTTCGAGTCCTGGTGTTGCTTATTTTTTGGTTTGGAACGGGATTAGTATCGTGACTCTGTAAACCCAGTCAGCTCTAAACGGACACCTGGAGAAACCTGGGGAAGGTGAAAACGCGGGATGTCTGGTCCCCAACCCTCCATTAAACTTCCTGGCTGAAGGGTCATAGAACGAAGATCAGCACCGCCTGTAGGGACTGTGAAGTTCAATGTCATGTTCTTACCCTTTTTTTATATTTATTTATTTGAGTAATGACCTCTTGGTCCGTTCTGTGTTGACGATCAGCAACTGCTTGCCATTTAATGACCAATAAATCTTAAAATGGTCATTTGGAACAAGAAACTTGGGGGGGCTGATTTCAAAAGAAAATACAAAGGAAGTCCTTCTTCCAAAAGAAGAACTTTACAACTAACGCTTCAAATTCATTATGAATTTAGTTAAAAGCAGGAAATTTTTGTTTAGAACAGGAAAAACAACAAAAAATTAATGAAGATTAATACGAAAATAAAATAGTTTCTTAGCTACTTCTGCTCTTTCTAATGAATTACTTACGGTATTTCAAAACACTATGCCTAAATCCCTAGTTCGTCGTGTACTGAAACTTAACAAATTTTTTGATATTTTCTACTGACTTTTAGTGATTCTTTTTATGTTGGTTTTGCCACAAACCCCTCTGCCACTACTACCAATTGTGATAATGTAGCCTAAAAACGTGTTCTAAAAATCATTCATCGCTTTCACAACTGAAAATAGTAAGCTTATTATATTGAGTCTCCGAGCGCTTAGAAAAAATTAGCGTATTTCAAAATGTAATTCATTTTAATTCACTTTGGCAAGAGGCCAAAACTAGCTTTACTGAAAAGGCGTTACGCAAGCCAAGATGACGAAACGCAATAATTTAAATAATTTTCCAAGTAGCTGGAGATATCATCTCACGATATTCTCAAGTTTTTGCTGAAACGCCACTTAGTTGTCACGTTACAATCGCTTGCCGAGAAACTAGGAGACATCAATTACTGATGAATTAGTTGATAAAATTACAAGATAAAATTAAATTAAAATTGATGATAAAATTAAACATTTCAAATTAAATTAAAATTAAATAAATAAGAAAATTAAAGTTGATACTTGAATAAATTAGTTACGAAAAAGAAATTATACACCAAGAGATTTTGGAACTTCATTATATTATTTCTCGATTTTTGCCCAGAGATGAACCTGCTCTTTGCTGATTCCTGAAAACAGCTCATATTTCCAGCTGAAATGTCACAAAGTTGAAACATCACTCAGTCATTGGTAAATGTTAAATGTTAGTCATAGGTAGATATATACATATGGTATATATATATATATATATATATATATATATATATATATATATATATATATATATATATATATATATATATATATATATATATATATATATATATATATATATATATATATATATATATATAACTAGCTGCTCAAATTGAAAGGCAATAACCTTAGCTTTCTGGGTAGTAGTTTGATTAAATTTCGTCTCTTTGAGATTTTGAAGTGCATATCTCAAGGCCCTCTTGGTAGGTGGTATTTTTACTAAACATTGAAAAATCTTAAAACAAAATAAAGATAAACATGGTAATTTTAACTCCTCATAGAAATAAACCTAATCTGCAAAATTAGTGGTGATCGAAAAAGTTTGGAAGTCAAGGGATTAAAAGGATACTAGCATATAAACATCAATTGCTCTCGTGCCTTGTTTTGTATTATCTGTCCATTCTTCTTCTTTTTTTTCATTCTGGATGGAAAGCTTGTTGTTATTTGGGGGGGGGGTAAATTTCAAACGAGCGTGCTGTCAAAACGATGAGAGATAAATGGTAAGCTAAAAATATCGGAAACAGACAAACCATTTGACCATTGACTTCTATTCCTGACCAAATTACACAGGATAAATTCGGAGGCGAATCTAGAACCAGACTTAATACCTTTTTAATCTATGTTGGATTTATCTGTTTAATTTAATTTTCTAACCTATTTGATTTTTTTTTCTTTTTTAGGATAGTGCACTTTCTATTAAATCTTTTAGGGTTATAATATAACTTTCTTATAACTTGCTAAGGTGTTTGATTTTTTTTTTTTTTTATAACTGGTAATTGGTTATTAATAACTTTCTAACAACTTTCCAATCTGTTTAATATTTTTTTTTTTTAGGATAGTGCACTTTCTAATAAACCTTCTAAGGTTATAATATAACTTTCTTATAACTTCCTCAGCTATTTCATTTTTTATTAATGGTAATTGGTTACTAATAACTTTCTAACAACTTTCCAATCTGTTTTATTTTTTTCTATTTTAGGATAGTGCACTTTCTAATAAACCTTCTAATATTATAATATAAGTTTCTTATAACTTCTTAAGCTGTTTGACTTTTTTTTATAACTGTTAATTGGTTACTAATAATTTTTTAACAACTTTTCAATCTGTTTATTTTTTTCTGTTTTAGGATAGTGCACTTTCTAATAAACCTTCTAAGATTATAATATAAGTTTCTTATAACCTCCTAAGCTGTTTGACTTTTTTTATAACTGTTAATTGGTTACTAATAATTTTTTAACAACTTTCCAATCTGTTTCATTTTTTCTGTTTTAGGATATTGCACTTTCTAATAAACCTTCTAAGATTATAATATAAGTTTTTTATAACCTCCTAAGCTGTTTGACTTTTTTTATAACTGGTAATTGGTTGCTAATAATTTTTTAACAACTTTCCAATCTGTTTATTTTTTTCTGTTTTAGGATAGTGCACTTTTTTATAACTTCCTAAGCTTTTTGACTTTTTTTTATAACTGATAATTGGTTACTAATAATTTTTTTAAAACTTTCCAATCTGTTTGTTTTTTTCTGTTTTAGGATAGTGCACTTTCTACTACACCCTCTAAGATTATAATATAACATTCTTATAACTTCCTAAGCTGTTTGACTTTTTTTATAACTGGTAATTGGTTACTAATAATTTTTTAACAACTTCCCAATCTGTTTATTTTTTTCTGTTTTAGGATAGTGCACTTTCTACTACACCTTCTAAGATTATAATATAACTTTCTTATAACTTCCTAAGCTGTTTGACTTTTTTTATAACTGGTAATTGGTAACCCTTTTGACTTTTCCATTTTCCAGAGCCATGATAAATTTTTTGGAAATGAGATAAATGATGGTGGGCTAATTAATTTTCCAAAATGTAGATATAAATTACCTTCCGAAGTTTCTGATCTTCCCAGTACCGGTGTTGTGAGAACAGGATTTTTAAATTGTAGAGGTTTTTTTAGTTCACAGGATGATCTTGTCGATGTAGCTCATAAGCTATCTTGTCATGTCGTTGGATTCTGTGAGACTTTTCTTATAGACACGGCTCCTTCTGCTGCTTTTCCTGGATATCAATTTACTTTCAAAAACCGACTGACAAAGCGCCAAGGTGGTTTGGCAGTATTAGTTAAAGAAGGTATCTCTTTTTGACGCCTTGCAAATCTAGAAGGTTCTCATGAGGAAATGCTTTTTGAAGTAATGGTAACGGAAATTAGTCTTGGAAAAAATGATATAGTTTTTTGCGTAGTATACCGACCTCCTTCTTCTCCAGTCAAGTCTTTCCTCTCTAAACTCCTTGATTTTTTGCACTAATCTCATTTTCAAAATAAAGATGTTATCATCTCCGGATATTTCAACATTGACCTTCTGGAGGCTTCAAATGAAGCTTCTGTTGATTTATTGTCTTCTTGCTTTTCTGCATAACTGCTTTCTACTTACCTGATAACTTCAAGAATTTCACCTAGTTCTGCTCTTCTCGTTGATAATATTTTTACATCCTTACCAATTAGAGCAAATTTTGCAGTTTTAAGTGATATATCGGATCGATTCCTACTGGTTTCAGATTTAACTTTTACTTATAAAACACAGCAGGTAAGTAAGGAACGTCAAGTACGGTTAATAAATAAAATAACATTAAAGCACCTGAATGAAAGCCTTGGTCTGTTGGATTGGCAGGATGTAATATCCACGGAGGATACAGATGTGGCAAATGATACTTTCCTAACAAAATTCAATTGCTGCCTTGATTCTAGTTGCCCATATGTTTCGAAGAAAATTTGCAGAGAAAAATTTCCTATAAGGCCGTGGATAACGTCTGGAATTTTGATATCAGTTAATAAAAAAGAACAGTAATTTAAAAAGCAGTTAAAGAATCCAACTCATTATAATATTAAAAATTTTTAAATCTTCAAAAAAAAATTTACCGCACTGATACGATTGTCGAAACATAGGTATTATAAAGAGTCTTACGAAGAAGCTCAAAATTCTCCTCGCAGAACGTGGTCTTTAATTAATTCTATTATAAAAAAAAACAAAGGAATTCTAAATTTCCTGAAGTTATTAGTTTAGAAAAGGGATCGACTGCTAACAAATTGGAGAAAGTGGCTGATATTTTGAATACTTATTTCACTAGTATTGAAGAGAAAATTGTTTCGACAGTAATAAACCAGTTTGATTCACGTAGTAATAAACATTTTTCTTCATACCTTCCATCTCCCCAAAGTAATTCAATTTTTCTTGGACCTATTTTTCAGTATGAAACAACAAAATAGGCTGTAATCTAAATTTAAGTAATTCAGGGGGAATTGACGGGTGTGGCTCTATAATTACTAAAGAAATATTGTCTGCATTAATTTTGCCATTGCAGCATATAATTAATACTTCATTTAAAACTGGAGTTTTCCCGTCTGCTTTTAAAGAAGCAAGGATAATTCCGCTTCACAAATGTGACTCTCCTGAAAACCCATCAAATTACCGCCCTATTTCTTTTTTTTCAGCATTTTCTAAAATATTTGAGAAGGCAATTTATAAGAGGCTCTATGACTTTCTTAAATCGTTTAATTTTTTCACAAATTCCCAGTTTGGTTTAGGTCTGGACACAATACTGAGCCCGCTATCATTGCTCTCATCCAATATATTCATGAATGCTTAGATAGAGGTGAAATTCCAGCAACAATATATTTTTATTTTAAAAAATCATTCGATACAATATCCCATTGTATTCTTTTTCGTAAATTGGATAATTGTGGAATGCGCGGACCAGCGTTGGATCTAATTAAATCTTAACTTGATACGAAAAAGCAATGAATAGATTCAGGTAATTTTCTATCTTCGCCTGTTCCTTAGTCCTCGATGGTTGGGGTGCCTCAGGGCTCTGTCCTAGGTCCTCTGCTTTTTCTAGTTTATATAAATAATTTTCACCGCACTTTGGCAATCCCATGTCTCAGCACGCATTTTGCTGATGATACGGCAGTTTCAATTTCTGAGAGGAATGACGAGGAGTTGGAGGCAAAACTTGATGCTGCATTTTCTAATGTTCTTGAATGGTGTTCTGCAAATTTTATTGCTTTGAATTTATCAAAACCTAATTTCATAATTTACGGCAGGAAGTCAAATATATGCCATCGTATTACCCGAGTTACATCTTCAAAATAACTATTATCAATACCTCGGGTGAAAGTGATAAGGTACTTTGAACTTGTGATTGATTAAAGCTTTTCTTATAAGACAAACAGTACTAATATATGCTTAAGGATTTCAAAATAGGATGGTTTAATGTAGGGGCTGAAACATCATTTGCCCTACTCTGATTTGCAAAGCATTTATTTTGCTCTGATTCAGTCTAATATTAATTATTGTTCTCTAGTATAGTTATCTACATTTAAAAGCCATATTAAACCAATACAGATTTTACTAAATAAAGCAGTAAGAATCCTCAAACTTTTTATTTCATCGCCTATTTCACTTCCAAATAAGTCTTCTACCGCATCTTTACATACTTATTTAGATATACTTCCAGTTTCTCAACAATTTACTTTTGGAGCAATTATTTTCAAATTTAATTATGACATTAAGAAATTACCGCCATATTAACTCAATTAAAGTTTGTTCTCCCAATCACAAGATTTACATCGTTATAACAGGCGACAAAAAAGAGTATCTACATTGACAAGTATAGTACTGAGAGATCTAAATTCGCCCCGTTCGTGTCAATAGCTCGGTGCTGGGATGCTCACAAGGATTTCATTGATAAATTTTCTTCTATCCATTTAATAAAAAGGAATCTTAAATTTTATTCAGTTCAGGATTACTTTTAATTAAGCGTTATTTTAATATGAATTAGTTATTTCTTTGGATTGTTGTTCTAGGTGAATTTGGGCCTCTCGGCTATCTTTTAGTATGAATTTATATTTAATAATATTGATTTCTCTTCTTTTTTTTTTTATATTTATATTTGGATCCTGGGCTAGCTGCTACTTTCATATTATTGTTGTATTATTGTATCTTTGCCGTCGTAATTATCTTTGTATTGTAGCGTAATTTTTTATTATATCATTCTCTAGGCCTAGTTTTTCGAGCTTGTCTCCCCATGGGCCTATGTCAATTATATACATGTATATGTTAATAATAAAATGATTGAACTTGAACCTTCAAAGATTATAATATAACTTTCTTATAACTTCCTAAGCTGTTTGACTTTTTTTTATAACTGGTAATTGCCTATTAATAACTTTCTAACAACTTTCTAATCTGTTTATTTTTTTTCTGTTTTAGGATGGTGCACTTTCTAATTACCCTAGGATTTCATTTCTTTATAATGAGGGATTTGGAGCGACTCTGTGGTCCTTTACGTGTTGGCATCATATATTTTGGGTCAGGTATTGCTGGAAATCTGGCCTCTGCAATTTTTATCCCTTATCGTGCAGAGGTAAATCTTTTCCCATTGACATTTTCCCGTTTATAATTTTTTTTCTATACCTTTTTCTTTTAAAAACATTGTCACTTATAGTGTAAATTTTTTATCTTATTCATTCTCTCTAAAAGCGATTGGAGGAAGTCACATTCTTGCATCTAATCTTATCCAATGAATGGTCTTAGAATATTGGGAGACGGCATATTCGAAGAGAAATAAAAATTCTAGGCCCCTTTCTAAGTAACCAAGAGATTGAAGGGCAGCTAGCACCCTCAAACTCCTTTTTTCCCCAAAGACATCTAATAAAAATGTTAAGATTTCATCTAATAAAGATTTTGTTCAGCATAGTTTAAAGGTCCAATAACTAAGCCTTTGGGGAGATACGCCATCCCACTGTCCCAGGGAAAGGACTGTAATTTATCCAGTTTGCCCATGTTTACAAATAGTTTAGATTATTGAGAATATGAAAATATTGCTTTGGAGGAGATATAATTTTTTACGGGGAGAATTTCCCATGGAGAGGAAAGTTTCCGATAATAATTTTTACGGAGGGGGGGTGTATTCTCAGTGTTGTTTTAAAAACGGTTAGAGATTAAAAAAAAATCAGCTGAAAATAAGAAACAACATTAAAACTTAAAACGAAAAGAAATTATTCCGTATATGAAGGGGGGATGCCACCTCAGTCTCTTGCTCTTTACGGTAAAGTTTTACTTCTTGTCGCAATTCTTTAAGAAAGACTGCTCAAAAACAAAGGCCATTGAATTGGAATTAGATTTTTAAAGAACTTTAATACTTTAGCGTAAAGAACGAGGGATTGACGAGAGTTTTTTTTAAGTTTTTTTTTCTCTCCGAATAATTACTTTTAATACACTATAGGCAATAATGCTCTAAGAATAAGCTAATAAACACTACTCTAAGAATAAGCTAAGTAACATGACTCTGGGACAGTAAAGTTCTAATTAGAAAAGATGACGACGTTTTTTTAACGTCTAATCTTTCTCATGGCTGGTCAGTTCGTCTTTACATCTTTCATGTTTGTTATTCTAGACAGAACGCTGTGTTAGAAATAAGAATACTCTAAGAAACAATACTCTTAGAATAAGCTAAGAAACAGGACTCTGGGTCAGTAAAGTTCTAATTAGAAAAGATGACGACGTTTTTTTAATGTCTAATCTTTGTCATGGCTGGTCAGTTCGTCTTTACATCTTTCATATTTGTTGTTCTAGACAGAACGCCATGTTAGAAATAAGAATACTCTAAGAATAAGCTAAGAAACAGAACTTTGGGACAGTAAAGTTCTAACTAGAAAAGATGACGACTTTTTTTTAATGTCTAATCTTTGTCATGGCTGGTTAGTTCATCTTTACATCTTTCATATTTGTTGTTCAAGACAGAACGCCATCTGTTTTATGTCTGAAGCTAAAGTCATCTCCATGCGAGAATTTGCTAACGCCTAGTCGACTGCCGAAAATCATACCAGACCATGTCAGTTTTTCGCAGTTAGGCCCGGGAAATGAGACTAAACGAGTATAGATTCTAAAGATGTTATTCTGAATCCAATACCAAATTCATAAAATTAGATAAGTTCCTGTTAAAAAAAAGAATTAGTTTGAATTAATAGAATTCTAGTTTCAGTTCCAAAATTTGTATACAGGGTTTATGAACTACCCATTAGCCCTTTCACCCCTTAGACTCCCCAAAAAGTTTCTTCAGATAATCAGAAATCCTTCATCTCTGTCTCTAACCAAGTCCCTGAAAATAAAGAAGTCTTCATGTCACTTAATAAACAGTAATATCAATTAAAATTCTTAATTATATTGATGGGCTGTGGGAACTGCGGGAAATTAATTAGACCTCTAGACCTTAATAGAATGTTAAGGTTTTTGACTTGTATATACCTTCTAGGCGTGACAAAGGAGTAAATAAGTTGTATCGTATGTAGCTTACAGTAGAAATAGCCATGGTTGAAATACCAATGTGTAGCTTCTCGTCTCCGGCTTAATGCAGCTGAAACGTAATATTGCTAAAAATTACCAAAATAGTCAAAAATTCCGAAAAAAAGCTACCAAAAGAACAACAGATTTCGTAAAAAAAATCTTAACCTAATCTTTTTGATACTAAGAAAGGGATAATGAAGCATAATAACATAATATAGTAATAATAAGAAAGTAAGGGAAAATAGATAATAAACTAACATGAAGAAGTAAGTTGTTCCTAAGTTCTCTTTCTGTGTGTATTCATTAAAAAGTATTACCTGTTTTATTCTTGGTTGTCATCGTTGTCATTGTCAGTTTTCACAGTTAGGCCCAGGAAATGATACTAAAACTTAAAAGAGCAAGAATTTTAGTTTTTTTATTGTGAATGCAATATCAAATTCATAAAATACGATATGTTCCTGTTAAAAAAGAATTATTTTGAATTAATATAATTAATTTCTTAATTAATAAGACCTTGAATCAAAGACGGATTGCCAAAGATTTCGCTTCTTGGCCATCCATTTAGGACCAAATGAAAAATCCTCGAATGGATGGAAAAAGGTCATGAGAAAGAAATTTGAGTAACTCGGAACTTCATTATAGGGAATAAAGAGTGAACCTTTGAATATATTGGGGTGGAGAAGGACCGTTTTACGGGTGGAGGTGGAGGTGGACGTGGTGTGGGGGGGAGGTGGCTGGCTGCTGCAGTGAGTTCTTAGTTGTAGTAGCACTAGTGAATAATCATGATCTATTTAGTCATAGTATATTCTGTCACCCTTGAAATCAATGATCCCGTTTACTGGCTAGAGTGTAAGTATTATAGAAAATCGAGGAAAACGAAAGGGAAAGGAAGGAAAAGGAAATATTTTTATAGGAAGGGAAATATGACTAACTCGTTGAATATGTTAAAATTAAATTTTGGTTTGTGGTAGAAGTTTCTGGAAAAATAACGCAAGCAAGTTTTAGGTGAAAATCGCCGTGCCAGTTTCGTTTTGAATATCGGAGGAAAAACAATAAAATGTAGTCACATATAAACATGATATACATAACATGTTTCCCATGAATTTGTTCCATTTCCAAAAGTTTTTACTTTTAATAAAATTAAAAAACAAGAACATTATCACTGCAATTGTGTTTTGTCTTTTTTTTCATAAATGTATCCAGTACTGTTTTTTACTGTCACTAATATGACCAGTGGACATTATTTACGATATTCTATTCAGCAATTGGCATATCTCAAATTGCCTTCGTTTTCAGACTACCTTTAAAACTGGACAGAACCGATTTATTTTGATTCAAAAGACATATACCAAGTGTGAAACCTCTAAACACTTCCTTGAAAAAAGTCAATTTCTAAAGTTCTGTAAGAAATATATTCTCTTTGTATGTGCAATTTTGTGGTTTTTGCAATTTTGTACAAAAATACACAGTTTTTGAGGAAAATCGATCCTAATTTATTTCCTACAATTTCGTCATAATTTGGCAAGACTGCGAATTAAGCAACACATGACACAAGAAAGTAAATGTCAGTGAAAATCTCACTGCCAATATGACTTCAAATATCGAATTAAAGGCAATTAAATATGTTACTATATTAATATTAACCTATTTAATGTTAATTAAATTCACGTTAAATATGTTGATTTAAAATAGGTAATGTGAAACTTGAGAGAAATATGTCCCGCTCTACGAGAGAAACACATTAGTTTTAAGATCTCAAAATATAATAGACCCAATTGTCATTGTGCCATATACTGCCATATATATATAAAAAAAGTGCTGAAAAAAGGCGCTGTAAACATTGTTCGAGTTTTTGCCTCTACACATGATATATCAGTGCGAATAAAAAAATTTTGTTTGATTTTATTCTCGGGGCTTTTTGGTTTGGTTTTTCCTTTTCTTTTCGAAAGTGTTTTTGTTTTCCTTTTCTTTTTTTTGTATTACTCCGCTCTTTCTTTTTCTTGTGTCAGCGGGGCAAAATAAAATTATTGTTATTATTATTTCCTACATAAATACATTCATGTACGAATAAACATATCTCTTATAAACATAACTTACTTCTTACAAACTCTTTATACTTTCAAAACGTTCTATTTTTATAAAAATCGAAAACAAGAACATTATCCCTGCTGTTATAGAGTTTGTTTTTCAGAAATGTAAAAGCCCACATTTTCAGAGAAAAATCAATTCTAATCTCTTACCTACTATTTTTCACATTGCAAGAAAGTAAAATAAGCCACATATGTAAAAAAAAAGTTTTTTCAAGCAAGTTTTTCGGATGAGTCAAACAAGGCCGTACACAGGATTTTTTTTTGGGGGGTGGGGATTTACACAAAAAAAACTCAGAAAAACATAAAAATTTGTTTATATCCATTTTTGTTATGTTTTCGCGAGTCAAAAAAATATTTTTTTTCGGGGGGGGGGGGGGGTTAAACCCCCCCCCCTTGGGTACGGCCTTGGAGTGAAAATCTTATTGCCAGTTTCGTATACAAATATTGAAGGGAAAGCAGTGAAATATTTTTAGTGTTATCTGACGTGAAATATGTCACTCTAGCGTATAAAATTGCTTTTCTCGTTTAGGTAAGATTGTCTCCTTTTTGTTTATCCAACGAAAAAGGAAATCATATCAACCTATCATGTTTCTTTTCCCTTGAGAACATTTTCCTTCCGTTTGACATCTTAGCTTTTGGAAGATTCTAAATAAAATCTTATTTTGTTCTTTTTTTATTTTGTAAATACACTTGTAGTAAAACTACAGTCTTATTTTTTAATTATTTTACTTATTTTACTTTTACTTATTTTTATTTACATATTTTATTCATTTTTTATTGTTATCTATTGTTTAATATGTCTTCTTTTAGTGGCCTTCTAACGATTTTATTATTTTCAAGTTTGCTGAAGGGTTTTGCTTAAAGTAGGCTACCAAGTGCAACGAAAATAAAATAAGATTTTTTTTTTAATTGATGAAATGATTTTGAATTGAATTGAATTAATACTTCTACAACCATACACATCTTAAATTTTGATAAAAATCAGGATTCGATTTTTATCAAAAAGCTGCATAACATGTAGTCATGCAATTTTTGGTGGTAATTAAATAGAATCAACACGGGTGTAAAATCATCAAAAATAGTTACAATTTATTAGCACGAAACAGCTTAAAATGACGTAGCTTTTCTTTGACGGTGTTGTTGTCTTTGATAATCGACCGATTGTTAATGTTTGAATTTTAACGGAAGACAGTGTTGTCAAATTTGAATAATTTTCTTTGAATATTTATTTGCCTGGTTCAGCGTGGCTGAACACTGCTGATTTTACGCGGGCAAAAAATTAGGAAAATAAACTAAAAATGTATGACACGAAACAGTTTAAAAAGGCGTAGCTTTCTTATGAAGGTGTAGTTGTCTTGGACAATCGACAAACTGTTAATGTTTGAATTTTTAGGGACGAACAGCGTTGTCAAATTTAAACAATTATCTTTGATTATTTATTTTCCTGGTTCAGCGTGGCTGAACTCGACTGATTTTACACAGACAAAAATTAGCAAAAATAAGCTAAACATGTATTACACGAAACAGTTTAAAAAGGTGTAGCTTTCTTTTGAAGGAGTAGCTGTCTTTGAGAATTTACAGATGTTAATGTGTGAATTTTTACGCACGAACAACGTCGTCAAATTTTAATATTCTGCTTTGATTATTTATTTTCCTGGTTCAGCGTAGCAACACTGACATAAATGTACTTCTGCCGTAAAATCTTAATAATTTTGGAATAACCATAAGAAAACCCTTGAAAACCGTTTTCCCCCTCTTATCTTCTTACGACGTTCGTTCATTGTGAAATAGTCGGAGAAAAAAAGTTTTAATTCGTGACTCCTTACCCATTAATTCCCGGTCCTAATAGAAAATCCCTCCCGTGCCCTTTACTGTCATTTACTTCCTTTGCTTGCTTTGTAAATCACGATTTTCAGGCAGGAACTAGGATGGGTCAAAGGGACAAAATTATTTTTATTTTAATATCCTTTTTACTTGAAATATATTTACTAAATAAATGTAGTTAAAGAATGGCCCACTTTCTGTAATAATAAACGCAAGCCCGCTAAACCTGGTCCATTTATATTGCGGTAACTTTTGGGATAGGTTATAAAATGCTGGATAACCCCAAACTATTTTATTGGTTCAGTTTAAGGCTGTATATTGGCCTTATTACTATCATCAAGCCAATGGCTATAGAACATAAAGAGGAGGCTCATTTAATCGAAATTGTCCGTCCGGGGTTGACGGTTAATGACAGGTTATTTCAGAATGAACAAAAGTATCATATAAAGTCTTTGGAAGTAATGCAGCAGCTGTCTTTTCGAGAAAAACAGAAAATCAAGTTGAGGTTTTATTTTAATTAGAAATTTATTTTGAATTTAAAATTTATTTTTTCATAAATAGGTTATCGACCCTACACCTGATAGGATTCATTTCCATGATAGCCTAAATAATTAACAATTAGCTTTAATAATTAAGCTGTAGAGTTCAATCAAAGGACAAGTAAAATTTGACTTTTTAAGGTCAAGTCTCTCGGCGTAAAACTTATTCAGACGAAGAACATATCACGAGAAGAAATCCAACCATCTAATGGAAAGGTGACTTTGGTTGATGATTATCTTTCTAAATTAAAAGTTATGATAATAAGTATTCGGTACTTGTTAAGAAAGCGGTAAGTACGCGAGAAGTGAAGTTTAGTTAATGCTAATGAAATAAAACAAAATAGGATGAAAATGTAATAGTTTATAAACAAAATTGGGCTATATATTTGCACTTTAGGGGTGGGGGTTAAAGTATAGCATATATTAAATACGTAACCAAACCTAACCCAACCTAGGTACCTTTTTTCCCCCTAAACCCCAATAAACTAAAGTTTAAATATAGTTCCCGGATTGAAAAACCCTTTGCTTTTGTCATTACCCGGTACATGCCTATCTGTTCTCGCAATACAATTCTCAAGGACTTAGCGCTTTCTTAACAAGTACCAAATATTCTTACCTCATTTCATTCAAAGGATTTCTATTCATTGTATTTTCAGAGTCGCTTCCAGTATATACTAATTACTATATTAGTATAATTACTATGTTAGTTAATAAATTATTTATAATATATACTAATGACTATACTATACCCTAATTACTAAAAGCTTATCCATCTTCATAGGACCTATAGGGGTCCCCTTCTCTTGAAGACCCTTACACCAGGGATTGATAAGTTTTTTTGTATCATAGGTTTCGTGACAGAAGTGCTATATCTTATGGGGTCAAAGTTCTTAGACTATATGTTCCTTGGTAATCCATGTGGCTGAGTTCCATCCAAGCCGCCTTCATTAGACAATTTTATAACTGTCATGATTCATTCTCTTCCCGTGTCCACGCCGCTGTAGTTACTTTTTATAAATCTTAGGTCTGTATTATCAAGATATGTCATCCTTTTCCAAGCTCTCTGTTAGTGATGTTCCGTTAATTAATTATAGAAGGGACCATGACTAAATCCATCCTTACGGGATTTATTGGGGTCTCCTCTCTTGACAAACTTTACACAAGGGCTGGATAAGCTCTTTTATCACATTGACTTTGTGACAGAAGAACTCTATCTTGGGGGCTGAAGTTCTCCCCCTTTTTCTTTCTTGGTTATCCACCTGGTTCAAGACATGTTGCCTTCTGTAGAGATATTTGTAAATGTGTCATGATTGATTCTCTTCCATGTTTGAGCCACCTTAGTTATAGTGTTGTCAAAACATGAAACCTTGTCAGAGCTTATTATTTGTGCTGTAGTCCAAAAAGTCTTAGCATATTAATATTTGTTATTCATGGGAATAACTGGAATTACGAAAGAACAAAAATAATATGAGTAAAGTCACGTTTTTCTGTTTTTAGGCAAGCACACTTCTTGAAATAGACCGAAAGTTTGGGTTTTTGGTGATGAAAAGTGTGCATGATCACTTTTCTGTCTTTCTTCTTACTATTTGTTACCAGATCTTTTATATTATTTTTTATATTATTATTATCTTTTATACTATTTTCATTCTTTTTGTCACTTCTGACTGATACCATTCATTCTATGGTTTTTTTTTATGCGTTTTTAATTTCGGCAAGAGATAATGCTCAGTTCGGACGTATTCGGCAAAGTCTTTTAAGGATTTTGTCGCATTCTCAATTCAAAAATTTTTTCAAGATACCTTATAAGATTGTTATGTAAACATTAAAGGTTTTCAGATCCTTCACTCTAAAGGAAAGCCTTGTATTATGAGGCTTATAGGATTTCTTGAAATATTTTCAAGTTGATAATAGTGACAAATCCTTAGAGGATTTTGTTAAATCCCTATGCATTTTAACTTTCGACTTGATGGTCAAATTCAGAATGATTGTTTGTGGCGGAATGAAAAGGTTAAAAGACCAGCCTGAATTACCGCCGGTAACAAAGAAGCTATCCAATTAGCCCGCAATGCCAGCGTTAGTTGCTAGGTATATCTGGAGACAGAAAAGGTATAGAAAGCAAAAGAAGAGCGGAAAAATAATTTAGCAGAAAAAGAGAGGCTTAAGAATATGGAAGAAGAGGTGATAGCCAATAAAAATTTAAACAGCAAGAGATCGAATAGAATCTTCTTGATAAAAAGAAGAATGATCATAATAAATGCAAAGCTTTTCTTTGAAGGTGTAGCTGTCTTTGACAATCGACAGATTGTTAATGTTTGAATTTTTACGGACGAAAAACGTTGTCAAATTTAGATAATTTGCTTTTATGATTTATTTTCCTGGTTCAGCGTGGCAACACTGACATAAATGGGGTGCTGCCGTAAAAACACAGTAATTTTGAAATAACCAAAAAAAAATCGGTACTTGTATGATAAACGCCCTACCGCTCAAGTTGTTAATTCATTGACGCATTATAAAACCGTTTTTTTTTTCGTTAGTTTCTTTCAGCTTAGCGTGAGACAAGACAAAGAGAAGTGACAGAATGGATGGAAAATATATAATAAGGGCTATATATTTGCACATTAGGGAGGGTGGACGTAAAGTATTTGGCAGTGTGAAGTTAGAAAACAATTCTTGCTACATAGTATGTAGAATAATTGTACCTAACACGTTAGGTATGCACACCCGCTATAGTTTACCCCCCCCCCCCTCATGTGGAAATATATAGCCCAAATTTCTTTCTAAAGTATTATATTTTAATTTTACTTTGGTATATTTCATTAGAATTGAGTTTCAGAGAAACATATTAGAAGAAAATTAGGTTGTGCGTCTTTCATCGAGTACTGAAAAATATTGAAATTTATATCTATTTATATATTAATTTATATATTAGCTAATATCTATTTATATATTAGCTTTGGGATGGGAAACAATCGCCGGTCACCGCAAGCAAAAACTTTCTGAACCCATTCGGCTCTTCAAAGGAGTTAGGCAAGGATCTGCTCTAAGCCCTATCATCTTTAATTCTGCGGTTTACTCTGTAACTAGATTCGTTCGTGGGACCTTCTTTTTGGAGGGCTTGGATCTAAGTTTCATTTCTTATGCAGATGACTTGTTGCTCCTAAGCAGCACGCTGAGGGGTCTACAAGAGAATCTTCGTCTCTTAGTGACCCTATACAGAAGAATAGGACTACGAGTCAACATAGAGAAAACCGAATTGATCGTTTTTAGCGGCACCAACTCGACCAATTCCAATCTTGTCCTTGACGGTATCAGAATCCAGCAGTCCCAGTCCCTAAATTACCTTGGTATCACGTATGGCCAGACGCCTAGGTCAACTAGAGGCTTGTCGGCTGAATCAGTCTGTAAATCTATCTGCTCAGCACATGGAAAAGCTGTCAAATGCAAGTGGTCATTTAATCGATTTATTAAGTCAAAACTATTCAACGCCGTCGTCTCTCCTGCCATCTGGTATATATCACCCTTTTGGGAAATGTTGTCCCTCACTGAGCGTCGAAAAATACGAACCACGTACTACAGGTTTGCAAAATTTTTGCTGAGACTTCCACTGAGATTTTCTAACACGGAGATCTCATCCATATATGGAATCCTTGATCCATCAACCAAGGTGATTGATCTAGAACGGAGAGCCTCAAGACGATCCCTCATTAAACTCTACGACTCACGACTGACTCAACTGTTTCTGTGAATGAAATACCTGTATTTAATTTTTAGTGTTGAACATGTTTTTCTTCTTTTTTTGTTTCATTTTGTACTCCGCTTTTTTTTTCTCCATTTCTCCATTGTAAGCGGGCATAAATAAATATATATATGTATTAAATAACTAATAATATATCTAATAATTAATTCAAATATTTATATCTAATTTGTAAAGCTCTCAGTAGACTTTCACCATTATGAAATTGGTAAATTTTAGTACACCATTTTAAATCTCTCAAAACTTTAAGTAAGATTAGTTTTCAGTATTGGAAAAAATCCGGTGCTTCTCGCAAGAAAGTATACTTTCCTTATTTTTACTCCTTGGATATCAAATCTTGGAGACCTATAACGATTCGACAAAATGATTTCTTATCTTTGAACTGTCGAATCAGTTCAAATTTTTACCCTAATTGAGTCTCTTCCAGAAGTAAGGAAGAGGAAACAATTGCGAGGGATTAAGGTAGAAGTATTTTCGAAGGGTTTCAGCTTCTTTTTTTAAACCCTTATCAATTCATTTTCATAAACTTTTACTATTAAGGTTAATCGAAGTAATATTTACCATTTCTGAAACGGCAATTTTTGTCACTAGACATTTCTTTTCGGAACGTTTTTTAAACTTTCGGTTACTATAGGCTGTGGTTTGGTCTTTACTAGATTACTAAAGTGACTGAGCGGGCTAGCACTAAAAAATGGGAACTAAACTTCTGGTCATTGGTTTTTGACCACTTAGATTTGTATGGAACTCTTTATGCCTCCCAGTATTTCTACTCCAGGAATTATACCAAAATGTCATTTTTGGTAGTATGTGACACTTTATAATGGAGTTATCGAGACAAATTTACAGAGAGCACATAGATATAATCAGTGGCGGGTCAAGGATTTTTTGTTTGGGGGGGGGGCGTAAATTAGGTTGATCCGATAAACTTAGATAATGTCGGAGACCACACTGCCTTTCCATGACGATAAAATAAAAGTTCAAAATAGGGATAAAATCCTTTTTAATAGACAGTGTATAGAAAATTCACAAAAAAAAACAGATATTTCGGTCACATATTCAGTGACCGTCATCAGTAGTAAAAAAAATATATATTTATGTGACCGAAATATCTAGTATTTTTTGTGAATTTTCTATACACTGTCTACTAAAAAGGATTTTATCCCTATTTTGAACTTTTATTTTATCCGATAAACTTGCTTTAGGAGCAAGTTTAATTAACGCAAACTTTCGTTAATTAAGCAAATTACACTGCTTTAGACTATGTTAGGGGGTGCGCACCCCCTCCCCCTGGATCCGCCACTGTATATAATCAAGAGCTTAAATATGAGCCAGTAGTATCTCTCGGCAGCAGGTCTCGGCTGCTACTTTCTGCTTGTCAGCCTACGGATTATGGAACTTACTACGAGAGGGAGGATTGTAAAACTCAGGTTTAAGGTTTTGACCATAGAGATTATGACACTACCCATTTCATGCTTCCTTAGCATTACTAATCTGTATATGGCACCAAAAAGTTACATTTTTTATGCCATATGGCCCCTTTTTGTCGGTTTTATCAAGACAAATTTATAAAAAGCATGTAAATATAAAAATTAGCTTTAAAGAGCTATCTAGGATGCTCTCTAGCCTGCTTGTTCTGTTTGTCAATAGACGATTTAGGAAAACTACTATGAGGGCCGGGAGGGGGGAATGTAGAAGAGGGGGGATGATAAACATCAGGCTTTGGGGTTTCAACCACAGAGATTAAGTCAGTACTCTTTTCATTCTTAGCAGCCTTTTCATTCTAGAAGCGGCATCCAAAGTCCACTTTTTGGGTACTCTATGTCTCTTTATGATGGCGTTATCAAGACGAATTTATATAAAGCAACTCTATATAAAAATTAGCTTTTGAATAACCCTTTAAACAGCTTTCAATGATGTTGTTGTAGCCTGCTAATTCTGTTAGCCAGTTGATGATTTATGAAAATATTATGGGGGCTGGGAGAGGGAATATTGAATAGGAAGGATTTTCGAACTCAGGTTGAGGGCTTTCAACAACGGTGATGATGATATTCTTCCCAGCCTTTTGTTCTAAAAATGGTACCTAAGTACACCTTTGAATTGAATTGAATTGAATTTATTTATAACCCGTAGAAAGTACAATAACGAACGGAGTATAAAAAAAGAAGAAAAGAAAAAACAAAAGCAAAAGAAAAAGACGTATAATGACAAATAAAAACAAATAAAATTAGAGAATAATCGCACAAGCATAGTAATAAACCAAACAAAAAAATTACAGCACAAGCCAATGAAACAAGCACATAAACAAGCACGAACAAAACAAAAATAAAAATCACAGAACAAGCACACAAGCATAATAATAAACCAAACAATCATACAGTATATATAACAAACACAAAAACAATAAACGTGAAAGACCTGTTGTTTTAAAAGAGAACACCATGGGTGTCCATTTATTCCCCTATTGTAAGCTGGGATGCATCTGCCGATGGCAGCATTGGGGTCAATTTATCCGTATTTCCTATTGGCCCAAGAATTACTTGCCCGGGGGGGGGAGATGATATTTAGCATACCGGTAATAAATTCGTCGGAGTTGCTTTGATTCCGTTGCCGAAAAGGTACGCCAAAAAGGTGCAAGGTATAAAAAATTTGGGAGTGCATATGAGTTATGTAATTTAGCTAGTAGCTAGCGATTGAAATGAAGTTTATTGGAAATTATGCCACCGTAGGCACTGAAAGTCCGGCGCCTGAAATGGTGAATGAGAAGCTTTTTAGTTGCTTTAAGGGAGTTGCCGATTGGGAGGCCAAGATAATTCATTTCCAATTTAGGAGCAACTGACGACTGACGATCAAAATGGAGGAAGTAAACAAGGAGTCTTGGCTTGGGGTCTCGCTCTAGACTTAAGCTAGAAGCTATTAATCAATGTCTCTTGACGTATTGAACTTGGTTTTCTCTTCATCAGAAAAAACCTTTTTGAGTCAATTTTTTGTCAGTCTAGTCAGTTTTTGATAGATTTTTTTTACCTTGAGAGTTAGAATTTATTTCGTTGCAGTCCTGTAATGAGCAACTTGAGTAATTTATGATCCTTTTCCCAAGTCCGGGGGGGGGGGCGTCATATTATCCCCAGAGGCATACTTGTTGAAGCTTTCAACTATTTAGAATAAAATTGGTATCTCAAAATTTTGATCTATTTTCTAAAGTTTTGAGGAGTGGGTAGGAAAAAAATGGTATGGGAGGAAGTCTGGCTGCTCTCCAATCACTTTTGACTCTTTAGGAAGGCACTAAAACTTGGTGCACTAAAAGATGTTGAATATAACGAACAAATTCCCTATATTACCGTTCACAACTCTGATTTGCAGCATAACAGTCCTTTGTCCACTTGACTGTTCCGTAGATTATTTATATGTGATGCGTTGAAAAGGGTATGAGATCCAAGAAATTCAATTTCTGGATTTTTTTTCAAATTTGTGAAACCTCCCTATTTTCATATATTATTTAAAGACATTGGAATATGAGGTTGATTTTTTTTTTTACTTTTTAGGTTAATTTCCTTGACAAGTATTAGTTTCTTAGTTACCTTGGTTCTTCGACTTCTAATTTCCTTTCTCCTGCAGCAAAAATGTGTTTATAATAAATAAATACTTCCTTTTTCTCCACTTGGGAAAACTACCGTCGATTTTTCTTTTTTAGGTAAATATTCAAAGAAGTCATTCCTTTTTAGAAATTTTCTAACTTCAAAAATTTTCACTTCCAATCTGACATACTAGCTAGAATTGCATGACAAAATGGGAGAATTCACGGTCTTTTGTCTGAAGCTAGCCTAACGTAAGCGATTTTTTTCAAGCGACAATTATTTTTTTCAGGTCGGACCGGCAGGATCTCAATTTGGTATATTAGCAGCCCATTTGGTTGAAGTCATACACGCTTGGCATATATACAGAAGGCCCTGGAATGCCATAAAACTACCGCTAATGACAATTTTCTCCCTATTTCTGATTGGTTTAATACCAATGGTTGATAACTATGCCCACTTTTTTGGTTTCCTCTCCGGCTTTCTTCTTTCGTTTTCCTTGTTGCCTTTTATATCAATTGGAGACTATGATAGGAAGATCAAAGTCAGCTTAATAGTTGTTTCAATTTTACTTTATCTCGGGCTACTGACGTTATTAGTGATTGGGTTTTATATCTGGCCTATTGAGAACGATGCGGTCCTGAAGTTTTTTGGATATTTCAATTGTGTGCCCGTTACGAACGATTTTTGTGCGGAACAAAATATACACTGGACTCCGAAGTTGTTCATTCTGTGAATGCCGTTTTTGTATGCCAAGTCTGATCCAGTGCGTGATTCAAAAAAGTGATCTCCTCTTTTTTTTACATTTTAGTTGTGTGTAGAGAAAGTTTAAACTGTTTTACTTTTAAAGTAAATACTTTAGCTGAACCTTGGTTATTTTTACCAAGATAAAATAAATTTAAGCTTTAGCTAAATCAGTAACTAATTACGTAAATATTGTGATAAAGAGCACTAATCGAGAGATCCATAAATTAAAGTTATGATTTCCAGTGAAATGACATGAAATAATCGCAATATACAGGTTCCTTGTGTTTTGTATCCATACTTACCTCCCCCTAACTTCCGTATGTGTCATACCGTGTTTCCACCAATAACATATATCTATGGTTTAGAAGCCTTAAACTCTTTGAACATCCATAATGTTCTTGCACTTTACCTATGTTGACTATTTTAAAAATGACAACCAGAAAACCCCTGGACTGATGCCAAAAAAGGAAACTGAGCTTCTTTTGTTTTCTATTTTAAGCAGGATTTATATTCAACTAATAAAAATGTGCATTAAAAAAAAATAATTATATGTCGCGGTGCCTGAATCCAAAGGATGAATACTCGCGCTTTTTATGAAAGAAAGTTGTTGCTGGTCGTAATTGCAAGAACGACCTAACTTCCTAGCTGGTAGGGGAAATGAGCCATAATTGAAGAGAAGAATAGTATACCTTTTCTTTTATTTTAAGAACTACCAGGTATACTAGTATATACTATACACCCAAATGAAGCCGCGTTACTATTCTGTAGATGTATACTCATTATTTCCTGTTTAAACTGTAAAAAAATTGGTCCTCCGTATAATTCAAAAGTATTATTATTTGTTTTTCATTCATAATATCAAAGATGAGACACATACTTTGCTTCTGGGTACGACAATATATTTTGCAAATTTAAAAAATTATTTTTGAAAATTTTACTGATATAGATGGCGCTAAAGTTGCCACATTCTTTTATACATCCCTAAAAAGAAGCTAGAATGAAAATGAAAACATGGCATATTGAATGTACCCAAATATTTGTCTTAGAGGCGGGAGGGCCGAATGTCCAAAAAAATTTCAAGGGGGTGGACTGCTTTTTATATTTTGAGTAGTTACAATATGGAATTTTTAAGTAAAATAAACTAACAATTACATTCATGCCTATAACCATTTCAATGGAGTAAATTTGTTTTTCACAGTCTCTGTGTAAATTTTATTTTTCACGGTCTCTCTCTCTCTCTATTTCTCTCTCTCTCTCTCTCTCTCTATCTATCTATCTCTCTCTCTCTCTCTCTCTCTCTCTCTATCTCTCTATCTCTCTAACTCTCTATTATTACATGTATCACATATATGTAATTTCCCAGATTTTGGAGGGGGAGACGCGTATCCCCTCTTGCTATATAGAATTGCTCAAATTAGGCATAAGCAACTGCAAGTTTAATTAAAGTCTTTGTAACGCAGGCGGGATAAGATAAAGAAATTCACACACTACAATGCTGAATGAGACCGGTTCCAATTAATTGATATTCCTTGAATTGACAACTAAATATTTTTCAAATATATATGTTTTTAAATATATGTTAATATAAATAATATTTTTTTTAATTTATGTCGTGTCGATAGACACGACAACAATAGAACACACTGGTATGAAATTCTATATTCTCTTCCTTTAAATAGATATGATAAAATAAAATTCCTGCACAGATAAAATAAAAGTAAAAAAATAAATGATTCAATAAAAATGAAAATTTTAAATTTATGTCGTGTCAATAGACACGACAACAATAGAACACTTTGATATGGATTTCTAGATTCTCTTCCATTAAATATATATGGTTGAAAATATTATTAACTATCCGTGGAATGATACCCTGGAGATGGGGTTGAGAAATTTCACCCACCATAGTATGAGTTTTTCCAGAGGAAGTTTGACCATAAGCAAATATGGTTCCTTTGTAACCACACAAGACATTTTTAATGTAAAGAATGAATATAAACTGTGAATCTACGAAGTGTTTTACATGCCTGGACTCCTTAGATTTTTCCCGGCATTGTTATTTTATACCACTCCGACTAAGTAATAAAAAAAATAAAAACAATCATATGCATTGGACTTTACAGTCCCTACCGGCGGTGCTGATCTCCTTTTCTTGGCCCTTCAGCCAGGAAGTGCAATGGGGGGTTTGGAGCCAACCATCTTGTGCTCTCGCACACCTTTCTGTTTACCTTCCCCAGATTTCTCCAGGTACCCATTCAGAGCTGGGTCGACTCTAGCTGATCTTACAGAGTCACACTACTGACCCTCGTCCAAAACCAAGTAATTGGGTACACTAGGATTCGAACCTTCGCCCTCTCGGACAAAGAATCGTAAATCCAGCGCACCAATCCACTCGGCTAAGACGGGACTCAGACTCGGCTCGACTAAATTATCATTTAACAAAATAAAAACAGAAATATACGTTCCACAACGAATTCTAAAAAAAAAAATTACGAACTTAGTCCGAGTCTCCAATTAGCGTTGAAACATAATATTTGTTAATAACCATTATGTGATGTCTATGTTCCCTCTGGGAGTTTTCTATCTTCCTTCTATGTTCCTCTTTGTAGTGTCAATATACACTACAATGGGAATACGAATCAAGTGGCATTCTCAGTTAAATTATACACCGTATGTTTGTTGAGCTATAAGGCCATCTATTTCTCAACCATTCTTAGATGGTTTGAATTTATGAATTTAGCATATGTAAACTGTTCAGTACATATAACCAATTTTTTTTAATAATATTCCCGTTATTTGCCAAAGTTGGAAATTATGGTTCTTCGGTACCCGGTGCTCTCTGGAATCTAAAATCAGGACATAAGTTTGCTAATTTTAGGACTCAAAGGCATCTAAAGTTGAGATTTCAGCTTGCTAATGTCGGTATTCTAATAAATATAATGAATTAAATTTCTGTTTTGACCAATTTTTATTAATTTGCTTCCGAATAGTGGGTCGAATTCACGAAAACTTAGGGGCGGAAGGATTTTTCGATGTTTTTTTTTATTTTTTAATGAAGAGACAAAAAAAACATCAATACAAAAAGTTATTTTCTAAGTCAAGATGGGAGGCGGGATAAATTGTGATTCTTCCTCCCGTCTCTCAGTTGGTGTGACTAATCAGATGGTTGGAGTCTCTATGAATTTTGTCCTAAAATTAATTTTTCTTGGCAGCCACGGATACTTCTTAGCAAACATGAATATTTCACTCTTATGACTTTATATATTTGTTTCCACCACTTTATTTTTCTCTGTTTTCACCAGCATTATTTGATGTGTTTGCCTAGAAAAACGGTTCTTAAAAGTAAGGATCTCAATAGCATCCATTAAATATGCTGTCTTGTTATCTACATTACTATTTTGACTGTTTTTGGTTTTTGGGAACCGTTGTTCTATGGATACCGAAATTAGCAAACTGTTGTCCCATGTGACCCGACCCAGGTACCGAGACAGTGATTTTTGTTTTACCGGGGAATGATAACTGGATTATCTGCTATTGACCATGTCTGATGAGGAAATAATTTAAATTCCTAGCAAAATATATCTTACTGACAAGCGTGTATCCAGAATCTTATTGGGGGGGGGGACTTTAATAAAATATCAAAAATTTTGTTGATGTGCATTGTTGCTACGTTTTTATGAGTCACATAATTTTTTTTTAGACGGGGGGCTCAAAACCGGTGACCCCTCCCTCTGGATACGGCCTTGCTTACTAGTAACACGTATCTCATACGTGTTGTTTTGCTGCCGTGAATTGGGTTGATGGTTTTGTAAAGACATGTATTGCTAAAAGTCAGGATTTTTTGTCCTACGTATTTAAGCTTAAGGTGTTAGTTGATGAGTCAACTGGCTTTATTTTAAAGTGCAGAAGACGTTTCTTGTTTATTGATAAAACTATAAGTAAGGTTACACATGAGACAAATATTTATATTAACATCAACTCTAAAATTGGCCTAGGCGAGGTTTGTGCCACAAGAGAATTAGTTTAGATGAATTACCAGTATCTTCCTTTATCAGTATCATCAAAATTCAAAATTATTTTATCAAAATTACAAATAATTTATAAATAACACCAAAATAAACCATATAAATAATATAGAAAAAATCCATACAATATAATCCATATAAATAATAATATATAAATAACCATATAAATAATATAGAATACTTCGTAAACTCTACTTTAAATATATTTCAAAACATATGTCCTATATATATTATTTAAGATACAATTAAAATTTACTTCAAATATACAAGATAATTCTTCAAAATATTTATAAGTTACCCAAATTTGTATTACTCATCTTTAAGTTTAGTCTACGAAACCGTTTTTTTGATTAAACTACAAGAAATAATTAGTCTTCAAAATTTACGTTTGGTTTTTACTCGTTATTATTTTTTTCAATATGTTTAAAGCTATTCCTTTTTTCTGTCTTTCTATTTTTGCGGTCTTAAGTTGCAAATATGAGAGTACTGTTTTGTATGCCTGTTCATTTTTCTATTATAGGAAATATTTTACAATAAGCATTCTTCGTGGTTTATACATTCAAATGTACATAGAATATTTGAAATAAATGTACAACGCAATTCTTGTCAGTATTTATCGAGTTTAATGAAATATTTAAGATAAAGGGTGTTTATTTTCGAAAAGTCCAATTTGAAAGGATCTCTTAATTCTTCGTAAAAATGTTTGTATAACAGTTTCGTTGAAGATCATAACGCAGTTGAGATTATCATTAAAGTCTTAACTATTGTAGGTATAGTTTCTACAACTTTTTAGTTGGCCACAACCCTAACCAGGTCAACTTACCAGTAATAAAATCTTTTGCATCGTATTGATCAAGTTTGTGGTAATTTACATTGTATTGAACCAATTTTGCTTGTAATTTTCAGTGTTTCCTCAGTCAGGCATGAATTTCTGTTAAGGAAGTCATTAGTTTCATTGGGTCTACATTCAGAGGAATTTTCCCCTTGTAAAAAAAAAATAGTTTTATACCTTTGAATTCCCCTTTGAACTTCACAGTTTCAAAGTTTTCACAAAACTTAGGTTTTTCTATTTTAATTTCTCTAACTCAATTTATGGAGATTAATCGATGATTTGTAGAGTCGTCACTCGCTGTAAATACAGAGATGAGTCTGACAGCATTTGAAAGTATGTGCTTGAGGTGCATATTTATCGTCGGCTTGAGACAAAAAGTCGCTGAGATTCGTCGGGAAACTGGGCTGCCGGTTATTTCTGAAGTATTAAAGAAAAAACATTGGAATATCTTGGATACGTCCTTAGGACGAAGGAGTTGAGAATCCAACACAAACTGTAGCCATGAGGACGTCGACAGAGAGGGGGTAAAGAAATACGCTTAGCTGCACGTACGTTTGATTATCCCCGATATTTTTATATGTCACTCCAAATACGCCTTCGCATTAGGGAGACGTCTCAATTATTGGGACAGCTTCAAATTGTAGAGCAATCTCCATTATGGAGATGCCATTGCATTATGGATATCTATTATGGATGTGGCTCCAATACAGAGATGCCTTCAGATTATGGAGACGGCTCTGTTACAGATAATTGTTTCCTTTTACCTCACAGTTGCCAGGATCACTCAAACAATCAAAGTAGAAGATGATTGATGATCATGATGACTTTTTATTTTTCAATCAATTAATCACAAATACAAAACAGACTAAATTTACATTTATCTGGCAGAAAGACAAACTCTTCCTGGACAAATAAAAGGAAAAACGAAACAAATGGATACCTTTCCCAATATTCTTATACGTCACTCCAAACACGCCTTCGCATTATGGAGACGTCTCAATTATTGGGAGAGCATCAAATTATGGACGTGTCTCCATTATGGAGATGCCTTTGCATTTGGGAGATATCTCTGTTATGGATGCGGCCCTACTGTAGAGATGCCTTCGGATTATGGAGACGACTCTGTTATAGACAATTATGTCCTTTTACCTCACAGTTGCCAGGATCACTCAAAGAAGCAAAGTAGAAGATGATGATGACTTTATTTTTCAAAAAATTAATCACACATACAAAACAGACTAAATTTAAATTTATCTGGCAGAGAGACAAACTCTTCCTATACAAATAAAACAAAAGTAAAGAAATAAATGGATATTCTATAAAAATGAAAGACGTGAAAAACAAATATAAATAAGAAGAAAAAGAAACAGTAGACGCAAGGTTAATTATTCAACACGTCAAAGGAGAAAGAAATTAAGACCCGAGACAAACTCCCAATAAACACAGAAGGAAATAATATAACTTTTAACAACTCATTGGGGGAACAAGCCGCCTGAAACCAACACAGTTTTCCCATAAATTTTTACCCCTTACCGTTAAATTTTTCCTTACGTCATCCTACCACCACATTCAGGGGCGACCTGCTTTTTGTTTGGCTGATGCGGACGATCTCTGCCAATTCTTTATCCGCAGAAAGTTTCCTAGCCATCTCAACTTTCTATCAATATAGCCCAAGATAGCGGAATTGAACCCCATTTTTTCGAAAATAAAAATAGTAAATAAGTGGAAAATAGTAGAAAACGTACTTCACTGCTAAAGGATTAAAAATATGTGAATATGCCTAAATTGGAGCAAGGAAAAGCTAATGGCAATATAGATAGAATCTTCTCATCTCACTCCTCTCAAAAAAGCAACCTCTGCGATATTGAAAAATCGCTGCATTAGAAAATAACACTAAATATCGAACCCCTGGTTGTATTACTTTACAACACTTCCCAGGTACGGGTAACTAGCACTATAAAACAGTCTTACATGAAATTCTTCCAACGACATTTTTAGCACTGTTTTATTGATAATGTTCAAAATTTACGTGAATCTTGATCTCTCTTTCTTTCAAATATCGATCTATCGATCTATTTATTCAAAATACGAAATATTAGAATGTAGTGTCAGTAACGCAGATAAGTTTTTTACATATGAAAAGGCAAATTTCCATAACTCTCTCTTGTTGTTTTTTCATAGCATTATTTTTCAACAAATGAAATCAAACAGTTCGTAACGTAAGTAAGTAGCGACCCGGCTCAATGGTAACCGAAAATTCTTAAAAACGGAATTTTGATACCAATAGATACATCAAAAGAATCAGATTTTAATGCTGATTTCAAATATATCAGTTTCATCAAGTTTAGTCTTACCCATCAAAAGTTATGCGCCTGAGAAAATTTGCCTGATTTTCTAAAAAAGGGGGAAACACCCCCTAAAAAATATAGAACCTTAATGACCTTAAATCACACCATCAGACTCAGCGTATCAGAGAACCCTACTGTAGAGGTTTCAAGCTTCTATCTGCAAAAATGTGGAATTTTGTATTTTTTGCCATAAGAAAGATCAAGAATGCATTTTTTTTTTTTTTTTTTTTTTTTTTACAGGGCTGATCGTATCGACCCAGTGGTCCTAGAATATCGTGGGAGGGTGCACTCGAACAGAAATTAAAAGTTCTAGTGCCCTTTTTAAGTGACCAAAAAATGGAGGGCAACTAGGCCCCCTCCCACGCTCATTTTTTCCTAAAGTCACCCGATCAAAATTTTGAGATAGCCATTTTGTTCAGCATGGTCGAAAATTTATGTGGGAGGATGCTTCCATGGAAGAAGTTTTCACTGGGGGAAGGGACATTGCTATGAAGGGGGCGCCGGATTTCCCAGCATTATTTAAAAACGATCAGAAATTAAATTAAAAAAACAAGTTTTTCTACTGAAAGTAAGGAGCAACATCAAAACTTTAAACGAACAGAAATTATTACGTATATGATGGGGTTCACCTCATAGTCAATATCTTGCTCTTTAAGCCAAAAATTTTTTTTGTACTTTCGTAAGAGCTATTTATTCTAATTAACGGCCTTTGTGATTAAGGGGTCATTTTTAAAGAATTGGAACAAAATTCGAAGTTAGCGCAAAGAGCGAGGTACTAACTAGGGGGCGAACCCCCTAATATACGTATTAAAAATATATGAATATAGAAGTTCGTTACGTAAGTTACGTATATTAATTACTAATAAAAACAAAAATAACATCTTTATAAAAAAAATCAAATAAGTTTTGAGGAAACCATTTAACAAAACAAAAGGAAGATTAGTATGCAAGTTCTTTTTTAATTATTTATGTGCTATGAGCCAAAATCAAAACCTACACCTACTCAAAAATGTTCAAAAATTAAATTAAAAAAAAACAAGCTGTTACAACTGAAAGTCCTGAATGACATTAAAACATTAAAACGAACAGAAATTATTCCCTATATTGAAGGGGCTGTCCCTCCTAAGCACCTCGCTGTTTACGCTAAAGTTTGACTTTGTCTCACAACTTTATTTTTTCAAACAATAAAAACTTTAGCGTAAAGAGCAAGGCGCTGAGGAGGGTACAGCCCCTTCCATATACAGAATAATTTCTGTTCGTTTTAAGTTTTCATGTTGCTCCTTGCTTTCAGTTAAAAAAAACTTGTTTTTTTTATTTAATAGTAATCAAGGATCGGTTTTTCAATTCTGTAGTCTGCAATGTCGAAACGTATAATAGATGCCACATTGTCTGAATTGTGAAGTCAAAAGCTTAACAGAAAAGAAAGTCCGAAAAGTGATCTGAAATTGAATCTCACAAGCCTATTTCAAGTAAAAGCATTTAGCCAGCACCCAGCCTCCTGAGGCCAACACAGCTACGGAAGCTCCTCCTCCATTCCAATCTATTCAAAGCCTCCCTTTTTACACCCTTCTAGGAAGTTTCCATTTCCTTTAAATCTTTCTTTATGACGTCCTCCCACCCCAGGCGAGGACTATCTGCTTTCCATTTAGCCTTAGACGGTTCGTCGAAAAGGATAATCTTCGGCAATCTGTCTTCCTTCATCCACACAACGTGCCCTAGCCATCTCAACCTTTTCTTTCATCATATCATAGGCAGCGCAATAGCGCTGCCTAAGTAAAGAACGATGTTGGCACCATGTATTGTTAATTTATTTTTTTATTTTTTTGGTTTTAGACAGGGCACTTCGTATCGAAGGAGTTATCGTAGAAACTTCGAAAAGGGCTCATTCGATTGTAAATTGAAAGGGCTTGTGCCCTTTATCATAGGCGAAAGGGATTGCAAGGCAACTCCAAGCCCACCATTTCCCCAAAAACATCCAATCAAGATTTTGAGAGGGTCATTTTGTTCAACGTAGTTTAAAGATCTGGAAATTACGTCTTTGAGGAGGACACTCCCGCCACAGCCCTCAGGGCAAGGGTTGTAAGATATGCCCTGGGGCCATATAATGTTTTTTATAGAAAGCATTGTCGTAGAAACTCTAGAAAGGGTTCATTCGATTGGAAATTCAAAGGGCTAGTGCCCTTTTTAATATTCAAAAGTGATTGGAGTGCAACTAACCCCCTCTCACGCCCACCATTTACCCAAACACATCCAATCAAAATGTTGGGATAGGCTTTTTTTCAACGTAGTTGAAAGTTCTGGAAATTATGATATTGAGGGTGACAAATCTCCCAAACCCCTCAGGGCAAGGGTTGTAAGTTATGCCCTGGGGTCATATAAGGTTCTTATAGATAGCGTTGTCGTAGAAACTTCAAACAGGGCTCACTCAATTGGAAATTGAAAGGGCTAGTGCCCTTTTTAAAAGTCGAAAGTGATTTGAGGCAGTGGCGGATCCAGGGGGCGAGAAGGGCGCGCAGCCCCCTAACATAGTCTAAAGTAGTGTAATCTAGTTAATTAACGCAAGTTTGCCTTAATTGAAATTTCTCCTAACGCACGTTTATCGGATCAACCTATTTTGCCCCCCCCCCTAAAAAAATCCTGAATCTGCCCCTGATTGGAGGGCAACTAACCGCTCTCTCACGCCCATCATTTCCCCAAACACATCAAATCAAAATTTTTAGATAGCCATTTTTTTGCAACGTAGTTGAAAGTTCTGGAAATTATGTCTTTGAGGATGGCAACACCCCACACCCCTCAGGGCAAGGGTTGTAAGTTATGCCGTGGGGCCATATAAGGTTCTTATAGATAGCGTTGTCGTAGAAACTTCAAACAGGGCTCACTCAATTGGAAATTGAAAGGGCTAGTGCCCTTTTTAAAAGTCGAAAGTGATTTGAGGCAGTGGCGGATCCAGGGGGCGAGAAGGGCGCGCAGCCCCCTAACATAGTCTAAAGTAGTGTAATCTAGTTAATTAACGCAAGTTTGCCTTAATTGAAATTTCTCCTAACGCAAGTTTATCGGATCAACCTATTTTGCCCCCCCCCCAAAAAAAATCCTGGATCTGCCCCTGATTGGAGGGCAACTAACCGCTCTCTCACACCCATCATTTCCCGAAACACATCAAATCAAAATTTTTAGATAGCCATTTTTTTTGCAACGTAGTTGAAAGTTCTGGAAATTATGTCTTTGAGGATGGCAACACCCCACATCCCTCAGGCCAAGGGTTGTAAGTTATGCCCTGGGGGCATATAAGGTCTTTATAGAAAGGGTTTTCTGGAAAACTTCAAAAAGGGTTCATTCGGTTGAAAACTGAAAAGTCTAGTGCCCTTTGTAATAGTAGAAAGTGATTGGAGGGCAACTAACCCCCCTCTTACGCCCACCATTTCCCCAAACACATCCAATGAAAATTTTGAGATAGCCTTTTTTTTCAACGTAATTGAAAGTTCTGGAAGTTAGATCTTTGAGGATGACACCCCCCCCCCCATACAGACCTTAGGGTAAAGGTTGTAAGTTATGCCCTAGGGGCATATAACATTTATATAGAAAGCGTTGTTGTAGAAACTTCTAAAAGGGCTCATTCGATTGGACATTGAAAGGGTTAATGCCCTTTTTAATAGTCGAAAGTGATTAAAGGGCAACTAACCCCCTCTCACGTCCACCATTTACCCAAACACATCCAATCAACATTTTGATATAGCCATTTTGTTGATCATAGTTGAAGGGTCTTGACATTATGTCTTTGAGTATGACAACTCCCCCCCTCCCCAGCCCGCAGAGTTAAGGTTGTAAGTTATACCCTTGGGGCATATAAGGTTCTTATAGAAAGCTTTGTCGTAAAAACTTCAAAAAGAACTCATTCGACTGGAAATTGAGACGACCATTGCCCTTTTTAATAGTCGAAAGTAATCGGAGGGAGAATCACCCCCGTCCTCCTCGCCCAGGCTCATCATTTCCCCAAAAATTTCCTATCAACATTTTGATATGGATATTTTGTTCAACGCAGTTGAAAGTCTGGAAATTATGTCTTTGAGGAAGACAACACTCCCCCCATAGCCCTCAGGACAAGGGTCGTAAGTTATGCCTATGGGGCATATAAGGTTTTTATAGAACGTTTTGTCGTAGAAGCTTCAAAAAGGGATCATTCGGTTAGAAATTGAGAGGACTAGTGCCTTTCTTATTAGTCGGAAGTGATCGGAGGGCAAATGTCTCCCCCCCCCCTATGCCCATTATTCCCCCAAACACATCCAATCAAAATTGTGTGATAGCCCTTTTATTCAACGTATTTGAGAGGTCTGGAAATTATGTCTTTGAGTATAACAAATCCCCCCAGCCCTCAGGGCAAGGGTTGTAAGTTATGCCCTGGGGGCATATAAGGTTTTTACAGAAAACATAGTAATATAAACTTCGGTGGGGGCTCATTGGATTGATAATCAGACGCTCTAGTGCTCTTTTTAAGAGTTACAGTAATTGGAGTGCAGCTACCCCCCCCCCCCCACACACGTTGTATTGTCCCAAAATACTTTCAATAGAAATTTTGAGATAGCCATTCTATTCAAAATAGTCTAATATCATATAACAAGGCTTTTAGTGTTGAAACAAAACCCAGAGATTAAGAGCAAGGGTTGTAAGTTATGCCTAGGGGATATTTAAGGTTTTTATGGAAGGGATGGTTGTTTATCTTTAAAAAAGGTCTCAGTCTTTTTCGTCAGTCGGGTACCCAGAACAGTCCGTAGGCAATTTCTCTGGAAACTACCTAGCAAATCTTCATTCACTTTTCGGAGTGCCCATGCTTCAGAGCCATATTTGACCACTGTCAGCACTGTAGCTTCTATTCTTCTAATCTTGGTTTGCAGACTTATCTTTCTATTCTTTCAAACTTTTTTTAACTGTGAAAAAACGCCCTGAGTATTGGCTATTCTTCTTTTAACATTTCCATTGCTCCCAAGATCTTTACTAATAATACTACCAAGGTAAGTGAAGCCGATCAATCTCTTCAGCCCACCTGATCAATCTTTTCGTTACCCAACGTCACCTTTTAATCTTCACTTATTCCTAGCTTTAGGGACTTAGTCTTCTTAACATTAATTTTCAGACCTTTTCTAGCACCCTAAACTCGCAAAAATTCTAAAAGTTTATTCATTTTGCTCACATTTTCATCTAGGATGCTTAAATCATCAGCATAATCTAAGCCTAGGAGAATTTTTCCTCCCCATTTGATTCCATGGTCTCCCATTGCCTTTCCTGTGCGCCTTAAGACAAAGTCTATCAAAATGATCTACATAAAGGGGGTAGAACACAACCCTGCTTAACTCCTGATTTAATACAAAACCAGTTGCTGATCTCATTTACTACCTTAACCGCAGCATTGTTATTCTCGTACATAGCACTAATCACTTTAATGTATTTGTCTGGTATATCATACAAAGATAAGACGTTTGCTATAGCTCTTCTATCAACAGAAACGAACGCTTGCTCATAATCTATAAAACTGAGGACCAAAGGTGCTTGACAACTTTGGCAGGCACTTCTCAATTATTAACCTATGAATGGAAATTTGGTCGACATATCCTCTTACCTTTTCTAAAACCGCACTATTCTTCTCTTAAAACTTTGTCTACAGCATCTCTCAGTCTAAAAAGTATCCTATTACTAAGTAATTTGCTACCTACAGAAACCAGACTAATGCCTCGATAATTACCACACTCACTCTTATCACCTTTTTTATAGAAGTGGTTTAATTAAGGTTTTCCTAAAATCGTTAAGTACTTCCCCTTTTTCAAAAATCATATTCATAATCTTCGGTAACTTGGTTCTAACCTCAGAGCCACCATATTTCAGAAACTCATTTGCACACTATCAGCACCTGAAGCCTTATTATTTTTTAATCCTTTTAGCACTGTCATTAATTCTTCCTCACAAAACAAATCTTCCTTCAGATCCAACCAAGGCCGTACCCAGGTTTTTTTTCGGAGGGGGTTTTACTCAAAGATTTTTTTCGGGGGGGGGGGGGTGGTTACAAAAAAGACTCAAAAAATGCATACAAAATTTTTTTATATCCATTTTTGTTATGTTTTTACGAGTCAAAAAACATTTCGGGAGGGGTTCAAACCCCCTAGCCCCCCCCCCCCTGGGTACGGCCTTGCACCCAACGTATGACAAACAATTTCATTTGCCTTTATATCTTTTCCTGCAACTGTATCTCGATTTTGTACATTCTTAAAATGTTCTGTCCATCTCCCTTTAACTCTTTCCTTTTCACTAAATGCGGTCCGGTCCTATCTTTAGCAAGGACAAGTCAGGATTGACCACCCCCTCTCAATTTATTAACATGCCAGTTCAATATTTTTACTATTCTGCCGTCTAGCTGCATCTTCCAGATCCTCGGCAATTTTATCCATGGCCTCCACTTCACACCTCCTTAGTTCATATTTTAATGCTTTCTCCATTCCTTTTGTTTTCATATGATCTGTCCCTCAAATAATTCTTGAACAAGCCCCTGATCCTCTCTATTAAACATAAAGCTTTTTCACTAGTATTCCTAGCTTCAGTCTTAACTTTCTTCCATAAGCCACCATCACCAACTTCACAAATTGTTTTTCTTGAATTGTTCCAACCATCCTCCACATTGTCAAATTTTAAACTGTCAAATTTAGTATTCAACTGTTCCTGGAAGATTTCTCACGAATTCTCATCCTGCAGTCTACCAACATCATAACTTCCCGGGAGGTAGTTATCCTTTCGAAATTTCAGCTTTTAATTAACACTAGACACTACTAAATGGTGATCTTTACTTTTAACACTAATAACAGCACTTCTACATACCCTAGTATTTCGTATTGATCCTGCCAGTCTTCGGGTTACTATAACATAATCGATAAGGCTTGCTGTCTTACCATCACATGAATACTATGTTAACTTGTGGGTTATTTTATGGCCAAACACCGTATTGGTTATAACTAGATTGTTATACCTACAACATTGCAAAAGTTTGTAGCCATTACTGTTTTCATTTTTTATACCAAATTTGCCTCTAGGATACCATCTATCCCTATTTCTACTGACCTGTGCGTTAAAATCTCCGAGTAAAAACCTCATATTTCTACCTGGGACACTGTCTATTTGCTCCTGTAACTGTAAGTAAAATTCATCTAAGTCACTAGTATCTCTGTCAGTCGTTTCTACAGGGGCATATACTACTATAACTGATGCCCTGAACTTTTTAGTCATAGAATGAGCAATTAGTATTCTCTTATTAATACCTTCCCAGCTAATACAAATGACATATGGTATTAATTTGATCCGCAAGCATGGGTGATTTTCACACCTCCTAATATCTCCTGTAATCAGGGCAGTGTTCAGGATTTTTCTTTCGGGGGGGGGGAGGAGGGGTACGAATAAAAAAACTTTAAGAAACGCATAAGAAATTTATTTGTTTGCGTTTTTGTTACTTTTTGCGAGTTAGAAAAACATTTAAGGTGGGGAGGGCTTAAAACCCCTCCCCCTGGATAGGACCGTGCCTATAATTTCACTTGATGCTTTACCATAACTCATTATGAAACATGAGCACCGCTCTTAGCAAAATATTAATTTTAAAAAGTTGTTGTGCAAAAGAAGGGTCAGAATAATGATGAACCCTGTGTCAATAACGCACAAAAAGACATTATCGGCTAAATTATCAAGTGTAAAAATCACTCATTTTTGTCGGTCAAATTATTAGTGTGTGTTATTTGACGGCCTGTGAAACAGCAGAACTATCCATTTTTGCTAAATGCCCGTGTCACCTTATACTCACAATTGTCGATAAAATCAGATTTACGCACGACTACAGCGCCAATTACGCTCCCCGTTCGTAATTTCTCGAGTTGAACATTGTTCAACTTTCAGGCATACTTTTTGAAACTAGAAAAGATGGAGAAATTAAGAAACTATTCCTTATATTTGATTACTGAAGACATTGTTATATGCTCTTTGGACTATTGGTTACAAAATGTCAGTAGAGAGGGGTCAGGAGGTACAAACGGGGCTCCTTATATGGGCATAGAATACTGACGGGGCTCCAAATATGGGCATAGAGTCATTAGGGAGAATACGTGGCTAATGGGGTCAATGAACTCTTTTTCCAAGGTCGATTTATTTGATGTTTTTATGTGTAATAACTCCGGGGCGAAGGTTGCACATGCGCATTGAATTCTAACGGGAACAATGTTATTGATCTAGGACTCGAGGGGGAAGTGAATTTCCGAGAAATTGATTGCGTAATCAAAGTGTGTCAACAACAACAACAACGACCTTGACATTCGCTGAGAGCGTGCACTTACAACAACAACAACCTCGACCGTGGAACACCTGTGCTGTCGACCTCAATTCACCTATCGTGAATCAATAATTCCCCTTAGAAACAACAAATTAATTTCCCCTTTCTTGACAGATCAATCAATCAATGATATCATCTGTCAGACTTTAAAAATTTTCACCTAGAAACATTTCTCCAGGAATAGATCCAAATCATTAATGTCTTTGCCTGGGGAACAACTCTTTTGGTCGAAATCCAAAGGATATTAATAACCAAAGGCCATGGAAACAATTAGGCAAGAAACATCTTAGCGATGAATTGTTTTAGCGCGCGAAAAGGTTTCCTATTAATTTGAAATGCGTTAGCGCAGAGATGCCAATAACAAAGGAACACGCTGAATTTAAGTTTAGGGATTATTTGGGCGAAACCGTTTTAGACAGGTTATGGAACTATTAAACAGTTAGAGACATTTTAAAAGATGATTTTTGAAGAGATTTTGGAAGAGGTTTTGAGTGTGGTCGTTATAATACACAAGTTTCATTTGAACAGTGTTGTGAGGTCCTCTAACCCAACCCCAAAGGGTTCCAATCCTCCTACCCCAACCCCGAAGGAAGGCCCCGGTCCTCAAGGCCCCCCCAAGCTTCCAAAGGCCCTCCACCGGTCCCTAAATGTCCCCCAGGCCCCCAACTGTCCCCCGGACCCTCAAAGGCCCCCAAGCTCCCAAAGGACCACCGGCGCCCCAAAGGCCCACCCAGACCCCCAAAGGCCATCCCCGGGCCCCCCAAAGGCCCATCGAGCTCCCAAAGGACCAACGGGGTCCCAAAGGCCCTCCACCGGTCCCCAAATGTCCCTCTGGACCCCCAACGGTCCCCCGGGCTCCCAAAGGACCACCGGCCCTCAAGGGACCCACAAACCCTCAAAGGCTCTCCCCGAGCACCCGTCTTTCGTTGATGTGTGTTATCTGAAACCTATGATTTGGGATGTGTAGTTTGCTACTTCAGGCTTTTCTGAGCTAAGGTTTCCTAGTATTTCCTAGGTGAATATTGTCTGAAACCAATAGTTTGGGATGAGTAGTTTGCTTTTTCAGGCTTTTATGAGCTAGGTTTCTTAGCCTTTCGTCGGTGTGTGTTGACTGAAACTTATGATTTGGGATGTGTAGTTTGCTATTTTTGACTTTTCTGAGTTGGATTTCTTAGTCTTTCATAGGTGTGTGGTGTCTGAAACCTATACTTTGGGGTGTTTAGTTTGCTATTTTAGACTTTTCTGAGCTTGATTTCTTAGCCTATCATAGGTGAATGCTGTCTGAAAATTATGATTTGGGATGTATAGTTTGCTATTTCAGGCTTTTCTGAGCTAAGGTTTTCTAGTATTTCGTAGGTGAATGTTGTCTGAAACCAATAGTTTGGGATGAGTAGTTTGCTATTTTTGACTTTTTTGAGCTATGTTTCTTAGTCTTTCGTTGGTGTGTGTTGACTGAAATCTATGATTTGGGATATGTAGTTTGCCATTTTTGACTTTTCGGAGCTGGATTTCTTAGTCTTTCATATGTGTGAGTTGTCTGAAACCTATGATTTGGGATGGGTGGATTGCTACTTTTGACTTTTCTGAGCTGGATTGCTTAGCCTTTCATGGGTGTTTGTTGTCTGAAACCCATAGTTTGGGATGACTAGTTTGCTATTTTTGACTTTTCTGAGCTAGGTTTCTTAGCCGTTCATAGGTGAGTGTTGTCTGAAACCTATGATTTGGGATATGTAATTTGCTATTTCCGACTTTTCATAACCGGATTTCTTAGTCTTTCGTAG